>NC_053496.1:158725747-159035747 GCF_905171775.1 Rana temporaria | reverse complement strand
TTACTGTATAAATGTGACTGGCAGGGAAGGGGTTAACACTAGGGGGTGAGGAAGAGGTTAAATGTATTCCTTATATAGTGTTCTAACTGTGTGGGGGGAGGGGGGGTGACTGGGGGGGTGACCGATCTGTGTCTCTATGTACCATCCCCAACTTGTAATGTATCCAAATCCATGCCTGATGTGCTCAGTAGGATGTCATACTCACCACTAGTAGGCTATGACCTCTTTAACTAAAAAGAAGGTCAAAACGTGTTTAAAGCGGAAGTTCACCCAGGCGCCGTATAGAGCCGACTCACAGCTCTGCACGTTCGGCTTCTTTCGGAAACGCCGTGACTCGTGCGCGCCTACGCAATACAGGGGGCGGGGCCTTATCCGCCGGGGGGAACGGACGTCAATCGTCTGGGCGACCTCCTAGATGACATTCCTCCTCGGCAGAGAAACGCCTTCTCCCGCGGGGAGAACTACCCGGAAGCCGGGTTGCAAAGATAGATTACAAGGTACGTACAGCCTAAAAAAATGTAAATAAATTCCGGACTGTACTTGTTAGGCCCCGTACACACGAGGAGACATGTCCGATGAAAACGGTCCGCGGACCGTTTTCATCGGACATGTCTGCTGGGAGCTTTTGGTCTGATGTGTGTACACACCATCAGACCAAAATCCCCGCGGACAGAGAACGCGGTGACGTAGAAGACACCGACGTTCTCAAACACGGAAGTGCAATGCTTCCACGCATGCGTCGAATCAATTCGACGCATACGCGGGATTTCGGGACGCTGGTTACACGTCATAACCAGCTGACATGTCCGATTAGGTGTCCTAACCATCGGACATGTCCGACGGACATGTTTCCAGCGGACAAGTTTCTTAGCATGCTAAGAAACTTTTGTCCGCTGGAAACCTGTCCGCTAGGCCGTACACACGGTCGGACATGTCCGCAGAAACTGGTCCGTGGACCAGTTTCAGCGGACATGTTCGACCGTGTGTACGCCGCCTTACAGGTATAAGGAAGTTGGTCAGATAAAAAATGTTATTAGGGTGAACCTCCGCTTTATGTGGTTAGGTCTTGGAGCTTGCTTTGTTATTCTTGGGAATACAGTACAGACCAAAAGTTTGGACACACGTTCTCTTTATTTTCATGACTATGAAAATTGTAGATTCACACTGAAACTATGAATTAACACATGTGGAATTATACATAACAAAAAAGTGTGAAACAACTGAAAATAGATTTCATATTCTAGGTTCTTCCACCTTTTGCAGCAGACACATCTCTAGAACTGGTAAGAGGAGACTGTGTGAATCAGGCCTTCATGGTAGAATATCTGCTAGGAAACCACTGCTAAAGAAAGGCAACAAGCAGAAGAGACTTGTTTGGAATAAAGAACACAAGGGATGGACATTAGACCAGTGGAAATCTGTGCTTTGGTCTGATGAGTCCAAACTTGAGATCTTTGGTTCCAACCCCCGTGTCTTTGTGCGACGCAGAAAAGGTGAAAGGATGGACTCTACATGCCTGGTTCCCACTGTGAAGCATGGAGGAGGAGGTGTGATGGTGTGGGGGTGCTTTGCTGGTGACACTGTTGGGAATTTATTCAAAATTGAAGGCATACTGAACCAGCATGGCTACCACAGCATCTTGCAGCGGCATGCTATTCCATCCGGTTTGCGTTTAGTTGGACCATCATTTATTTTTCAACAGGACAATGACCCCAAACACACCTCCAGGCTGTGTAAGGGCTTTTTGACCAAGAAGGAGAGTGATGGGGTGCTGCGCCAGGTGACTACCTCTTGAAGTTCATCAAGAGAATGCCAAGAGTGTGCCAAGCAGTAATCAAAGCAAAAGGTGGCTACTTTGAAGAACCTAGAATATGAAATATATTTTCAGTTGTTTCACACTTTTTTGTTATGTATAATTCCACACGTGTTACTTCATAGTTTTGATGCCTTCAGTGTGAATCTACAATTTTCATAGTCATGAAAATAAAGAAAACTCTTTGATTGAGAAGGTGTGTCCAAACTTTTGGTCTGTACTGTAGGTCAGGAGATTTTTCTTTCTATCCTTCTCCGCATCATGGTATCCCAATAAAAATAGGAGAGGTTACCTTTACCAAAAAACTGTCTATGCAGATAAGGGGCGCCTGTAGATAAAAACAAATTGCAGCTTGAATAATGCCCTTGCTATAGTTGTAGGCCATTTACGTACATTCTAAAGCCTGCCTGAAAAACTTCCAGAGATCATATCAACCCATTACGCCTTATTGCTATGAGACTCCCAGCTCCTTACGGGTTCATCTCCACCATCACAGGAGTGAGCTCACAAACACTGAGCTCAGAGCTATGGCATCAGGGAAGAGAAAGCACATGTGAGGTGGGTTTGGATTAGAGCACGGGTCTCAAACTGGTGGCCCTCCAGCTGTTTCGGAACTACAAGTCCCATCATTCCTCTGCCTATGGGGGTCATGCTTGTAACTGTTAGCCGTGCAATGCCTCATGGAAATTGTCGTTCTGCTGTGATAGATCTGGATAAAATTTCTATTTGATAAGTTGAGCTTATTCTTTAATTAGAACCACTAAAATGTTTCTCGGTTTATATTCTTTTAATTTTTTTTTATATTTTCATATTGTTTTTTTATACGTATTATGTATATGTATGAAATTATGTATCACAATGGGTGCCTGTTTTCCTTGATAAGATTTGTCAGATATGAAATTAAGTTTTAGAAGTTACCATTTAAATTGGAGTACGAAAGGACTATTATCAAGAACAGATGTGTCCAAAAAGTTTCTTGTCTTTCAACCCCTTCCCCCCATTCTATTCCTGGACGCTTCACTCTGGAGAAGCAATTGTGGATTTTCGAGAGGAAGTTCCCATTCCCCAGTGCATTCCTAAATGAACTATGTGTCTCGTGACTTTGGAAGGAAACTCTCGCCTTCGGATGATTGAAGGAACTTTGAATGTTGTAACGAGAACTGTTTTGTACTATGAAGAAGCCCTATATGAACTGACCAATGACAGACTCACGGGGGGCGTGTAATAAGAGACTGAATGGGAGTAATCAGTGGGTGTGAAATGTATAGGTTGACCAATGAAAATGCATTTTGTGATCTTGTGCTGATAATAAAACCAACTGCCCAGTTGGCAGCCATTCTTTTTGCTGGCTGAACGTTGGAAGGTGAGATGTAGATTCTGTGTCTGGATTGTACATGTCACCTTATATATATATATATATATTAATTTGGGTCTTCCAGCAGAAATGAGTTAGCCCTGAGATTGTATCAGGAAATCAATTAATTAATGAGTCATCATCACTGCAACAGCTGGAGGGCGACCAGTTTTAGACCCCTGGATTAGAGAGAGAGGGCTCACTCCTGTGATCGTGGAGGTCTCTTAGCAATGTTCTAGCAGCAGAGGCGGCTCTAGGCTTTGTGTGAGGCCTTAGGCAAAGCTTGACATGGAGCCCCACTCATGCCCATAATGGGAAAAGTAATTCAAGGACAAGAGCCTCTTCCCCACAACCCTGGCCGGTGGTTGTGGGGGTCTGCGGGCAGGGGGCTAATAGGAATCGGGAAGCCCCCTTTAACAAGGCGGCCCCCAGATCCTGCTCTTTAATAAATAAGGGGCGGGGGGATCCAGCGATGTCACCTGGTGAACCTGCCCCCTTGTGACATCATTGACTGAGGGCATGCTGGGTCATTGACGTCACAAGGGATGGTGTCACCAATATTCACTGGTTGTTGGGGACACTGACGGCCCCGCTCCTGACTCAGGGCTGAGCACAGCAGTGTTAAGGTATCCTGACCCTCAAAACTGGGGTAATACATTGGGCAAGTTAGGTGGCCGCGAGGCCCCTGTGAGTGTGAGGCCTTAGGCGACCGCCTAATTTGCCTAATTAAAGAGCCGCCTCTGTCTAGCAGTAAAGCAGGATGGGATGACGCGATCTCTGGGAGTTTTTTTCAGGCAGGCTTCATGAGGTAGGTAAATGGCCTTCAACTATAGCAAAGGTATTACTCAACTTTGGTCAAAGCTGCACAGTTTTAGGTAGATTCACAAAGAGTTAGGCCGGCTTATCAGTAGATAAGCCGACCTAACTCTGAATCTACGCCGGCGTTTGTTTAAGCGTATGCTCAAACAGAGATACGCTTAAACAAGCTAAGATAGGCCGGCTTGCGCCGTTCTATCTTAGCTTGCAATTTTTTGGATGGCCGCTAGGTGGCGCTTCCATTGCGGCCGGCGTAGATTATGTAAATTAGCTTTTACGCCAATTCCCGAACGTACACGAGCCCGCCGCAGTCGATTAACGTCGTTTCCGTAAGGCCTTAGGCGGCCTAAAGTTATTCCACCTATGAGGTGGAATAACAATGTTAAAGTATGGCCGCCGATCCCGCCGCGAGGTTCGAATTTTTTACGTTGTTTGCGTAAGTCGTCCGCGAATCGAGAGTTACGTCGTTTACGTCCGCGTCGAAATCAATAGGCCCGTACGGCGTACTTAGCCGCAATGCGCACTGGAAAATGTAGTCGCCCGGCGCATGCGCAGTGTCAAAAAACGTAAAAAAACGTGAGGTCAAGCCTCATTTGCATACAACACGCCCCCCTCCAAGTCATTTGAATTAGGCGCCCTTACGCCCGCCCGCTTTAGGCTACGCCGCAGTAACATAGCAGGCAAGTACATTGTGAATCATGTACTTGCCTCGCTAACTTACGGCGGCGAAGCCTAAATGCCTTAAGCTACGCCGCCGCAAAGTTGCGGCAAGGTATGTGAATCTAGGCATTTGTTTTTATCTGCATAGGCAGTTTTTATGGAAAAGGACAACGATGCCATTAAGGTTTGAGGGCGTGCTCTGACTTTAACTAACCAACTAACCATATTTTCTGCATTTTTTTTTTTTTTTATTATTATTAATTTTTCTTTCTTTGTTCTGATCTATTTGTGCTTTTATAGCACTTTGCTGAAGAGACTTTGAGAACACTGTGCTTGGCCTATAAAGATGTGGAAGAACAGGACTATCTGACCTGGAAGAAAAATCACACAGATGCCTCCCTGACACTTGAGAATCGTCAGTATAATCTGGATAAAGTATATGAGGACATGGAGCAGAGTCTGCAGGTATTGGCCCGGATTCAGGTAGATTTGCCCCTTATTTGCGGAGGCGCATGGCAGCGTTTTTGCCCTGCGCCCCCGCAAATTTACTGCGCTACCCACGATTCACGGAGCAGTAGCTCCGTAAATTGCGTGTGCGCAGTGTAAACTTGCCCTGTGTAAGGGCGCCTAATGTAAATGATCCCGTAGGGGGCGGGAATCATTTAAATTAGGCGCGCTCCCGCGCCGAGCGTAGAGCGCATGCTCCATCGGGAAACTTTCCCGACGTGCATTGCGGCAAATGACGTCGCAAGGACGTCATTTGCTTCAAAGTGAACGTGAATGGCGTCCAGCGCCATTCACTAATCACTTACGCAAATTACGTAAAATTCGAACGTCGCGACGCGGGAACGACAGGTATACTTTAGCATTGGCTGCCCCTGCTATTAGAAGGGGCAGCCTTACGCTAAACACGCCGTACGGAAACGACGTAAATTGCGTACGCAGGGCTCGCGCAACATTGTGAATCGGTGTTAGTATGCAATTTGCATACTATACACTGAGCACAATGGGAGCGCCCCCTAGCGGACATCGCTAGAATGCAGCCTAAGATATGCGTGGCATAAGAGCCTTATGCCACGCAGATTTTAGGCTGCAGTCGGCGTTACGATGTTCCTGAATCAGGAGCATTCGTAACACGCCAGTAAGCAATTGCGCTGTGTAACCTATGGTTACACAGGCGCAATTGCTTCTTGAATCTGGGCCATTGTGTTTCCAAATCACTGCTTACTTATCCACAGCAGGTTTTGAAGTTAACCAGCTGGAAACACTGGGGTAGATTCACGAACGATTTACGCCGGCGTATCCATAGATACGCCGCGTAAATTCAAAGCTACGCCGGCGTATCTATTTTCTGTATTCAGAAAGCTAGATACGCCGACATTAGCCTAAGATACAACTGGCATAAGTCTCTTACGCCGTCGTATCTTAGGGTGCATTCTCACGCTGGCCACTAGGTGGCGCTTCCGTAGTTGTCAGCGTAGAGTAAGCAAATTACATACTTACGCCGATTCACAAACGTACAGGTGCCCGGCGGTAGTTTTTTACGTCATTTGCGTAACTCGTTTTCGTCGTAACGTTGCTCCTGCTATTAGGAGGCGCAGCCAATGTTAAGTATGGACGTCGTTCCCGCGTCGCGATTTGAAAATTTTACGTTGTTTGCGTAAGTCGTCCGTGAATGGCGCTGGACGCCATTTACGTTCACGTCGAAACCAATGACGTCCTTGCGACGTCATTTACCGCAATGCACGTCGGGAAATTTTGGGGACGGCGCATGCGCAGTACGTTGGGCGCGGGAACGCGCCTAATTTAAATGATCCACGCCCCCTACCGGATCATTTGAATTACGCGCGCTTACGCCGGCCCCTTTTACGCTACGCCGTCGCAACTTACGGAGCAAGTGCTTTCTGAATACAGCACTTGCTCCTGTAAGTTGCGGAGGCGTAGTGTAAATACACTACGCTGCGCCGCCGTAACTTTTAGGCGGAGATACCTGAATCTACCCCACTGATATTCAAAGTTGAGTAGCCGCTATCAACACTGTAAACCCTAAACTTCATTTTCAGTATGTTTGATATCATTATCTTACTGTATACAGTTTTCGTAATCAAAATGTATTTTGTGAATCTGTTGCAAAATGTCTTACCTGGAGATCCTGCCAGTGACTTCATATCCTGCTGCAGGCTGACAACAGTAAGCAATTAACAGCAATGCTGTCAGCCTTCCCTATTTGCCCCTTCGGTTGACCTTTAATGTGATTTGTAAAGGATTTTTGTTTTTTTTTAATAACGAACATGTCATACTTATCTTCTCACTGCAATGCATTTTCACAGAGTAGCCCTATACCTCCCATTCTGGGGTCCCGTTACAGCGCTCCTGGTGCTCCCCCCTTAAAAGCTATGTGCTATGGAGGCACCTGTGCGGGCTTGATCCTGAGCTGCACTGTGTGTGTCCTTTGACACAAAGTGGCTCGGCTCAAAACCCAGCTTGCTCCTCACAGGCTATGATTGACAGAACCCAATGGCTCCTGCTGCTACCTCAGTGAGAAGAGAGAGAGCCCAGAGAGTCGCTGTTCTTGGGCACAGAGCTGGATATAATGGGGGACTGGGGGGAGGGAGACACAGAAGTTTTTTTTAACTTTAAAGTGGCAGTTCACCCGAAAAACAATTTTTAACATTAGATTGAGGCTCATTTTGTCAAGGGGAATCGGGTGTTTTTTTTAAAATCGAAGCAGTACTTACTGTTTTAGAGAGAGATCTTCTCCGCCGCTTCCGGGTATGGTCTTCGGTTCCTATTTGATCGACAGGCTTCCGACGGTCCCATACATCGCGTCACGAGTAGCCGAAAGAAGCCGAACGTCGGTAGGGCTCTATACGGCGCCTGCGCACCGATGTTCGGCTACTTTCGGAAAATCGTGACGTGATGTATGCGACCGCCGGAAGCCTATCGGAAGCCTGTCGATCAAATAGGAACGCCCAGTCCCGCAGCCCATACCCGGAAGCGGCGGAGAAGATCTATCTCTAAAACGGTAAGTATAGCTTAGATTTAAAAAAAAACACCCGATTCCCCTAGACAAAATGAGCCTCAATCTAATGTTAAAAATTAGGTTTTTGGGTGAACCTCCACTTTAATGCAGAAAATGTATTAAGGTAAAAACTACTGCCTTTAGAACCACTTTAAACTAATTTAAGCTCCTGCAGGAAACGTGCGCAGATTTAATAGGTAGCCCAACAGCCAACAAAAGTAGCAAGCATAGCAAGATGACAACACTTCTGCAAATTGCAAAGCCATAGCGGTGTCAAGCTGCAACGGATTCACAAATAAATATTTGCTTAAGGTGTTCACCTTTATCAAAAAACTGTAGGTAAGAGCAGTGGCGGAACTACCAGGATCGCAACAGTCGCACTTGCGACTGGGCCCCGCACCTAACACCTGTACCTCCGGCTGGCAGCTAACCATACAGGGGAGGGGTGCGGAAGGGGGTGATCTGCAGCGCTGTGATGTCCGCGGGATGTCCCCGAGTGTCAGTGTATACAATGGAGAGGGGAGGGGCCTCTGACCCCAACAGGCACCAGATTCAGTGCACAAGTTTGTCACTCTGCTTGTACACTCTTGCCTGCTTATATCAGAGGCCCCTCCCCTCTCCATTCTATACACTGAGACTCGGGTAGGGAAATGTGCCCGCCCAAGGGACATCCCGCGGACATCACAGGGAAGCAGTATGTACAAGGGCTGCTGCCTCTTGCATCTAGGCTTCTCGTGTGAGGTAAGCCCGGCACCTAAGCATGCTTTCTTACTGTTACAATGCCCACCTGTCACACTGTCCCCCCCACCTGTCACACTGTCCCCCTCTTATCGCACTGCCCCCTTACGTTTCACACTGCCCCCCTACCTGTCACACTGCCCCCCCACCTGTCACACTGCCTCCCTCTTATCACACTGCCCCCCCACCTGTCACACTGTCTCCCTCCTATCACACTGCCCCCCCACCTGTCACACTGTCTCCCTCCTATCACACTGCCCCCCCACCTGTCACACTGCCCCCACAAATGTCACAATTCCCCGCCACACAGCCCCTCTTTTATCACACTGCCCATGTCATACTATTTCCCCGTCACACTGCCCCCCCACCTGTCATACTGCCCCCTTTTCACAATACCCCCTGTCATTCTGCCCCCTCTTGTAACACTGCCCCTCCATCATTCTGCCCCCTGGTCACACTGCCCTCTTCTGTCTTATTTATCCCACTCCTTTCAAACTACCCTCGTCATAGTGCCCCCTCTTGTTACACAGCCCCCCTCCTTTCACAGTGCTCCCTCGTTACACTGCTCCCCTCTTATTACACTGCTTCCCTCTTATCACACTGCCCCCCTCCTTTCATATTTACCAGGTACCCTTTTCCTGTCACACTGTCCCCCTCTTGTCACAATATCCCTCTGTCATACTGCCCCCATCGTTCTGCCCCTTCTTGTCACATTACCCCCCTCAAACCCACCCCTTCCGGTTACACCTCCCAGATGCCCTTCCTCGGTCAGACTGCCCCCCAACTGTCAATTCAATTGATACAGTTAGGCTGGGTTCACACTATTGCGAATTGGATATGGTTTTCCCAGCATCCAATTCGCATGTCAGGAGATTGTGACCAGCTCTCTATGGAGCCGGTTTACACATCTCCAGACGGGCTCCAGTAAGTCTTTTGGTCCATTTCAGGTGCGAATTCAGCCAAAAATTCCGACTGAAATCTGACCTGAAATGGTGATTGGGGACGCACTGGTCCCCTGCTGTGAACCACTCCGTGGTGCGGTGTAAATCCAGCATTATATATTGTATATAAAACATATTATGAAGGCATGTAGAGAAAGGATTAAAGTGCAACAATGGACAAAATAGAAAATTACATACACAGTATGCTGCAGTCTATCGAAAGCATTAGAACAGCACTTTTTTTTTTTTTGAGTCCTTCCCGATACCTAGTTTCCTGCTCGTAGATCTGTTATTTTTCCACTTAATAGAGCGACAACACTGATTGTTCTGCAGTGAAAATGCACAGCAGCATTGTCACCCTGTGGACAGAAGAGAAGTACAGTGATGCCTTGGATTACGAGCATAATTTGCGCATAATTCGTTCCAGAAGAATGCTTGAAATCCAAAGCACTTGTATATCAAAGCGAGTTTCCCCATAGGAAATAATAGAAACTCAGATAATTCGATCCACAGCCACTGCTTGTCTATGCAGTACCACATGTGGCCAGAGGAGCGGGGACGCTGGAGACACTGGGAAACACTTGGAGACGCTAGGAGACCACTCGGACACACTCAGAACGGAGTGTCTCCGAGTGTCACCGGCGCCCCCGCACCTCTGGCGAAATGTGGTACTGCACACCCCAGCGGCTTGAATCCTGCTCATCTTGTGAGACAATCCTCGCAAAGTGAGTCTGGATTTTTTTTTTTTTTTAAATAGCTCATATTGCGAAACGCTCATAAACCACGTTACTTGCAATCTGAGGTTCCACTGTACATGTCTTTTTAAATGCACTTTAAAGTGGAGTTCCACCCATAAATATAACATTACATCAGTAGTTTTAAAAAAATGTCATTGGTCCTTTAAGAAATTTTTTTTTTTTTTTAGATGCCTTCAAAGTGTTGTTGCTAGGCAGAATAGTTAATCTTTCCTCTTCCTGCACCTAGGTGCTTAAGCTTCCTAACCTACACCGCACAGACTCCTGGGAATGTAGTGGGTGTAACTTTCCAGGAGTCTGTGCACTCCCCAGTCTCAAAGAATCATGTGACTTGGGTTTCAGATCAGGTTTTAGCACCTGTACTGTCCATTACACTGCTTGTGCAACACTGAGCATGTGCGAGATCTGCAAGGCTGAAATCCAGGAAGTCATACAGTCTGGCTTCATGATGCCCACACTTAAGATGGCCCCAGTCAATTTCTATTTTATAAAGTGTCTAAATGCTGTAACAACCTAACAAAACGGACCTTAGTTTACAGACTAACTTTACTAGAATACATTAAGCTTGTGTATTGCAGGGGTATTTATATTTAAAAAGTGAAATTGTGGCCAGAACTCCGCTTTAAAGTGGAACAAATTCAAGTCAAACCCTATCTAACACTTTTCAAGCAGTTACAACATCAGATTCTTTTTTTTCTTTTGCAAAACCGGTTTAGGCTGCATGCATAAAAGCTGACCGTTGTAAGCACCCCCACCAGTGTAATATGGTTTACTCCAAATAAAAAATGTTTGGGCATCTTGGCCTGTTACAGGAAGTGAAAAAATAGGTCTACAGGCAGGTTCAACAGGTAATAAAACTATTTTACAGAGATTAAAACAACCAATTTTTGTGTTAACGCCATTGACAGACTGCATCATATGTTATTTTTTATTTTGCCTATAGTTGCCGTTTAAATTCCTTTCTTGCAGGGTCCACTGCTGGCGGTCATGAAAAACTGTACCCAAATTAAATTTTTATAATTTTTTTTGAGACGGATAGTTTTCCTTTGATGTTATTTAACCACTTCCATACAGGGCACTTATACACCTTCCCGCCCAGACCAATTTTCAGCTTTCAGTGCTGTTGCACTTTAAATTACAATTGCGCGGTCATGCTACACTGTACTCAAACTAATTTTTTATCATTTTGTACCCACAAATAGAGCTTTCTTTTGGTGGTATTTGATCACCTCTGGGATTTTTATTTTCTGCAAAAAAAAATAAAAAATGACCGAAAATTTAGAAAAAAAAAACATTTTTTTTGTTTCCGTTATAAAACATTGTAAATAAGTACGTTTTCTCCTTCACTAATGGGCACTGATGGTACTGCACTGACTGGCACTGATGGGCACCGATGAGGTGGCACTGATGTGGTGGCATTGATGATGGGCAACAATATGCGGCACTGATGGGCGGCACGGATGGGCACTGATGGGCGGCACGGATAGGTGGCACAGATAGGCAGCACGGATGGACAGGGATAGGCGGCACAGATGGGCAGGGATAGGCGGCACGGATGGGCAGGGATAGGCGGCACGGATGTGCAGGGATAGGCAGCACGGATGGGCAGGGATAGGTGGCACGGATGGGCAGGGATAGGCGGCACGGATAGGCGACACGTATGAGCACTGATAGGTGGCATGGATGGGCACTGATAGGCGGCATGGATGGGCACTGATAGGCGGCATGGATGGGCATAGATGGGCACTAACTAATGTGTTGTACTAATGGATGCCAATCAGTGCCAAACAATGCCTGCCAATCAGTGATGCCCATTGTGGGCACTGATTGGCATCCATTGTGGCACTGATTGGCATCCATTATGTGTCATCCCTGGTGGTCTAGGGTGGTATACCTTTGATTTAAATCCCTGGTGATCTAGTGGAATCCCTGGTGGTCCAGTGGGCATCCCTGGTGGTCCAGTGGGCATCCTCAGGGGGGGCTGTGCTGATAATCGATCAGCACAAACCCCCCCTGTCAGAGGAGCAGCCGATCGGCTCTCCTCTACTCGCGTCTGACAGACGCGAGTGAGGAAAAGCCGATTACCGGCTTTTGCTGTTTACATCGTGATCAGCCGTGATTGGACACGGCTGATCGCATGGTAAAGAGCCTCCGTGAGAGACTCTTTACCTTGATCGGTGTTGCGGGGTGTCAGACTGACACCCTGCAACAACGATCGCCGCGATGCACGCCCCCGGGGGCGCGCAGCGGCTCAGAATCCTGAGGACGTCATATGACATCCAGTCAGGATTCTACAACCACTTTGCCAATGTCAATCTGTCATTGGCGGGCGGCAAGTGGGTAAATCACCACTGGGTTTTTTACTTTTTGCTAAACAAACGGAAAAAGACAGAAAATGTTGGAGAATTTTTTTTTCTCCGTTTGTAATTGTTCTCCTTCGCTGATGTGGCAGCACTGATGGGCACTGAGAAGCTGCACTGATGGGCACTGAGAAGCTGCACTGATGGGGCGGCACTAATGGGCAACACTGATAGGCACTGTTAGGCGGCACTGATATGTAGCACTGATGGGCACTGGTAGGTATCACTGACAGGCATCGCTGACAGCCACTGATTGGCATCACTGCTAAGTACCGACTGGCATCACTGCGAAGCACTTACTGGAACCTCCACCCAGAAACAGGCTAAAGCAATCAACCTATCAGGCTCAGGAAAAAAAAACTACAGAACCAGAAAAGGTAAATAACAGCTCAGGGTGATTGTAGCCCATCTACAATACCCACTAAATTTAGATAGAGATACAACTGGAATATAAGGAAGCGTTTCTACAATTAAATTTAGTTTGAATAAGAATGTAAACCTCTTTGGTGCAGTTTGATATTGCTGTATACGCTTGGGAGCTAATGTGAAGGAGGCGTTAGGGCAACAATTGTCCATCATCCCCTCTTTTAGTAGCATCCTTTATTTTTCTGCCTAATCATCGTAAAAGCAGACTAAGAGATTGTTCTGTGTGTCTTAGATACTTGGAGCCACTGCCATAGAAGACAAGCTACAAGAAGGAGTACCAGAGACCATCCAGCTTTTGAAAGACGGAAACATTAAGGTTTGGATGCTCACTGGGGATAAAAAAGGTACAACTTGTAATGCTGCTTATATTACTCGGTTCTCTCTAGATTTCAGATATATGAATTAATACATCCTTAAAATTGTATGTAACTGTATTTTCCATTGTGTACAGTTCTCGAAAGCAATTTGTGAATCTGTTGAAGACATTTATTTCCTGAAGTTCCTGGCAGTTACGGCTCTTCTAGTTGTATGCTGAGAAAGCTTTGTCAC
Source organism: Rana temporaria (assembly GCF_905171775.1). Lineage (NCBI taxonomy): Eukaryota > Metazoa > Chordata > Amphibia > Anura > Ranidae > Rana > Rana temporaria. The sequence continues at coordinate 159,022,313 of NC_053496.1, read as the reverse complement.
TGTTTCTCAATTAGAGGCAGTGTTGTCAGATTCCTATCAAGTCCCTTCAGTTGGCAGTTGAGTAGACCTGGTAGGCAGCCTAATGGCCCGTGGCAGACTGACAATAGACATGTGCAATTCATTTAGTTTCTAATTCGTTTTTTAACGAAAATTCGGAAAATTCCGAATTTTCGTATTAACTAATTTATTTATTTCCGAATTTTCGGACTTCCGAAAATTTCGAATTTCCGGATTTTCGGATTTCCGAAAATTCGAATTTCCGAATTTTTTAATTCCCGAAATTCCGAATTTTTAATTTCCGAATTTTCGTATTTCCGATTTTTTTAATTTCTGAATTTTCGTATTTCCGAATTTCGGAAATTCGGATTTTCGGAAATACGAACATTTTTCGTTTTTTTTTTTAATTTTAGAAATTCCGAATTTTCGTATTTCAGAATTTCGGAAATTCGGATTTTTCATTTTCGAATTTTTCAATTTTAGAAATTTCAAATTTTTTATATTTCAAATTTTTTATATTTCGAATTTTCAAATTTCGAATTTTCACATTTCGAATTTTTCATTTTTTCGAATTTTCGATTATTTAATTTTTCGAATTTTTGAATTTTTCAATTTTGAATTTTCGAATTTTCGAATAGTTCATTTTCGAATTTTCAACTTTCAAATTTTTCATTTTCGAATTTTCAAATTTCGAATTTTCGAATTTTTCATTTTTTATTTTGGAATTTTTCAATTTTAGAAATTTCAAATTTTTCATTTTTTATTTTTCGAATATTCGAATTTTCACATTTAGAATTTTCAAATTTCGAATTTTTCATTTTCGAATTTTCAAATTTCGAATTTTCGAAATGTTTTACTTTCGAATTTCGAAATTTCCAATTTTCGAAATTTCGAATTTTCGAATTTTTCAATTTTGAATTTTCGAATTTTCGAATAGTTCATTTTCGAATTTTCAACTTTCAAATTTTTCATTTTCGAATTTTCAAATTTCGAATTTTCGAATTTTTCATTTTTTATTCTGGAATTTTTCAATTTTAGAAATTTCAAATTTTTCATTTTTTATTTTTCGAATATTCGAATTTTCACATTTAGAATTTTCAAATTTCGAATTTTTCATTTTCGAATTTTCAAATTTCGAATTTTCGAAATGTTTTACTTTCGAATTTCGAAATTTCCAATTTTCGAAATTTCGAATTTTCGAATTTTTCAATTTTGAATTTTCGAATAGTTCATTTTCGAATTTTCAACTTTCAAATTTTTCATTTTCGAATTTTCGAAATGTTTTACTTTCGAATTTCGAAATTTCCAATTTTCGAAATTTCGAATTTTCGAATTTTTCAATTTTGAATTTTCGAATTTTCGAATAGTTCATTTTCGAATTTTCAACTTTCAAATTTTTCATTTTCAAATTTCGAATTTTCGAATTTTTCATTTTTTATTCTGGAATTTTTCAATTTTAGAAATTTCAAATTTTTCATTTTTTATTTTTCGAATATTCGAATTTTCACATTTAGAATTTTCAAATTTCGAATTTTTCATTTTCGAATTTTCACATTTCGAATTTTCGAAATGTTTTACTTTCGAATTTCGAAATTTCCAATTTTCGAAATTTCGAATTTTCGAATTTTTCAATTTTGAATTTTCGAATAGTTCATTTTCGAATTTTCAACTTTCAAATTTTTCATTTTCGAATTTTCAAATTTCGAATTTTCGAATTTTTCATTTTTTATTTTCGAATTTTTCAATTTTAGAAATTTCAAATTTTTCATTTTTTATTTTTCGAATATTCGAATTTTCACATTTAGAATTTTCAAATTTCGAATTTTTCATTTTCGAATTTTCAAATTTCGAATTTTCGAATTTTTCATTTTTTATTTTGGAATTTTTCAATTTTAGAAATTTCAAATTTTTCATTTTTTATTTTTCGAATATTCGAATTTTCACATTTAGAATTTTCAAATTTCGAATTTTTCATTTTCGAATTTTCAAATTTCGAATTTTCGAAATGTTTTACTTTCGAATTTCGAAATTTCCAATTTTCGAAATTTCGAATTTTCGAATTTTTCAATTTCGAATTGTCGAAATGTCGAATTTTTCATTTTCGAATTTTCCATTTTAGAATTTTCCATTTTCGAAATTTCGAATTTTTCATTTTCGAGATTTCGAATATACGATTTTTTTTTTTTTTTCGAATTTACAAATTTTTCATTTTAGAATTTTCGAAAATGAAAAATTTGAAAATGTGAAAAATTTGAAAATTCGAAAATTAAAAAAAAATCGAAAATTAAAAAATCTGAATTTTCGAATTTTCGAAATTGTGGAATCTTCGAAATTGTGGAATTTTCGATTTTTTTTTTCATTTTCGAATTTTAGAAATTCCGAAATCCCGAATTTTAGAATTAAAACATTTTCCTACTGCCGAATTTTTTCATTTTTCAAATTTTCCGAAATTTTTTCGAATTCCGAATTTCCGCCAAAATTTTTTTTTCATTTTCGTTTCATTCGTTTTTTTTCTGAAATTTCGTTTTTTCCGTTTTATTCGTTCCGAATTTACGAAAAAAGCAAAAAAACGAATAAAACGGAAAAAAATATTTTTCGATTTTTTTTTCGAATTTCCGAAAAAAAACAAAAACGAATGAAACAACCACATTTCTTTTTTTTAATTTCCCGAATTCCCGAATTTCCGAAAAAAAAAAAAACGAAAATAACATAAACGAAAAAAAAAGATTTTTTTGGCAGTGCACATGTCTAACTGACAACACTATTGTTGATTTCAAGGCAGCAGCTTAGAGTTGTCAGCCTTAAGCACTTAAGCCCCGGACCAAAATGCTGCCTAAAGACCCAAGGGGTTTTTACAGTTCGGGACTGCGTCGCTTTAACAGACAATTGCGTGGTCGTGCGACGTGGCTCCCAAACAAAATTGGCGTCCTTTTTTCCCCACAAATAGAACTTTCTTTTGGTGATATTTGATCACCTCTGCGGTTTTTATTTTTTGCGCTATAAACAAAAATAGAGCGACAGTTTTGAAAAAAATGCAATCAAGCCAAGATTCGGTTGTTGCAAGCAGTTTTCATCCATTTCTTCCAGTCTTTATACATTGGTCTGGATGATCCTAGATTATGTAAAAATTGGAAATACTTAGAGGCTTTAAAATGTTTTATTTTTCAGAGACGGCTATAAACATTGCATATTCCTGTAACCTTCTTTCAAGCGACATGCAGCTTTTGGACGAGACTGAAATAAGGTAAGGTTTTGACCAGTGGCGGCTGGTGCTCAAAATTTTTGGGGGGGCGCAAACGAAAAAAAAAAAAAAAAACAATTGCAGCCTCACTGTACCTATCAATTGTCACCACTGTGCCATGCCATCAAATGCAGTCACTGTGCCATCAAAACGCAGCCACTGTGCCATGCCATCAAAACGCAGCCACCGTGCCATGCCATCAAAACACAGCCACTGTGCCATACCATCAAACGCAGCTACTGTGCCATCAATTGTCACCACTATGCCATCAAACACAGCCACTGTGCCCCCAATTGTCGCCAGTGTGCCCCCAATTGTCACCACTGTGCCCCCAATTGTTGCCACTGTGCCCCCAATTGTTGCCACTGTGCCCCCAATTGTTGCCACTGTGCCCCCAATTGTCGCCACTGTGCCCCCAATTGTCACCACTGTGCCCCCAATTGTCGCCACTGTGCCCCCACTTGTAGCCACTGTGCCCCCACTTGTAGCCACTGTACCCCCACTTGTAGCCACTGTGCCCCCACTTGTAGCCACTGTGCCCCCACTTGTAGCCACCGTGCCCAGTACCCCCCCCCTGGCACTTACCTTTATGGCTTCTACGTCCCTCGATGTCCCTCGTCCCGCCCTCGATGACGCTTCAGCCAATCAGGTTACCTGATTGGCTGAGACGCCTGTCAGTCTTATCCTCGGACGTACGGCCGGTACGTCCCGAGGATGAGCTTCAGGAAACCGACTACAGCCTCAGTACTGGCTGTACTGGCCCTGATAGGCACTTCCACACAGCCAGTCAGCTGCCGCTATTCAGCTGACCGGCGCTCAACATCCGGCCAGCTGAATAGTGGGCGGCAGCGGCGAAAATATACAGATTCATACAGTGTATGAATCTGTATATTTTACTGGCTGTGAGCGAGCCAGAGGGGGCGGCGCTCCTGCGTCCCTATGGACGCACCGCCACTGGGCCCTTTTGACCACATCAACTGGGACAACTTGAGTGCTGCCATCTTTCAGTGTGAGCCGTTCTAATTTTGCTACTAAATGACAAGCAGGCAGCCCTGCCCAATCTAATGATACACATTTGCAAATCATGATCAGCAAAAGCTGAACTCCTGGAACATGTAAAATTAGCTTAATGCAGCTCTGTATTTATAATAAATTTATTGCATGTATTTTTTGCAAGCAATGTGTAAGTACCGAAATTTGTGTTTTCTGCGGTATAAAGAGCATGCTGTTAGGAGAAGAGCAAAAAAAAAGAGATGAGCTCATGAGTCGGCTGCTTCTCTTTTCACTGTCCAATCACAAGCTGGGAGTGAAGAGCAGACCTGCCTGAAAAAGTAAAACTGCAGCAGAGAAAAAAAAAAACAGGTCAGCTCAGGAGTGTTCTCAAAGTCCAAGTGCCTACCCCCGCCAGGAAGCTGACACTCCAGGGGGCTAATCACAGGTAGTGAGACATTTCCCCATCTGTGTAGCCGCGGATTGGAAAATGTCTCACTGCCTGTGACAGCTTCCTGGCAGGCGTGGGCACTCGCTAGTAGAAATTCATATAAATGTCCACATAAAAATTATCATTATAATGTTCTTTTGAGTCAACTAATTTAATTTGAAAGTCCCCCAAATTTCATCCAGATCAGCCATTTGAATGTATTCCCAGATGTATTTAAACCGGTTTCGTTACAGCATATTCCAATTTTTTTGTAAGTTTTTTTCCAGGTGAAAACTGCATGCACATTAAGAATTTCCTTCCTTTGAGAAAAATGTTTTATACTGCACCTTTACATTTTTTTTATCACTACAGCTGGAAGCAAACGTTTATTTGACCCCACTATCCATTAGAAAACGTTCCAAAAATGAAAATTTTTGTACAATCCCACCCTTTCGAATTAGTGTTTCTATGTTTCGACACTGTTACGTCACGTACCTCGTGACTTCATCAGGGGAAACATTTTTAATGTTATGTTATTCATTCACCACTAGTCATCACTGTTTAGTTGTTGGTTTGGATGGTTGTTGTGGATACTTACATCAGTAGCTTTGCTACAGTGTGTAGCGTGTATCACTTTTTTCTTTCACATGGGACTCTTTCCTTCTCTCTTTTTTACTCTTCGCTCTTTTCTTTTTCTGCCTCCACTATCTGCGCCTTCTGCCCTCACTTTCTGGCCTTCTGCCCTCTCTTTCTGCTCTTTCTGCCCTTCCATTTCTTGTTCATTTATATGCTTATAATATAATGTTTAGAACTATAGAAAATGAAATAGTCTAGACAAGTCTGGGTTTAAGCCATAGCATAGGAATTAATGTTACTAGAGCATCCAACCAACTGGCCACCTGGCATTGTCCTGGTCTGGATGGTTACGATGCATGTATTTATTTTTTAATGTTTCTTTCTTTTCGTCTTAGTTTATAGAGTGAGCACTCGGCTCAACATTCAGTTCCTAGCTATGTGCACCTAGCCATGTGGTCGGATGCTCTTGTAACAATAATTCCTATGCTATGGCATGAACCGAGAATTGTCTTGACTATTTCATTTTCTATAGTTCTAAATCTTTTGAGGCGTTGATCTTGATTATGTTCGCCTTTTTGGTTTGTACTTGAATATTCTGCATTGTAACTACAGAATTGTTGGCTCTGTTTGTTTGATCAAACATTATTAAAACCTTTTGTAAAAGAACATTTTAGTACGAAGTTCTACTAGTGTATGGCCAGCTGGTTTTTAAATGAATCCTGGTTTTAGCACTTTGTGTGTAACTGACATGGAACAAATATGTGCAGATTGGGTTCCCCGAGACAATTATCTGGATGTATATTAATGCCAAACCCGTGACTCTGTAGCAGTTAAACAATGATCAGCATTGAGGCCCTTCTGGACGGAAGTCAGGAGGATTTCACAAAAGTTCACAGACCGACAGATCACCGATGACCCAGCGTATCTCTTGTTACACGCCAATGACATCCCCGCACACGTTTACAAAAAATCGATCATCCGACACCTTCTGGATGCAGCCAAAGCGTGCATCCCCATTTGCTGGAAGTCCCCAAACCCACCGACTGTAGCGATGTGGCTACAGAAGGTGGATGATATTAACAGGATGGAGGACCTGATTCTTACAGACCAAGATAGACAGGAATCGTACAAACAAACCTGGCAGTTGTGGAACATCTACACCTACTCAGATGAAGGACAAAACCTCAAGAACCCGACTTAGAACCGTGGGACAGATTCTCCCCCCTGACAGTAAGGATGCAGATTTGTCGACCCGAGATGTATGTGGACGGGTCTGATAGACACATGGATCCATGCTCGCGGGTTCCCCCCCCCACCCCCCTCCCTTCCCTTCCTTCTCTCCACGCCCTCCACCGGGAGTCTCGGGAGCTGCAATTCTCTTCTAATTCTCTTTCTTTCTCTCTTACTACCCTTTAGATATTGGAAAAAAGTGGGCGGGTCCACGGATCCTTGATTTCATGCCTCGTCCTATGGGCAGATACTATTAGACCGACAGCGCCGGGATGGATGTAGCACGGTGGGCTTAGCGCTGTTAGCACGGAGACGGCTACGTACCGCCCGAGAGGGCAGGTGGCCTGACGCTACATGATAACCCATCGGACACTTGGGTTGAACTTAATGGCTACGTGTATCTGATTGAGTTTTTGCCTGTATACCTGTAGATGTCATTGTGTTTATGATATCACTGTGATCCGTGTGGACACGCTCTCTGTGGTGAATAAATAAAGAATTTTGAGAAAAAAAAACAATGATCAGCAGAACAGCCTTGAACTGTGCTTCCTTAAAGTCCAACACTGGTCTTGGGATCACCCCTTCCCCCGCCCTCTCTTGGAGCCCCCCACCTTTTAAAATTGTATTTTCTATTTGTCTTTGGTCCAGTCTGATGAGGTTACAAGACCTTTGTTGCCCTCTTCTTTCTTGGAGAGTGAATGGGTCCTGAATACTGCAGGCAGAGGCGCAATGCTCTTCACAGAATTCAAAATCAGCCCACTAACCAAGATTTTATGAGAGTGGGGAGGACAGGCCCTTGATAAGCCGGCCTTACAGAAAACGAAACAGGTTAAAGAGTCTCTTTGATTGGAAGTGTCTAACTCAGGTGTGATACATCATGACAGGTCCCTTATAATTTAGGTCTGTCCACAGCAGATACTGACTAATTGATACAAAGGGAAAGAGAGCGCACGACTGCCCTAGTATAATACCATTTTTAATGATTAAAATTAAATCCTAAAGGTAGAGGTTTGCACTCACAAACATGGGACATGAATCGCATGTACAGCTGAATGTATGCCTCCTTTCCTGGTCTGTATAGCTGGGTTGGCTCCAAAGAACGAGTGGTGATGGTATGTTATGGGATGTTAATTTAAACCCTGCCTCCTCATCTTGTCAGGACCTGAAGAAGGAGGCTGCGCCTCCGAAACATGTAGTCTTGGAAACCATTTGTTTGTGAGCTAGAGGAGACATTACACTCACTTTGATTCCCCTTTCCAGACGCGAGTGACGTCACGCTGGCTGGACCGTACACGTGTTCAGCAGCAGACACAGCCTGACGAGATGAGGATGCAGGGTTTTAATTAACACACCATACCATCACCACTCGTTCTTGGGAGCCAACCCAGTTATACAGACTAGGAAAGGAGGCATGCATCCAGCTGTACATGCGATTCATGTCCCATGTTTGTGAGTGCAAACCTCTACCTTTGATCTTTAATTTTAATCAATAAAAATTGTATTATACTAGGGCAGTCGCGCGCTCTCTTTCCCTTTTGTATGTTTCAGATTTGAGTCCGCCACCCAGTGGATCTGTGAGCTGTAGCACCTAGAGCAAGAGAACTTTGACATAGACTGTTATTATTGAAGAGGTGTTTGTGGGGTCAGCACTGACTTTGTTTTTTTTTGTGTGTTTGTACTGGATAATTGATGCATCTTTTATATTAACACTGTCTAGGAGCCTCCTTGATGAAATCCAGGGGAATGGAAATGTAGAGGCCACATTAAAAGACACTGATCCTGCTATGATGAAAGAATGCAATATGAAAGCAATGGTCGTTACAGGGGAATTTTTGGTAAGAAGTAACACATTTTTTGTTTTACCAGTAAGTTGTATTTGGAGTTTGATCATCTGCATTTTTTTATGAAAAACCTTCATTAAGGTTCCAGGTTGAGTGAGCCAAATAACAGCCAGCTGTTCACCATCTTATCTTTGTTCGTGTTGCTAAATATACTAAATATACTTAATAAAAATATTAAGATGAAAAGTTTCACTCGGTAGCTAGTTTTTGATACTGTTGATGACGTGACTGCATATATATATAGTTTTCACCCCCCCCCCCCCCCCCCCAAAAAAAATGCTCCCGAAACATGTTTTACACCTATTCTGACTCCAACTGTTCTAATAGTAACTTATACCTTGCTAAGACCTCTATACCTGGCTGGTACAATCATCGTGGACAGTCTTTATCGGATAGCTGAACTCACCAAATACCTTTTCATATCCAAAAGGATCTTTATTGAAAGATTACAGCAGACAACAAGATGTAGCAGATGATTGAAAAAAAACAGTACTTGCAGACAGGGCCGTTTGAAGGAATTTGGGGGCCCCAAGCAAAATGGACATGGAGGCCCCCCAAAGCATGCACGCAAAACCCCCCCATGTTCTTTTTACTCCCTCCTGGGCCCCCTCCTTACCTATGTTCTTTTAACGCCCCCTCCTGGCCCCCTTCCCTACCGGGTCCGTGCCACGCAGCAGGAGATTCAGTTTCCTGTTCCCAGCCGTACTGAAAGGAAGTGAGCACTCAGTGTGCACTTCCTGTCACTCCGGCCGGGAACAGGAAACTGAATCTCCTGTACCGCGTGGTACCCGGCCGGAGTCCGGACTGATAGGAGGAAGGAAGAGGAGCTTGGCCACACTACAGAGAAGGGGAAGTGACGACTCAAGGCAGCAGTGCTGCAGGCTCTCTATAGAGCGCTCAGGCGGCTGCAGCATATAGGAAGCGCAGCAAGGGCCCTGCTTGGGGCCCCAGGCCAATTCGGGGCCCCAAGCAATTGCTTGGTTTGCCTGCCTTGTAGCGACGGGCCTGCTTGCAGATCAAAACATTGTAATGTGTTCCTGGATGTGAACAGATTACATGAGGCCTAGAAACAAGCGTCCATCTCTTATCCCATACAGACAGTGTGAAGGAAGAGGAAATGCATCACAAGTGGGTGGAACACAGAAAAGAAGACAGAAAAAGACCCAACCAGGACAGGGGCTTTTGGAGAGAACTAGGGGCAAGCCTGTTACGTACCTGGTATGTTTAGAGTCTAGTTGTAGGAGGCCTCTCTTACGGCTCTGGTTCACGAGCCGCTGAAGTGGGGACAGCGGACTCGGAGCACAGCGGGGTAGGAGTGCCGATGCAGTGATGAATAGATGTAGGTGGCTGAGTCTCTCTGGCGGTGAGGTGCAGACGGCACTGAGGCAGAAGAGGGGGTCAGCGACCCTGACAGGTTATACGACTGCAATGGCAACAAGCTGATGAAGCAAGCAGATAAATAGGAAGCAAGAAACAGCAGGGTCAGGCAAGCCGGGTCACAACGGATAATCAGATGGTTCAGATGAAGGTAACTGAAGCGTAGTCGTGGTGCAAGCAGGTGGGTCTGGCAACGGTGGATCCAATCAGAAGGGTAGTCAAACAAGCCGGAGTCAGGGATTAGAGAGATACGGATAGTCAACAAGCCGGGTCAAGGTTCAGTCAGTAATTCAGGATCAGGTTTCAAGTGTAAGTTCACTCTAAAACTGCAGATCAGGCAGCAATGTGTTTGAGTCCAGCAATGGCTTTTAAAGTGTGCTTTGGCGCCAAAAACATGCGTGCGCGCGCGCCCGTTGTGCACGCGCGTGCACACAGGAAGCGCGGCGGCGCGTCAATACGGAGGAACACTGTTGTTTCCTCAGAAATGAGGATGGGTGAGGCTGGGAGGTAAGTCCCTGACAAAGCCTCTTACCCACTGACTATGGCCCCTGTCATTTTTAGGGAGCTGCAAGCATTTAGAAAGATGTCCTGTTATATTATGCAAAAGGACATTATGACATTTAACAGTCAGGAAAGCCATGATGGTCTATGCCAGCTTGAAACTAAGTAAACTGATGTATGTGAAAATAAAGCTTTTCAATGAGCCATGGAAACCCCTTGGTCTTCTGTTGCCTAGTAGTCTGAAGAGGATGGAGATCACTGTTTGTATTAACTGTGCTGATTAACTCACCTATTGTCTGCTAGAAAACTACTGTGTTAATGTGTAGTGTACTTCATGAGCTCGGTGTTGGCCAGTCTGACCTGGAGTGAGATATCTGAAAAATCACAACATTGCCCAGGGGGAAAGTTGTTTAATTAACTTAATGTTTAGACAGTTTGTATTGTTAGGGTAATATTATCAGGAGGGGATGCCCTTCTGTAGGGTATAAAGTATGGGTCTGAGTTTCCAATAACCAGCCATTCTTTTGGTTTTTACCTCACATATTGTCTGTGTATTTTAATTGGGGTAAAAGGGACTGGTTTTAGCTCTTGATCTGCTTGGAATGGTTTGGAGGGCAGGAAGGGCTGTTTGGCGGACGGAAGCACCTAGTCGGGGTGCCCAAGCAGTTCCATCACACAAATAAACAAAGGAAATTAAAGAAGTGTAACCAAAGCTCATTTGGTTGTACTTCTCCTATGGATCACAGGAGTGCCGTTTGTTTTGCACTCTTATGACTCGTTTTTAGCAGAGAGCAGGCTGAAGTCCACTCTCTGCTGATGTCACAGAGTCTATCCAGACTCAGCGTCATCACGACCATGGAGTTGGGATCCGCCTAGATCCCTGGACCGACACCTGGATCAGCCTCTCAGAGAGCCTGAGCCGGACGCTCCGATTAGCGAGGAGGGGGCAGAGCAGAGAGCTGTGACTGACAATAACCAGCTCTCTGCTTGGGGAGCTGTGAGAACCGAGCGATTCAGCAGTATTCGATCGATCGGTTCTCGGTGTAGAGGCACCAGGGGACAGGTAAGTATGAATAATAAAAAAGTATGAATAATAAAAATAAAAAAACATCTCTAACTATGCAATTTCTCAGTTCACAGTTATATGAACATTTACAATGACTATGCATTATATTATATTTTACATACAACAAGTGTAACAGCACAACCCCAATGGGCTTGCTCACAAGGTCTATCCTTCAAGCGATTGCTTGAATGAATGTCTATTTTTTTAACAAATATCACATCTTTTCCTTGATTTCACTTACTTCAAATTCACACAATTTCCAAGCCTCGATGAAGGGGGACTGCCAAAACCCCTAAAATTATTAAAAATGTATTTGGACCCAATGGGCCAGATTCAGGTAGAATCGCCTATCTTTAGGCGGGCGTAGCGTATCTCAGATACACTACGCCGCCGTAAGTTTGAGCAGCAGGTTGTGTATTCACATAGAACTTGCGCTTAAACTTACGGCGGCGCAGTGTAACTGAGCCGGCGTAAGCCCGCCTAATTCAAAATAGGCTGGTTGGGGGCGTGTACTATGTAAAATAGTAGTGACCCCACGTTTTTAACGAACGGCGCATGCGCCGTCCGTGGACATATCCGAGTGCGCATGCTCCAAATGACGTCGGCAAATCCTCATGCTTTCGACGTGAACGTAATTTACGTCCAGCCCTATTCGCGAACGACTTACGCAAACGACGTAAAAAATTCAAATTTTGTCGTGGGAACGACGGCCATACTTAACATTGGCTGCGCCTCATAGACCCAGGGGTAACTTTACGCCGGAAAAAGCCTAACATAAACGACGTAAAAAAATGCGCCGGGCAGACGTATGTTTGTGAATCAGCGTATCTACCTAATTTGCATATTCCTCGCTGAAATCGACAGAAGCGCCACCTAGCGGCCAGCGTAAATATGCAGCCTAAGATACGACGGTGTAAGAGACTTACGCCGGTCGGATCTTAGGGAAATCTATGCGTAACTGATTCTAAGAATCAGGCGCATAGATACGGCGGCGCACAATCGGACTTACAACGGCGTATCTGGAGATATGCCGTCGTAAGTCTCTGTGAATCTGGCCCACTGATTATTGGTACGGTGCTTCCATTGCAATCCTCATAGTTTAATATCTAAATCAAGGGATCATTTACTTTCCAATAACCTCCAAATTAAAGGGTTGGTTTTTTGAGTGTTTTTTCTTGCCCATATTTTTTTTTTTTACAATAGTATTTTTAAAGGTATGCACTATGGGCCAGATTCACAAAAGAGATACGACGGCGTATCCCTTGATACGCCGTCGTATCTCTGAGATACGATTGTCGTATCTATGCGCCTGATTCATAGAATCAGTTACGCATAGATAGCCCTTAGATCCGACAGGTGTAATTGTTTTACACTGTCGGATCTTAAGGATGCAATTCTAGGCCGGCCGCTAGGTGGCGAGGCCATTGCGGTCAGTGTAAAAATATGCAAATGACTAGTTACGGCGATTCCCGAACGTCCGCGCTGCTCGTCGATCTAACTTTACGTCGTTTCCGTCGAGTTACGCCGCGTAAAATTAGGACTGAGCCCTAGGTGTTCTAAGCCATGTTAAGTATGGCCGCCATTCCCGCGTCGAAATTTAAAAAATCACGTTGTTTGCGTAAGTCATCCGTGAATGGCGCTGGACACCATTTACGTTAACGTCTAAACAAATGACATCCGTGCGATGTCATTTAGCGCAATGCACGTCGGGTAATTTACCCGACGGAGCATGCGCAGTACATTCGGCGCGGATACGCGCCTAATTTAAATGGTGCCCGCCCCATTTGAATTAGGCGGCTTTGCGCCGAACGGATTTATGTCACACCGCAGCAAGTTTACAGGTAAGAGTTTTGATAATCAGGCACTTACGCTGTAAACCTGCAGCGGTGTAACGTAAATCAGATACGTTACGCTGCCGTGGAGCAACGTAATTCTATGTGAATCTGGCCCTATATGTCCAAAGTACGTGGACACCTCTTCAAATTACAGTTCAGATGTTTCCAGTAAAGGGACCCCTAATGCTACAGCACACAAAGATATTTTAGACAATTGTATGCTTGTTGTAAAATTTGGGGACAGCCCTGTGATACATTTGCCTATATGTCTCAGTTTACTGCTCCCTGCTAGCCAGGTTATTGATGTGCTAATGTCCCCTCACTATTTCTAAAGGTTAATTGATCTATTGTGTTGTGTGAAGGAGAGCTGGGTTTAAGTGGCTTGTGTTAATTATTCTGATTGCTTCATTGTGGTAATTATCTCTCTATATGCGGGGTCGAGCGGTCTGGTTGATGTATTCAGTACAGCTAGTGCTCAGCGTCATTGATGTCATTGTCTAAAGAAAATGTGTTTCAGCATCGGCCCCGTCGTGTCTACCTACTCATCTGTATGGAAGCCCCAGTGTGAGGGGGGCGGAGATTTGTCATTGTAACAGTTTTGGAAATGACATATAAGCTGTGTGAAAAAACATTAAAGTCTGTGTTGTTCAAGCAGTAAGCTGGTCTCATGTGTGGCTTTCTGGGCGATTCCAGGGATATCCCTCCTCGTGGAATATTGGGGTGATTTTCGTTATGGGAAGAAGGGAACGTTGACGGGGATATCATACCGATACCGTCACAATTGGTTGGTAGCAGTGGGATTTTTTCCCTTCTATTCCCCTTCACACCCGGATTCCAAGCAGACACTGGAAGAACTACTGGAAGTTCGTGGAAGGATTGCTAGCAACAAAACCAAGCGGGTCATCATAGCAGAATCAATGGAGCTAGACCAGGAGGACGGGATTGCAGCAACGCCAGCAGTACAAGAGATGGAGACACCAGTGATTCAGGAGGAGGAATCGCCAGCCAACAAGCTAATGAGAGAGAAGCTAGCGTGGTTCGGCCCGAACCCAACGCCAGATGTGGTACTGAAAGTGATGGACCTATTAGCGAAGGAGGCTAAAGAAATAAGAGACGCGGAGCTACAGAAGGCTAAACAAATAAGGGACGCAGAACTACAGAAGGATAAACAAATAAGGGACGCAGAGCTACAGGAGGCTAAAGAAATAAGAGACGCAGAGCTACAGGAGGATAAACAAATAAAGGACGCAGAACTACAGAAGGATAAACAAATAAGGGACGCAGAACTACAGTTAAAACTGGCAGCAGTCCAACAAGCAGCCGCACATTCTCCAAACAGTGAGTACAGCACAGCAGACGCAAGGAAGATTCCGTTTAGCGCTTTTAAAGCTTTTGATGAAAAGGACTGTGAGATTGATAACTTCCTGGCGGATTTTGAGCGACAATGTAACCTGCACCGAATAGCTAGAGGAGAGTGGGTTGCAATATTGTCAGGCAAACTGTCAGGCAAAGCTTCTGATGCTTTCCGGACCGTGCCAGATCAGGATATTCATAGCTACGCCCGGGTTAAAGAAGTGCTCCTGGCTCGTTATGCAGTAACCCCAGAGTCCCACCGACAGAAGTTCAGGGACTCACGCAAAACCACGAAAGACTCTTATGCGGAATGGGCATGCCAATTGTCCCTGTCGGCCTCTAACTGGGTTAACAGCAGCCAGGCCACCACCGCAGAGGACATTTTGCAACTAATGCTCCTGGAGCAATTTTACAATCACATCCAGACGGACGTCAAAGATTGGGTGAGAGATCGCAGGCCCATGACTCTACCAGAGGCCGCGAAGTTGGCGGATGAATATGCGGATACTCGCAAGACAAACCAGGTCACACCACGGGTACAACCCCCACAACCAACGGCGCCCTCACACCCACCAACCGCTAGATACCAACCTCCTAACAGACCGGTGACATCTAGCCCTCGCTATCATCGCCAGGAGGGCAACGAACAACGCTGCTTCCGGTGCAAACAGCTGGGTCACTTCAAGCAGAATTGCCCCATGAATGACAACACCAGGTCAAATTGGTCTCAACCTGGGTACCGCCCACCAGCAGCAGCCCATTGTGTAGACTCAGCTTGGGATCCAAAGGAGCTGGGTCAGGAAGAACCATTGGGCACCCCTTACGAAGCCCTCATGGTACAATCTGTTATTACGGACAACAGGGAACACCATTGTCAGCTGGTCATGGGCGACAGCCCTGAGCCGGAGGGGCTCTGGAGGGAGCTGGGCAGAAAGAGGCACCGCCGGCCACCCTTCAAGAAGAAGAGGTCCTGGAAGCCGTATAACAAGCTGACCTGGGAGGAGAAGAAGCGACTGGAGGAGAGGGAGTCGCAGCGGGCGTCCCAGATGCGTGCCGAGATGTTCGCCAAGGGCCCACCGGTGGCCCCTTACACCACCACCCAGTTCCTGATGATGAAGGACCACGTGGAGAGCCTGCAGGACATGAGCAAGCAGGAGCTGATCCGTGAGTACATAGAGCTGGAGGAGTGCATAAGCCGCATGGAGGAGGAGAACAACCACCTGAGGTCACAGCAGCATGAACTGGAGATGGAGCTGGAGAAGCTCCAAGAGGAGAACCGGCGGCTGCGGAGGGAGCAGGGGGTGGCTGACCTTATGGGGCTCTGATTCCCCCCCCCCCCCCCCCGGACTCTGAGCACCAGTGCTACAGCATTTCAACAAATATAACTTTTTATTTTTATGAATCTCCTGGGATTGTCACTTCAGAGCCATAACCTGCCCCCTCCCATAGCGGGACACCTAGACGGCGGCGCACAGACCCATTCGCTGTCTTCACACTGACTTCTGGTGACTTTGCAGATCGCACAAAGACTTGGGGACTGACCGGCGTGTGATCTGACGACCCGGTGACATACCTGAGTCTGAAGCAGTTGCCAAGGGAGGTCAGTCATGCCAAACGGAGTTAACCTCTGACTAATAGCTCTGAACCCGTCAACCCTACTGGACCAGGGAAGGTCCAACCGGGTTTGCCGGAGCAGGGAGCAAAAGGGGGGCCATTGTGATACATTTGCCTATATGTCTCAGTTTACTGCTCCCTGCTAGCCAGGTTATTGATGTGCTAATGTCCCCTCACTATTTCTAAAGGTTAATTGATCTATTGTGTTGTGTGAAGGAGAGCTGGGTTTAAGTGGCTTGTGTTAATTATTCTGATTGCTTCATTGTGGTAATTATCTCTCTATATGCGGGGTCGAGCGGTCTGGTTGATGTATTCAGTACAGCTAGTGCTCAGCGTCATTGATGTCATTGTCTAAAGAAAATGTGTTTCAGCATCGGCCCCGTCGTGTCTACCTACTCATCTGTATGGAAGCCCCAGTGTGAGGGGGGCGGAGATTTGTCATTGTAACAGTTTTGGAAATGACATATAAGCTGTGTGAAAAAACATTAAAGTCTGTGTTGTTCAAGCAGTAAGCTGGTCTCATGTGTGGCTTTCTGGGCGATTCCAGGGATATCCCTCCTCGTGGAATATTGGGGTGATTTTCGTTATGGGAAGAAGGGAACGTTGACGGGGATATCATACCGATACCGTCACAAGCCCCTTGCCCTTTTTTGTTCCATTGTGACTGTGCTTCTGTGCACAAAGACAACTCCATACAGACATACAGTAGTTTGACAAAATGTATGTTGAAGGACTCAAGTGTCGTCTTTATAGCCCTGACCTTAACTTTATTACCCTTTAGTATGAATGGGAAGCTGACTTTGAGTCAAGTCATGTCTTCCAACATCAATACCTGACCTTTCGCTTTTGTCTAAATTCCATACACTAAAAAATCTTCTGGAAATCCATTCCAGAAGAGTTGGAGGCTTTTATAGCAGAAAGGGGATGCAACTTCATATTAATTCCTGTGGTTTTGGAATAGGATGTCCCACAAGCTGTCGTGGTCATGTGGTCAAACCTTTAGCCATATAGTGTATGTCTGTGTATATGTGTTAATTGTGTCTAATTTGTAAGCCCCCTGGGATGTTAAGAATATACAGACAGATGTGCATGACAGAATTATTTATTTATTTTTTGGATTACATAGTTACATAGAAGGTGAGGTTGAAAAAAGACACAAGTCCATCATGTCCAACCTATGTGTGTGATTATATGTCAGTATTACATTGTATATCCCTGTATGTTGTGGTCGTTCAGGTGCTTATGTAATAGCTGAGACCACCGCCTGTGGAAGGGAATTCCATATGCTTGCCTCTCCTAACCACTTAAGGACCGGACCAATATGCTGCTAAATGACCCAAGGGGTTTTTACAATTCGGCACTGCGTCGCTTTAACAGACAATTGCACGGTCGTGTGACGTGGCTCCCAAACAAAATTGGTGTCCTTTTTTCCCCACAAATAGAGCTTTCTTTTGGTGGTATTTGATCACCTCTGCGGTTTTTATTTTTTGCGCTATAAACAAAAATAGAGCGACAATTTTGAAAAAAAATCAATATTTTTTACTTTTTGCTATAATAAATATCCCCCAAAAACATATATAAAACATTTTTTTTTCCTCAGTTCAGGCCGATACGTATTCTTCTACCTATTTTTGGTAAAAAAATCGCAATAAGCGTTTAGCGATTGGTTTGTGCAAAATTTATAGCGTTTACAAAATAGTGGATAGTTTTTTTTTTTTTTTTTTTTTTTTACTACTAATGGCGGCGATCAGCGATTTTTTTCGTGACTGCGACATTATGGCGGACACTTCGGACAATTTTGACACATTTTTGGGACCATTGTCATTTTCACAGCAAAAAATGCATTTAAATTGCATTGTTTATTGTGAAAATGACAGTTGCAGTTTGGGAGTTAACCACAGGGGGCGCTGTAGGAGTTAGGGTTCACCTAGTGTGTGTTTACAGCTGTAGGGGGGTGTGGCTGTAGGACTGACATCATCGATCGAGTCTCCATATAAAAGGGATCACTCGATCGATGCAGCCGCCACAGTGAAGCACGGGGAAGCCGTGTTTACATACGGCTCTCCCCGTTCTTCAGCTCCGGGGAGCGATCGCGAGGGGGCGGCTAGAAACGAATAGCCGCGCCCTCGTCCCGGATTGCTCCTGAAGCCACGGGAACCACCGCATGTACCGGGGGGGGGGGGGGTCCCGATCGGACCCCCGACCCACGTCTAGGCAGGGACGTACAGGTACGCCAATGTGCCTGTCCGTGCCATTCTGCCGACGTATATGTACATGCGGCGGTCCGGAAGTGGTTAAGCCGCGTACACACGATCGGTCAAACCGATGAGAACGGTCTGATGGACCGTTTTCATCGGACCAAACCGATCGTGTGTGGGCGCCATCGGTTAATTATTCATAGGTTAAAAAAAAGCAATCTTGTTTTAAATTTAACCGATTGATACCTAACTGATAGAAAAAAAATGATCGTTTGTAGGCACGTCCATCGGTTTAAAATCCACGCATGCTCAGAATCAAGTCGACGCATGCTTGGAAGCATTGAACTTCGTTTTTTTTCAGCACGTCGTTGTGTTTTACGTCACCGCGTTCTGACTCGATCGTTTTTTTAACCGATGGTGTGTAGGCACGACTGACCATCAGTCAGTTTCATCGTTTAACCAAGTGAAAACGGTCCATCAGACCGTTTTCATCGAATGGACTGAACGTGTGTACAGGGCTTTATTGTAAAGAACCCTCTACGTAGTTTAAGGTTAAACCTCTTTTCTTCTAATCTTAATGAGTGGCCACGTGTCTTGTAAAACTCACTTCCACGAAAAAGTTTTATCCCTATTGTGGCGTCACCAGTACGGTATTTGTAAATTGAAATCATGACCCCTCTCAAGCGTCTCTTCAATTAGTTCTTTAATAATTTTGTTTTGTACTATTTAGGGCAGATCCACAAAGCGAGTACGCCGACGTATCTACTGATACGCCGGCTTACTTTCAAATTTCCCGCGTCGTATCTTTGTTTTGAATCCTCAAAACAAGATACAACGGCATCTGGGTTAGATCCGACAGGCGTACGGCTTCGTACGCCTTAGCCCCCATTCACACCTAGGCGTTTTGTCGCCTGTAGTGTGACGCCGCAGCAGCCCCGAGACGCTGGAGGGATGAAAACACATTGCCCTCTATGAAGATGGTTCACATCTCCAGGCCGAACGCCGTACGCCTGCCGCCTGAAAAAAAGTCCCGGACCTTTTTTTCAGGCGGCTTTCAGCGTTCGGCATAGGAGATGTGAACCATCTCCATAGAGGGGGTGAGGCTGCATTCACAATCGCGGAGTTTTGTCGCCGCAAATCGCGGTACAAAACGCCGCAATTTGTCGCCGCAATTCGCGGGACAAAACGCCGCGATTTTGTAAGCCTAGGTGTGAATGCAGCCTTAGTATCTAAGATGCAATTCTTCGGCGTCCGCTGGGTGGCGTTCCCGTCGTAATCCGCGTCAAGTATGCAAATTAGCTATTTCCGACGATCCACGAACGTACGAGCGGCCGTCGCATTCTTTTACGTCGTCTCTAGTCGGCTTTTTCCGGCGTATAGTTAAAGCTGCTGTTTGGTGGCGTATAGTCAAACCTGCTATGTTAAGTATGGCCGTCGTTCCCACGTTTAATTTGAATTTTTTTTTTTCGTTTGCGTAAGTCGTCCGTGAATCGGGATGGACGTAATTTACGTCCACGTCAAAACAATGACGTCCTTGCGACGTCATTTAGCGCAATGCACGGTGGGAAATTTAGGGACGCCGCATGCGCAGCTCGTTCGGCGTGGGGACGCGCTTCATTTAAATGAAACACGCCCCCCTACTCGCCGATTTTAATTGGGCGCCGTTACGCCGCGAGAGATACACTACGCCGCCGTAACTTACGGCGCGAAATCTTTGTGGATTCAAAGCTAAAAAAAGTAAGTTACAGCAGCGTAGCGTATCTCACATACGCTGCGCCCATGCAATTCTTTGTGAATCTGCCCCTTTGTTGTTAGAATAATTCATTTTGGGAATTTGTTTTGTATATTTAGATTAGTTTTGTATAATTGGTTATTTTCTAATTGAATTAGAAAAATTATTTGAATTTGAAATGGAAACATATTGCAATAAATACAGCAAGGTATTAAAGTGAAATTTGCTACTTAGGCTGCTCTTTAGAATGGAATACAATAGAAAATATAAGAATAGAATTGAATGGATCAGAATGGAATAAAACAGAATAGAAAATAAAATAATAGAACATTATAACACAGAATAGAATATAACACTATAACACAGAATATGATAGAAAATAAAGAAAACGAAAATATATTCTATTCTGTTTTACTCAAAAAGAATCTATCTATTCTATTTTTGTCTATTCTTTAATTGTATTTTCTACTCTGTTCTAGTCTGTTATTTTCTTTTATAATCTTTTCTACTATTTCTATTCTATTCTTTTATTTTCTGTTCTATCAAGCAGCCTAAGTAGGAATCATCATCGTATTACAATTTAATGCTTTACTGTATTTATTGCAATATTTTCTAATTTCAAATTCATATTCAAATTTAAATTAATTTTCAAATTTGGATATGTTATTTCGGATTTGTTGAAATTCGCTTCTATTGTGATTTGGAAATTCAGATACAGCTGAATTACTGAGTAATGAAAATTTTTGGGGAATTTCTATTTGTAATGAAACAATTTGCACATGACTAGTAAATGGTTAGAAAGCACAACTCTTTGGTAAGTTGTTGGTCATACTTATACTTTATATCTGTTTATAAATGTAACCCCTATTTTAGCTCCTAATTGTAGCTCTAATCTTTCTTCCAGAATGGATTTGCAAACCTGTCTGAAAAAATAACACCAACGTTACCCTGGTGGAAGAAGTTGATCTGGAAACAAAAAACTGAAGAGATAACAGACCAAAATTCCATCTTAAAGACCAAAGCCTTGGTGGAGCTGGCTTGTCAGTGTCAGTGTGTCATCTGCTGTCGAGTGACACCAAAGCAGAAAGCCAGCATAGTGCAACTAGTGAAGACAAACAAAAAGGTTACCACCCTTGCTATAGGAGATGGGGGCAATGATGTGAATATGATAAAGAGTAAGTTTATTAGTATATGGGTTCCTATTACATAGGGCACAGATTCAGCATCGGAGCAATCCTACATCCATCTAGAGGAGTATCATTTTTGTTTGTTTTTTTATGAAACCTATATTTCGCTTTTAATACGCAAAGGTTTACAGTAGTATATAATCCATTATAAAATTGTATCAATTAGGGTTGTCCCGATACCGATACTAGTATCGGTATCGGGACCGATTCCGAGTATTTGCGGGAGTACTCGTACTCCCGCAAATACCCCCGATACCGAAATAGAATTCTTCCCCCTCCCCCCGCCGCCGCCGCCGACGCATCCCGCTGCTACGCCGCATCCCGCCGCATCCCCGCTTGGTTAATACGGGCGGGGAACATTACAGCATTCATTTGAATAGCTGTAGTCTTTCCTGCCGCGCCGCGTATAGACACTCCCCCTTGCTCGGGTGAACTGTCCAATCCCGAGCAAGGGGGAGTGTCTATACGCAGCGCTGCGCGAAAGACTACAGCTATTCAAATGAAAGCTGTAATGTTCCCCGCCCGTATTAACCAAGCGGGGATGCGGCGCGGCAGCGGGGATGCGGCAGCATGTACGGTAAGGGGGACATGGTTGCATATATGGGGGGGACATGGCTGGATATGGGGAGGACATGGCTGCATATGGGGGGGACATGGCTGGATATGGGGAGGACATGGCTGCATATGGGGGGGACATGGCTGGATATGGGGAGGACATGGCTGCATATGGGGGGGACATGGCTGGATATGGGGGGGACATGGCTGGATATGGGGGGACATGGCTGCATATGGGGGGGACATGGCTGCATATGGGGGGATATGGCTGCATATGGGGGACATGGCTGGATATGGGGAGGACATGGCTGGATATGGGGGGGACATGGCTGGATATGGGGGGGACATGGCTGGATATGGGGGGGACATGGCTGGATATGGGGGGGGGACATGGCTGCATATGGGGGGACATGGCTGGATATGGGGGAGACATGGCTGGATATGGGGGGGGCATGGCTGCATATGGGGGGGACATGGCTGGATATGGGGGAGACATGGCTGCATATGGGGGGGACATGGCTGCATATGGGGGGGACATGGCTGCATATGGGGGGGACATGGCTGCATATGGGGGGGACATGGCTGCATATGGGGGGGACATGGCTGCATATGGGGGGGACATGGCTGCATATATGGGGGGGACATGGCTGCATATATGGGGGGGGACATGGCTGCATATATGGGGGGGACATGGCTGCATTTGTGGGGGGACATGGCTGCATTTGGGGACACATTTAAAAAAAAAGTATCGGTATTCGGTATCGGCGAGTACTTGAAAAAAAGTATCGGTACTTGTACTCGGTCCTAAAAAAGTGGTATCGGGACAACCCTAGTATCAATGTTTATATATGGAGAACCACCATAACATGTACCACTTTGTGGCGGTTCGCAGTATATGTATATTGATGTGGTCGATGTGATCAGATCTGTATTATATTTCTGTATACATGTCATGTACCTTGGTGGGGATCAAGCTGGAGAGGAGACACCTCTTGTCCAACACCCCTGGTAGTGGTAACAGGAGATGTGAGGACACAAGGCACAACACTCTACTGTTGGTTGGAGGATGCAGATGACTGTGGACTAACAGACATGGACCAGAGGCCGGAACATGGTGACACTCCTATAAGAATATTATAAAGTGTCCTTCGCGCTACTAAGAGCAAATAAATGATATAAAACAAACAAAAGTGTAAATGCCGCAAAACCTAATAGTGTTTACAATACACAAGTGAAATAATGTTAAAAAGAAGGGTTTTGCACAAAAACTAAACACTATCAGACAAAAAGTGATGGTGATAAGTGATGATCAATCAAAAAACATAAACAAGTTGATCAAATAGAGTGAAAAATTGAAAATTAAATAAATAGTGGTAAGTGTCCCGTATATCAAATTGCAGTAAAAACTGTCAAAGGAGAGAGCAGAAATGGGGCTGATTGACCACTATGCGAGATGTATGTAGATGGCAATGAGAGATTTGATCACATCCATAAAAGGGCTCCCAGAACTCTCACCTCAATAGCAAGTGTCATAGGCATCCAAGGTGTCCTTGCATCATCCACCTCCTTGAAGCCACCAGTGAAGTGTGACAGGTGGGAAGGTTTATGGCTGCAAGGAGGTGGATGATGCAAGGACTAGACATGTGCAATTCGTTTAGTTTCTAATTCGTTTAACGGAAATTCGGAAATTCGTTAATTTCGAATTTTCGTTTTCACGAATTTTTTATTTCCGAATTGTAATTGTAAAAATCCCGAATTTTAGAAATTTCGAATTTTTCATTTTTTATTTTCGATTTTTTCAATTTTAGAAATTTCGAATTTTTCATTTTTTTTAAATTTTCGAATTTTTCATTTTCGATTTTCAAAATTTCGAATTTTCGAATTTTTCATTTTCAAATTTCGTTTCGAATTTTTCAATTTTCTTTTTTTTTCGAATTTTTCAATTTCGAATTTTCCAATTTCAAAATTTTCAAATTTTTCAATTTCGTATTTACGAATTTTTACATTTCCGAATTTTCAATTTCGAATTTTCGTTTTTTTTAATTTTCGAAATTCCGAATTTTTTAGAAATTTCCAATTTTTCATTTGTTATTTTCGAATCTTTCAATTTTAGAAATTTTTAATTTTTTTTTATTTTCGAATTTTTCATTTTCGATTTTTCGAATTTTAGACATTTCGAATTATTAAATTTTCGAATTTCGAATTTTTAAATTTTCGAATTTAGAATTTTTACATTTTCGAAATTCCGAATTTTCGAATTTTCGAAATTTTTCATTTTCGAATTTTTCATTTTCGAATTTTTCATTTTCGAATTTTTCATTTTCGAATTTTTCATTTTCGAATTTTTCATTTTCGAATTTTTCATTTTTGAAAAATTAGATTTTTGAAAAATTCGAAAATTCGAAAAATAAAAAATTTTAAAATTCGAAAATTTAAAAAAATCTGAATTTTCGAAATTGTGGAGTTTCCGAAATTGTGGAATTTTCGTTTTTTTTCATTTTCGAATTTTAGAAATTTTTTCGTACCTCCGAATTTTTTCATTTCCGAATTTTTTGAATTTCCGAAAAAAATAAATTAAATTTTCGTTTCATTCGTTTTTTTCGGAAATTTCATTTTTTCGTTTTATTCGTTTTTTTGCTTTTTCGGAAATCCGAAAATTCCGAATTCCGAGTTTTCGAATTTCCTGAATTTATGAATTTACGAAAAAAGCAAAAAAACGAATAAAACGAAAAAAAATTTTGAATTTACGAAAAAAAAAAAAAAAACGAATGAAACAAAAACGATTTTTTTTCCAGAATTTACGAAAAAATTAAAAAAACTAAAATAACAAACGAAAAAAATGAATTTTTTGGCAGTGCACATGTCTAGCAGGGACACCTTGGATGCTTTTGACACTTGCTATTGAGGTGAGAGTTCTGGGAGCCCTTTTATGGATGTGATCAAATCTCTCATTGCCATCTACATACATCTTGCATAGTGGTCAATCAGCCCCATTTCTGCTCTCTCCTTTGACAGTTTTTACTGCAATTTGATATACGGGACACTTACCACTATTTATTTAATTTTCAATTTTTCTATTTGATCAACTTGTTTATGTTTTTTGGATGATCATCACTTATCACCATCACTTTTTGTCTGATAGTGTTTAGTTTTTGCGCAAACCACTCCTATAAGAATACAGGAAAAAAGCCAGGACACAAGCCAAAGGTCAGACAGTGAGGTACAAGAACATGAGACAGAAGCAGAGTGAGGATACAAACTGACATCCCGTTTTTAGAGGCGGGCAGGGATTCAGGAGGCATGATACAGAATTCAAACACAGGCCAAGGCCATGACAGATGGGTCAAAGGCAAGTCGGGTCATACATGGGAGGGTACTTAACAAGACCACTTAACAATCTGTTAGTATCACAATCCAACGTAACACCTTCCCATCTGGCCTATAGCAAAATGATGGCTGGGCGGTGGCTCTCCCGTTCTGACTGGATGTCACATAACCTCGAGACGGGCTTGCAGCGTGGCACTCAGTAGTGCGGTGTGTCGCTCTGACACACCGCATCTCTGATTATGGTAAAGAGCCTATGACATAGGCTCTTTACTATGTGATCTGCTGTGTCCAATCACAGCAGATCACAACGTAACTAGGAAGTGCCGGTTATCGCATTCCTTTATTCAAGCTGACAGAATGTGAGTAAAGGAGAGCCGGTAAGCGAATCTTCTGACAGGGGGAATCTGCACGATAGTGCAGTGATTATCAGTGCAGCCCCACCAGTGATGCCAATCAGTGCCCATCAGTGATGCTTGTCAGGGCCTTCTACTGTATCAGTGCCATTCATTGCTGCCTATCAGTGGCCATTAGTGCTGCATATTAGTGCCTCCTCATGAGTGCCCATCAGTGCCATCTCATCCGTGCACATCAGTGAAGGAGAAAACTTATACAAAACAGATACAAAGAAACTTTTATTTCTTTATTAATTTCAGTTTTTTTGTATTAGTTTTGCAAAAAATAAAAAGCCCAGTGGTGATTTAATACCACCAAAGGAAAGCTCTATCTGTCGCACTCTCGTGAGCTTGCATGTTTCAGACCTTCACACTAATAGCCAGATTCAGAGAGGTTTACGCCAGCGTATCAGTAGATACGCTGTCGTAACTCTGAATCTGCGCCGTCGTAAATTTAAGTGTATTCTCAAATTGAGGGCGCCGTTGTATCTTAGCTGTCTATTTAGGCCAGCCGCTAGGGGCGTGAACGCTGATTTACGCCTAGAATGCGTAAACCAACGAGATACGCCTATTCACGAACGTACGCTTGCCCGTCGCAGTAAAGATACGCCATTTACGTAAGGCTTTTTCAGGCCTAAAGTTAGTCCACCAAAAAGATGGCGCAGCCAATGTTAAGTATGGACGTCGGTCCCGCGTCGAATTTTAAAATGTTTACGTCGTTTGCGTAAGTCGTCCGTGAATGGGGCTGGGCGTAATTTATGTTCACGTCGAAACCAATAAGTCTTTGCAGCGTAATTTGGAGCATGCGCACTAGGATATGTCTACGGACGACGCGTGTGCCGTTCGTTCAAAACGTCAATCACGTCGGGTCATTATTTATTAGCATAAAACACGCCCACCTCTTCACAATTTGAATTAGGCGCGCTTAGGCCAGCACATTTACGCTACGCCGCCTTAACGTAGGACGCAAGTGCTTTGTGAATACAGCACTTGCCTCTCTAACTTTCGGCGACGTATCGTATGAGATACGCTACGCCTGCCTAGCGTTAATTCCATCTACGTGAATCCAGCTATAAGACTGCTTCTTTTAATGATGAGGACACGATAAAAAAGATTATTTATAAGAATTTTATAATAAATGTTTTTGTGTTTACTGTGTGCCATTTAGTATGCCTTTTCCAGATGTCTACATACACAGGTCCCAGAAAACCGCAAGGACCATTCGGATTGCGCAGCGTGACTCACACAGTAGGGAACCAGGAAGTGAGGCCCAAGGCTTCACTTCCTGATTCCCTTACCGAAGATGGCGGTGGCAGCATCCGAGGACCAAGGAACGGGTTCCAAGTTCTTTAATCACATCTACATACATATCAACGGCGGATCCAGGGGGGGGGGGGCAACAGGGAAATTGACCCCCCCGAGGCAATCATGTCACATTGGCTTTAAAAAAAAAAAAAAAAATTTTTTTTTTTTTACTTTTTTTTTTAAAACTGCTTTGTGGCAACGGCGGATCCGGGGGGGGGGGGGGGGCAACATGGCAATTGCTCCTCCCCCCAAGGCAATCATGTCACATTGGCTTTAAAAAAAAAAAAAATATTATTATTTTTTTTTTTTTTACAATTTTTTTTAAACTGCTTTGTGGCAACGGCGGATCCAGGGGGGGGGGCAACATGGCAATTGCTCCTCCCCCCGAGGCAATCATGTCACATTGGCTTTTAAACTGCTTTGCGGTGCCTGCAGCTCCCGCTGCCGAGTCTCTCACTCTCTCTCCCTCTCTCATCACCAGCCCGGTAGGCTGCCTGTCCTGAGGCTGCTTTGAGCTGTAGCTGACTGCAGCGCTCCCCCTCTCTCCTGCGTGTATGACATCGGGCATCTCTCGCTGTGTGTGAGAGCTGGATCTGTGTTCGGCTGTGCTGCCTGTGCTAGACCTGCTCGTGTGATAGTAGATGGAGATGGAACACTGATTGAATCAGTGTTTTGTTTATCACACAAGCCCATCTAGGGGGGGACTTTGCTAGAGCCGAACACAGACCTACAGCTCCTGTTTGTTCCCTGACACACGTCGGGAGAGGAGATACCTGCTGTGTGTGATCGAGGCAATGCCATGGTGAGTGCCATGCACAGTGGGGCTTCATTCATATACAAAAGTGGGGCTGCATTAATAGACAAAAGTGGGGCTGCATTCATATACAAAAGTGGGACTGCATTCATATACAAAAGTGGGACTGCATTCATATACAAAAGTGGGACTGCATTGATAGACACAAGTGGGACTGCATTGATATACAAAAGTGGGGCTGCATTGATATACAAAAGTGGGGCTGCATTGATATACAAAAGTGGGGCTGCATTGATATACAAAAGTGGGACTGAATTTATACACAAAGGTGGAGCTGCGTTCATATGCACATTGAGGCTGCAATGGTGGGCACTGATGAGGCTGCATTGATCTCTTGTACCATGTGTTCAGTCTCTGACCATCCCTTGTACCATGCCTGCAGTCTCTGACCATCTCTTATACCATGTCTGCAGTCTCTGACCATCCCTTGTACCACGTCTGCAGTCTCTGACCATCCCTTGTACCACGTCTGCAGTCTCTGACCATCCCTTGTACCACGTCTGCAGTCTCTGACCATTCCTTGTACCACGTCTGCAGTCTCTGACCATCTCCTCTACCACGTCTGCAGTCTCTAACCATCTCCTGTACCACGTCTGCAGTCTCTGACCATCTCCTGTACCACGTCTGCAGTCTCTGACCATCTCCTGTACCACGTCTGCAGTCTCTGACCATCTCTTATACCATGTCTGCAGCCTCTGACCATCCCTTGTACCACGTCTGCAGTCTCTGACCATCTCTTGTACCGCGTCTGCAGTCTCTGACCATCCCTTGTACCACGTCTGCAGTCTCTGACCATCTCCTGTACCACGTCTGCAGTCTCTGACCATCTCTTGTACCACGTCTGCAGTCTCTGACCATCCCTTGTACCACGTCTGCAGTCTTTGACCATCCCTTGTACCACGTCTGCAGTCTCTGACCATACCTTGTACCACGTCTGCAGTCTCTTACCATCTCCTGTACCATGTCTGCAGTCTCTGACCATCTCTTGTACCCTTCCTGCAGTCTCTGACCATCTCTTGTACCATGCCTGCAGTCTCTGACCATCTCTTATACCATGTCTGCAGTCTCTGACCATCCTTTTTACCATGCCTGCAGTCTCTGACCATCTCTTGTACCACGTCTGCAGTCTCTGACCATCCCTTGTACCACATCTGAAGTCTCTGACCATCTCTTGTACCATGTCTGCAGTCTCTGACCATCTCTTGTACCATGTCTGCAGTCTCTGACCATCTCTTGTACCATGTCTGCAGTCTCTGACCATCTCTTGTACCATGTCTGCAGTCTCTGACCATCCCTTGTACCACGCCTGCAGTCTCTGACCATCTCTTGTACCATGCCTGCAGTCTCTGACCATCTCTTGTACCATGCCTGCAGTCTCTGACCATCTCTTATACCATGTCTGCAGTCTCTGACCATCCTTTTTACCATGCCTGCAGTCTCTGACCATCTCTTGTACCACGTCTGCAGTCTCTGACCATCCCTTGTACCACATCTGAAGTCTCTGACCATCTCTTGTACCATGTCTGCAGTCTCTGACCATCTCTTGTACCATGTCTGCAGTCTCTGACCATCTCTTGTACCATGTCTGCAGTCTCTGACCATCTCTTGTACCATGTCTGCAGTCTCTGACCATCCCTTGTACCACGCCTGCAGTCTCTGACCATCTCTTGTACCATGTCTGCTGTCCCTGACAATCGTCTACAAACTATGGGATAGATTTATGGCATTTATATTTAAATATTTTTTACTAGTAATGGTGGCGATCATTGATTTTTTAGCGGTACTGCAACATTGCAGTGGACACACCGGGCAAGTAATTGATTTCTGTAAGCACCACCTTATTTTCTGGCAGTGCCCTTCCCGAGACTAGACTCTGGATCCGCCCTTGATACATATAAAGTACATACAGTAGCTTACATGATAGGGAGCTCATTGTCCCATCAATTAGCGACTGGCTGTGAACTATATCAATTATGTAATTGTTTGACCATAAAACCAGGTACCAGCATCCGACCGACTCCTGATCAGCACTCTCAGCCAATGGTGGAGAGCGCTGATCACAGTGTTTTGATGGGGTGGGGGGGGGGGGGTCCTTCCCCCTGTCAGAACACAACAGTGTTCTGACAGGCGGAAAAAACAAATGGTGTGTACCAAGCTTAGGCTGCATTCATACCTGAGCGTATAAATTTTTAGGCATTTTTTTGGGCGTTTTTGCAGAGTTTTTGTACAGACGTTTTGAGGTCCAAAGTTCATTCATGTAAAAAAAATTAAAACGCCTGTAATCTGCCTAAAAAGAAGCTCATGTACTTTTTCGAACTTTGTGCGTTTTACTTCAGCTAACAGAACGAACGCTCAGATATGAACAGGGGCCATTTAAATGAATGGGATTTTGCTTGTTGGGTGTTTTGGCACTTTTGAGATGAGTGTTTTACGAGCTGAAAACGCTCAGGTGTGAATGCAGCCTTAAAGCGGAGGTCCACACAAAAGTGAAACTTCCGCTGTCCGGATTGCCACCCCCCCTTCCAGTGTCACATTTGGCACCTTTCAGGGGGAGGAGATGCACCGTGCATATACCTGTATAATATGTATCTACGTCGCCCACCCCCCCCCCCCCCGCTGCCTTCTGGGAGATACACGGGTCCCAGAAAACAGCAGGGACCATTCGGATTGCGCAGCGTGACTCGCACAGTAGGGAACCAGGAAGTGAGGCCCAAGGCTTCACTTCCTGATTCCCTAACTGAAGATGGCGGTGGCAGCATCCGAGGACCAAGGAATGGGTCGACCTCGGGTGCCGACATCGCAGGTGCCCTGACCCTAGCTGCTGACTTAAAAAAAATAAAAATTGGCGGACCTCCGCTTTAAAGAGCTTGTTTAGATACAGACAAACCCAGTAACATAACTGAGCAACATAGACTTATCATGTACCTTGATCCTTAGTCAGGCCCAAGTATCAGACCTTGTGTTATTTGTTTTACAGCTGCCCATATTGGTGTAGGGCTGATTGGGAAAGAAGGTCTCCAGGCTGTCCTGGCTAGTGAATTTGCCTTGGCTCAGTTCTCTTACCTCCAAAACCTGCTGTTCTTCCATGGGAGATTGTCTTATGCTCGATTTTCCAAGTTCTTATGCTATTACAATTACAAGACTTTTGCCAGTCTCGTTCACAACATCTGGTTTGCCTTCTTCAATTGCTTCACTTCCTTGGTAAGTAATAATTATCATTAGAGGTACTTCCTGTATATAGCGCCAACAATTTTTACAGCACTTTAGATCTATAACATGTATATTGTACATCCACGTCTGTCCCTGCCATCAAGAAGCTTGCAATCTAAGGTCCCTAATAGATATGTGCATTCCTGTTTGTATGAATGTTATTTTCGTACGAAAATGTTAATTTGTGTACATACGAAAAAATGAAAGCACCAAAATACGAAAACGACGGGATTACGAATAAGCCGCATAACGAACAACCGCAAATACGAACGAACGATCCGACGAAAATACGACAAAACGAAAAGGGGGCAAAAGAACGAAAATGACATCTATAACAAAAGATTTGCATTCTGTATTTTGTTTGAATCCTTTTTCTGTTCGTATTTTCAGTCGTATGTTCATATGACATCTATAACAAAAGATTTGCATTCTGTATTTTGAATTCCTTTTTTCTGTTCGTATTTTGGATTCAAAATACAGAATGCAAATCTTTTGTTATAGATGTCATATGAACATACGACTGAAAATACCAAAAGAAAAAGGATTCAAAATACAGAATGCAAATCTTTTGTTATAGATGTCATTTTTGTTTTTTTGAATGGGCAGTGAGTGTGGTTAGTGAAGCAGCTTCTCTTTTGTGCTGAGTAGTACAGTAAAGCCAAATAAACTTTTCTGTGGATTTTCATCTGAAGGGAGATCAGTTGGCCAGACTTTTGAACCCAAAAATGGTTTTCTGATGGAGTTTAAAAACGAACAAATTTTCTGAGAACGAACGGAAAACGATCGCTTTTATGTTTGTTGTTAAAAAAGTCTGACCAAGTGTATGGGGCTTAACAATAGTTAATATGGATGAGCCGCGTGTTGAAAGTGCCGCGAATCCCGCGATATATTTACGAAAGTACAAAATGACGAAAATCCTTTTTCTGTTCGTATCTTCAGTCGCATGTTCATATGACATCTATAACAAATTGTCATAGATGTCACACGAACACACGACCGAAAACACGAACAGAAAAAGGAATCCAAAACACAGAATGCAAATCATTGACGAAAATTCACGAAAATTATTGTCTAACAAGTAACGAACATGAATTAAACAGAATAACGAACCATCCCGCATGTACGAAAACAAAACGGTAACGAAAATACGTAACGATTGGAATACAAAAAAATCTCGTCGTACGAAAAAAGAACGGGAACGAACAGGAAAACGGGCGTCTTACGAAAAACGAACGGAAACGAACATACGGAACGATACGAAACGGAACAAAAAAAACGAATTTTCTGTGCACATGTCTAGTCCCTAACTCACATTTAATACATAAACATATTAGGGCCAATTTAGACAGGAGCCAATTAACCTACCAGCCAGTCTTTTTGGAATGTGGGAGGAAACCGCAATACCTGAAG
This sequence comes from Rana temporaria, assembly GCF_905171775.1. NCBI lineage: Eukaryota > Metazoa > Chordata > Amphibia > Anura > Ranidae > Rana > Rana temporaria. The sequence goes on along the minus strand of NC_053496.1, from coordinate 158,990,132 downwards.
GAAACTCACACAGGCACAGGGAGAACATGCAAACTTCAGGCAGGTAGTGCTGTGGTTGGGATTCAAATGGACAACCCTAGTGCCCTATATGAAATAATCTATGCAGGCTGCGCATTGTAATGATACAATTAGTTTGGTGGCCATATAAATGTATGACATAAGCCAAATGTGCTTACAAAGTTCACTAAACTCCAAGGTGATTCATCCTCAATAAATTATTAAAAGGGATAAATACTCCTTCATCATAGCCAGAAGCAAGCCAATAAATACAATTGATACTCCTGATTTTTGGGCCTCTTGTACACAGCACCCAAGTCTGTTCAATAATCTGTATTTTTGTCCCCTGCCCAGAAAGCCTAGTTGCTACGTACAGCCTTCCAGAGACGTGAATGGTAGTTCTGTACCATAGTGCCTGCCTGTAGTTCAATATACGGTAGTACTTACTTAACCACTTAAGCCCCGGACCAATATGCTGCTAAATGCCCAAAGGCGTTTTTACAATTCGGCACTGCGTCGCTTTAACAGACAATTGCGCGCTCGTGCGACGTGGCTCCCAAACAAAATTGGCGTCCTTTTTTCCCTACAAATAGAGCTTTCTTTTGGTGGTATTTGATCACCTCTGCGGTTTTTATTTTTTGCGCTATAAACAAAAATAGAGCGACAATTTTGAAAAAAATGCAATATTTTTTACTTTTTGCTGTAATAAATATCCCCCAAAAACATATATATAAAAAAAAAAAATTCCCTCAGTTTAGGCCGATACGTATTCTTCTACCTATTTTTGGTAAAAAAAATCGCAATAAGCGTTTATCGATTGGTTTGCGCAAAATGTATAGCATTTACAAAATAGGGGATATTTTTATTGCATTTTTATTAATTTTTTTTTTTTTACTACTAATGGCGGCGATCAGCGATTTTTTTCGTGACTGCGACATTATGGCGGACACTTCGGACAATTTTGACACATTTATGGGACCATTGTCATTTTCACAGCAAAAAATGCATTTAAATTGCATTCTTTATTGTGAAAATGACAGTTGCAGTTTGGGAGTTAACCACAGGGGGCGCTGAATGTGTTAGGCTTCACCTATTGTGTGTTTACAACAGTAGGGGGGTGTGGCTGTAGGTCTGACGTCATCGATTTTGTCTCCCCTATAAAGGGGATGACACGATCGATGCGCCGCCACAGTGAAGCACGGGGAAGCCGTGTTTACATACGGCTCTCCCCGTTCTTCAGCTCCAGGGAGCGATCGCGACGGAGCAGCTATAAACGAATAGCCGCGCCGTCGTCCCGGATCGCTCCCTGAGGGAATCCGCCCGCCACACGCAGCGGACGGATTGGTTGCCATGCACAGCTGCACCAGATTTTGCAGTTGTCCAGTTGCTGAGCCCCCCTATAGTAGTTTTACTGCTACAGGGCGGCAGCTGTGCATCGGATCACATATATATGCATGATCCTGCACTTCTGCCTGCAGAGACAGCGGGGCCACGTCTGCTGTGGTTATTCACAGTAGAAGCCAAGAGGGTGCTGGGCACTTGATGTCTACCGGCACCAGCCAATTGTTGGGAAGAGACACCGGAGGAAGAAGACATGATTTTTAATAAAGGACTTGTCAAAAACTGTCTCTTGTGTTTTGTAACACTTTTTTTTTTTGGTGAATGAGAAGGGGTACAATGTACCCCATACTCCTTCACAAAGGCTGGGGGTCAGGGATCTGGGGGGTCCCCTTGTTAAAGGGGGCTTCCAGATTCTGATAAGCTCCCTGCGCGCAGACCCCCACAATCACCGTCCAGGGTTGTCGGGAAGAGGCCCTCATCCCCATCAACATAGGGATAAGGTGCTTTGGGGTGGGGTCAGAGCACCCCCCCCAAGTTTAGGGCATGCAACCTGGTATGGTTCAGGAGGGGGGCGTCCCTTGCCATTCCTGACATGCCAGGCTGCATGCTTGGATAAGCGTCTGGTATTTTATTTATTTTTTACATTCAGCTGTCAGTGGGGAACCCTGCTGACAGCTGATGACTCACTGGTTGTTAAGAATGTGGCGGCCAGCTTCCCGGCCCCATCTATAGCAACCAGCTATGTACAGTGTTTAAAGGGAAAAACGGCAAACAAAAACAACAACACTTGCGTTTTTGGTGCGATTGCACCCAGGCGCCGCAAGCTGGGTATACAAGGAGAAAAATGCGCAATTCTGAGTAAAACAATTCCTTGATATTATGCAACAATGGTAAAACAATAAATATATATGGACGTTATATATAAATGAATAAAATAGTGTGCATGAGATTTGCACAGTAAAAAAGAGTCTGTTGCTCCAGGTGGAGGGGGAGGGGGGGGGGGGTTTTGGTAATGGGGATGAAGTCCTGGGACGGACGGATGAAAGTTTTTGTAGGGGTCACAACTATAACCTCAGGGCTGCCATCAATTTAGAACAGAAACCGTGTTCCAAGACTGTAAGAAAAGCAAAGGAAGAGGCGCCTCTGAGTGTAGATGTTTAAGCGTAATTTAATGTAAAAAAGAGTACATATAACTCACATTTTAGAGGTTAAAATAGACATTGTACGGGTTTCTTTACGGGTGATCGTCAGTTCCGTCACTTGTAGTTGTCCTACTGCTGGGCACTTGTGCTGAGCAAAGCTGTCTCTCACTGCCGTGTGGAGTTGAGGCCGGCGGCGGTGGGGAGAAAAACTTGTGAGCCAGTCAAACGAAGTGAAGATGTTATTGGCAGTATGGTGGTACTGATGACGTCATCAGTGACGTCATCAGTACCACCATACTGCCAATAACATCTCCACTTCGTTTGACTGGCTCACAAGTTTTTCTCCCCACCGCCGCCGGCCTCAATTCCACACGGCAGTGAGAGACAGCTTTGCTCAGCACAAGTGCCCAGCAGTAGGACAACTACAAGTGACGGAACTGACGATCACCCGTAAAGAAACCCGTACAATGTCTATTTTAACCTCTAAAATGTGAGTTATATGTACTCTTTTTTACATTAAATTACGCTTAAACATCTACACTCAGAGGCGCCTCTTCCTTTGCTTTGCCGCAAGCTGGGGCAGAGGAGGGGCATTGATGCTGTCAGTGCTGCCCGTCTCCTGTCATAGGATCTGCACACACAGATCCTCTCAGTCTCCGGGAGCTTCAGGCAGCTGTGTGGAGGAGGGGGCGCTGATGTCATCCTGCAGGAGCCCGGGAGGAAAAATATCTACCATGCTGCTAAAATTAGGTCAGTAAACGGGGGGGATTGTGCAGAAACTGACCTTTGGGGGTGAAATTATTGTACTGTCTGGGGGGACAGACTGTTGCTTCCCCCATAATATGTTTAGCACCCAGCCCACCATGTGATGTATTGTGCCCACCATGTGCAGTGCAGTAACCACCATGTGATGTATTGTGCCCACCAAGTGCAGTGCAGTGTCCAACATGTGATGTATTGTGCCCACCAAGTACAGTGACTACCATGTGATGTATTGTGCCCACCATGTGCAGCGCATTGACCACCATGTGATGTACTGTGCCCACCATCATAGCTCCCAACTGTCCCTGATTTTTGAGGGACTGTCCCTGATTTCGAGAAATGTCCCTCTGTCCCTCATTCCACCTCTTTAGTCCCTCATTTTGGTCTGATCTATATAGATGTATATAAGATGCACTTTGTATCTATCAAATAGTGTTTTTCAGCGCCAAACCTTTCATCTGATTTCTAAATTGCTGCATTTGTAAATTCCAAAAGCCAATATAAAAGAATTGTAGTGGCAAAAAAGCACTTGTGGGTTTGACCAATCTTGTTATTTTTTTGTACAATTCTCCTTTAAGGGGACGTGGTAGGAGATGTGTCCTATGCCTGCATTTGCTGATAGCTGTTCCTCATTCCCATCTCAAAAAGTTGGGAGGTATGCCCACCATGTCATGTAATGTCCCCACCATGTGCAGTGCAGTACCCACCATGTCATGTACTGTAACTATACCCACCATGTGATGTACTGTGCCCACCATGTGATGTACTATAACTGTGCCCACCATGTGATGTACTGTGCCTGCATGTGTGCCCACCGTGTAATGTGCTCTAATATACAGTGTCCATCGTGTAATGTGCCGTGCCCATTGTGTAATGTGCCGGGCCCACCATATAATGCAGAGTCGTGTGCCTTTGTGTAATGTACTGTGCCCACCATGTCATCTGTGGTGCTGTACAGTGCCCACCATGTAATGCAGAGTAGTTTGCCTCTGTGTAATGTGCTGTGCCACTATAGTCATTACCACAACAGTTCTACACACACTGGATAGATATGAAACCATTTATTCATTTTTTATACTAAATCTCTTATTTTTTTTATTTTTATCTAATCAGCCAGTGTTCGATGCTTGGTTCCCAGTGTTTAATGCTGCCGTATATACAATATTTCCAGCCCTCTGCATGGCAATTCTTGATAAAGTAAGTATAGCTACAACATGGAATTAACTGAGTTTGGCCAAAAAATGCGTCCAGACACATCTCCACAATATCTGGTAAATGGGAAATCCATAAAGGCATCATCATTCAGGTGGAAGGCAAGAATAAGAGTAAGATAGAAGATAATAATAGGAGAAAGACCGACAAATCAGAACCAAAAGACAGACTGGGGTCAAAGGCAGGAACAAGGGGCCAGATCCACGTACAGCAGGCGCAACTTAATTTTTGGGATTTAAGTTACACCGCCGCAAAATTTCTACCTAAGTGCCCGATCCACAAAGCACTTACCTAGAAATTTTCAGCGGTGTAACTTAAATCCGTCGCAAGGCGTGCCCAATCTAATGGGGCGAGTCCCATTTAAATTAGGCGCGCTCCCGCGCCGGACGTACTGCGCTTGCTCCCGACGTGATTTTCCCGACGTGATTTGCGCGAAGTTAAGTTGCGCCGAGTTTTGTGAATCGCGCCGGGTAAAAAAAGTTGCGTCAGGAAAAAATAGAGATGCGGCGGAAAAAAAAAAAATGTAAAAAAAATTTGACAGCGTCGCGGGAAAGAAGGGTCTACTTTTACATGGTGTACTAACTTTACACTTTGTAAAAGCAGCCCTAATTTTGCGTTTGCAAACTAACAACTTACGGAGACTTCACGAAGGGAAACCGCTCCGTGGATCTCCGTAAGTGCTAATTTGCATACCCGACGCGGAATTTCGCGAAGAAATGCCCCCAGCGGCGGCCGAAGTACTGCATCCTAAGATCCGACAGTGTAAAACTATTACACCTGCCGGATCTTAGGAAAATCTATGCGTAACTGATTCTCTGAATCAGCCGCATAGTTAGAAACAGGGATACGACGGCGTATCAGCAGATACGCCTGCGTATCCCTTTTGAGGATCTGGCCCATGATTTGGAACTTGAAGAAAACACAGATTACCAAGTAGAATCAGAAGAATGATCTCAAATAAAATTGCACAGGGTGGGAAAATGTTTTAGAAGAGTTGGTTCAAAATAAAGCCCAACTGCAGACTAGTTGAATTTTTAAATTGTCCACCATCAACATTAATACAAATCCCAGAGTTGGACTATAATGCTTCAGTTTATTCATTGTTGTTTTTTTTTTTTAGGGGGGGGGGGGGAGTTGGGGGCAGCACTAAACACATTAGATGCACGATTTTACCAAAAGTATTGGGATGCCTGCCTTTAACTTTAATGGCACCCCAGTCTTAGTCCGTAGGGTTCAATATTGGCCAACCCTTTGCAGCTATAACAGCTTCAACTCCTTTGGGAAGGCTGTCCACAAGGTTTAGGAGTGTGTCTATGGGAATGTTTGACCATTCTTCCATAAATGCATTTGTGAGGTCAGGCACTGATGTGAATGAGAAAGGCCTGGCTCGCAGTCTCCGTTCTAATTCATCCCAAAGGTGTTCTATCGGGTTGAGATCAGGATCTTGATTTGTGTACTGTTCCAAATCATTTGGTGGAGGGGGGATTATGGTGTGGGGTTGTTTTTCAGGGGTTGGGTCACTCCTAAACCTTGTGGACAGCCTTCCCAGAAGAGTTGAAGCTGTTATAGCTGCAAAGAGTGGGCCAACCCAATATTGAAACCTACGGACTAAGGCTGGGATGCCATTAACCTCCCTGGCGGTATGATTATTTCAGAAAAAAGGTGCTGAAAGCGGTACCATTATTTGCAAGGAAATTTGGCGTTTTATACTGTAGGCCTGTAATTCTTAGGAATAACTCACTTAAATCTGACCAAACAAGAGTCTAGTAGGCATCCCGGGTATGACATTTTTTTAAAAACAAAATTATAAATTATAATATAATAAAAAATTATAAATAATTATAACAAGTAATAATATAATTATAATAAAAATTATTCAATAATGTAATCAACTCAAAATCACTGAAATTTGCTCAGTTGCAGAATTGTCGATGTCATTACTTTTATTTTTTTATGACGAATTTTCCCACAAATCGCTATCGCACAATTCTGCAAGTGATTATAAAGTATTATCGCTGTTTTCTAGCTGCTCTAAAACCATTTTTTACATAAAGGGACACTTTTGGTTGCTATGGACAATCTACAGTTTGCAGGGAGAAAGAAAGGTTTTTATTATATAAAAGAACACTAGGGACAAGGGGGGGGGGTGTCTTTTTTACATACAGTACTGTAATCTATAAGATTACAGTATACTGTATGTAATGTGTTTGTTTAAGTTTTTGAATTTGGCGCCGTTCTGCGCCCTGTGCGTCGTAACGTCGCAGGGAATGGAGATCGGCGGCACACAGAGGACCTGTGTGAATCGAGCGAGGTCCAGCTCGCTCACACAGCGCGGCGGCATCGCTGGATCCAGGGACAAGGTAAGTAACTTGCCTGTGGCTGCAGCGAGGCAAGCCCGAGTCTGACTCGGGGTTACCGCTTTTGGTATAAAAAATCTCACCCCGAGTCAGACTCGGGAATACCGCTAGGAGGGTTAAAGTTCATTTGCGTGTAAAGGCAGGTGTCCCAATACTTTTGGTAATATAGTGTATATTTGAAATTAATATAGTATTGCATTTAAATTGTGACTGTAACTAACAGCTGAAATATTAAATAGAAGGTGGTGGAAGTGTTCATCAACAGTTTTCATTTGTGTCAATTCATGTAATTACATGATCAGGACCCACTCTGATTGGGTGCCTGGTGACAATGAGGACCCAATCTGTCACTGACATATAAAATGGGGAGTCAGCAGCCACGCAAAGTGTTAGCTGATGGCTTTCAAAGGGGAGACTACTTGTTATGTGTCTTTGACATATAACATAAGCTGGGGGGAGCAGGCTCAACTTTTTTATTCCTAGAAAAAGAGAAGATTTAAGCTCCCTGCATATCACATTTAAACAATACATGTTTTATTTATTTTTTATTTTTTAGGATACAGATAGCAAGGGCAGCCGCAAACATCCAGAGCTGTATGTGATTGGTCAAAAAGACAGACGTCTGGGCCTGAGGATCTTTTTATATGTTTTATATGGCTTCTACAATTCTCTGGTCATGTTCTTTATTCCTTATTTCGCTTTCTTTGACGCCGCTGGGCCCAATGGAATATTCACTTATCAGGTTTTTGCATTTACCATGACCACAATCAATGTCTTTTCCGTTTTGGCTGAGGTGAGGAATCTAATAAGCTACAACAATGTTTTGGTAACAATATACAAAGAACTCATCAGATTGCTTTAGGCTACATTCACATTCTGATTCTTGCTGTGGCTGCCGACATATTTCCTATGACAGGTTGCCGTCGGCCTGCAGTGATCGCTGGATGCACTTTGTGTCATTCAGCAGCAATCCCAGCAGTTAGAAAATGAATACTAATTTATAGGTAGATTCAGGTAGAGTTAGGCCGACTTATCAGTAGATAAGTCGACCTAACTCAGAATCTACGCCGACTTATGTTTAAGCGTATGCTCAAACAGAGATACGCTTAAACATATCTAAGATAAGACGGCTTGCGCCATTCTATCTTACGTTGCAATTTTTCGGATGGCCTCTAGGTGGCGCTTCTATTGCGGTCGGCGTAGAATATGTAAATAAGTTGATACGCCGATTCACGAATGTACGCCCGGCTGCCGCAGTATTTTACGCCGCTTCCGTAAGGCATTAGCAGGCCTAAAGTTGGAATAATAATGTTAAAGTATGGCCGCCGTTCCCGCCGCGAGATTCAAATTTTTTACGTCGTTTGCATAAGTCGTCCGCGAATCGGGATTTACGTCGTTTACGTCCACGTCGAAATCAATAGGCCCGCGCGGCGTACTTAGCCACAATGCACACTGGGAAATGTAGGCGCCCGGCGAATGTGCAGTTAAGAAAAAACTTAAAAACGTGAGGTCAAGCCTCATTACCATACAACACGCCCCCCTCCAAGACATTTGAATTCGGCGCCCTTACGCCCGCCCGCTTTAGGCTATGCCGCCATATATTAGCAGGCAAGTACATTGAGAATTATTTACTTGCCTAGCTAACTTACGGCGGCGTAGCCTAAAAAGGCTAAGCTACGCCACCGCAAGTTTGCACCCAGGTACCTGAATCTACCTATTAAACTAGACACTTAGGCCCGGATTCACAAAGCACTTGCGCCGGCGTATCTCGAGATACGTCGCGTAAGTGCAAATATGCGCCGTCATATCTATGCGCCGGACTCAGAAACTAACATACGCCTAAAAATAGGCTTCATCCGACCGACGTAATTTGCCTACGCCGGAGTAGAGTGGGCGCATATTTACGCTGAATGTATTTGGCGCTCCCATTGATTTTCTATTCGCAAATGAGGGAGATACGCCGATTCACAAAGTTACGTCCGACGCAGTGCGCGTAAAGTCATACGTCCGGCGTAAAGTTATGCCCCATAAAGGAGGTGTAACTCAGCAGCATCCATGCAAAGGGCTGCAACAGGGAACACAAGCTGACGTATTTTACGTAGTTTACGTAGGACGTAAATATGACTAGGCGTAGGTTACGTTCACGCCGTAGGCAGTGATCCGACGTATCTTAGGCAGTAGTTCCGACGTGATTGTGAGCATGCGCACTGAGATGCGCCCACGGGGCGGCGCATGCGCAGTTGGCGATTCGTATCTGTCTGGTGCTCAGCCTAACATTTGCATGGGGTCACGCCTCATTAGCATGGCTCACGCCCACTTCCACTTACGCCTTGGAAACCCAGCGCATATTTGGGAGGAAGTGCTTTGCGAATTCATTGCTTGCCTCTCTGCGCTACGTCGGTGTAGCGTATATTGGATACGCTACGCCGGCATAAATATGCGCCAATGTATGTGAATCCGGGCCTAGGACTTTAAACGGCACACAGGTATTAAATATAAAAATCTATAGATATTTATTTGTAGAAAAATATATAAAAAAGTACATTCATAAGTAACAATATAATAATCGTCAAAATTTGGCCCCGACCAGGGGAGGGCTGGCAGCCTTAGGCCTGGGGGGCAAGTCCAGTCAAGTGGCCCATAGGAGCGTGGAAAAGTGATGGATCGAGGCCCCCCTTACATCAGAGTCCGCACAGAGGCCCCCCTTACATCAGAATCCGCACAGAGCCTCCCCTTACATCAGAGTCCTCGTGTCTATGCAGAGAGAGAAGGGGATGTCAGTGCAGGTGTGCGCTGAGGCTGAGCTATGTGGGAGACGAGACATAGCTCAGCTCTGCAGCCATCTACCTCGGAGCTGACACAGGCACGGCTGCACAGTGGGAGGTGAGCAGCGGCCGTGACCTGTGTTAACAGAGCTCCAGCAGGCATATTCCTGCTCTGCAAAAACAGCATTTGTTAGTGGCGGCCGGTGGCTGTGCATAGTGTCACCAGCCTGGGGGGAGATTTCCACCCTGCCCCCCCTGCCAGCCCTCCCCTGGCCCCGACAAGTACTAAAGTCGCACTTCCACAACGTTGTAATAGTATAGGTATACTCAGATTATGAGGAATACATAACCAACAAACAATAGTGATACATATGGGGTGTGTAGCCTTGAACAAGGGTCCAATATGCAGGCTTCCTCAGGAGCATGGTGGTCTGTTAGAACATGTACATAGACATAGACAAAAAACATCATCAGAGATGCTAATTAATCACACAATTTTATACATAAAACAATAACATAAAACATCAAACCTATGTTAAAAACATCACATTGCTGTCCATGTATAAACAAAGTAACAGGCCCCCCATATGGCATCATCAAGGACAAATTAACTAAACCCCCAATACTGGGGAATTTAGAGTCGGTCATGGTGTGCATAATATAATATAACCATACATAAAGAGTGTCTCCGGTATGTGGGGTATGGGCAACCTTAACCCCCAACCGCAAGAAAAAAAAATCCCAGCAATTAATCCTAATCATTATAGTGAACTGGGCCGGTGTCTGCACCTAGCCGCTCACAGCCACAGCAGGAATCTTCTACAATTTACACCCAAATTGCTGGTATGAATACAGCCTTATAGTTGTAAATTGTTGTGGTTGTCTGGTCTGCCAGGGGATCACATGTACATTATTATTATAATTATCAGTGGCGGCCCCCCCCCCCCCCAGGACGGACGATCGCCACAAGCAAACCCCCACCACACACAATAATGCTCTGCGCCCCAAGCCCACCCTTTTTTTAAGCCCATCAGAGCCTCTGGTTCCAATCACGTGCTTCTTAAAAAAAAACTGTTGCAATCCATGCGTCCTGCACCCCGCATGTATATTAGGGGGCGGTGCACCTGCGCCCTGCATCACAGGCCACCACTGATTATTATACAGGATTTATATAGAACCAACAGTTTATGCAGTGCTTAACCACTTCAGCCCCGGACCATTTTGCTGGTCAAAGACCAGGCCACTTTTTGTGATTCTGCACTGCGTCGCTTTAACTGTCATATGCGCAGTTGTGTGACGTGGCTCCCAAACAAAATCGGCGTCCTTTTTTCCCACAAACAGAGCTTTCTTTTGGTGGTATTTGATCACCTCTGCGGTTTTTATTTTTTGCGCTATAAACATAAATAGAGCGACAATTTTGAAAAAAATTCAATATTTTTTACTTTTTGCTATAATAAATATCCCCCAAAAATATATATATATATATATAAAAAAAATGTCCTCAGTTTAGGCCGATACGTATTTTTCTATTTATTTTTGGTAAAAAAAATTGCAATAAGCATTTATCGGTTGGTTTGTGCAAAATTTATAGCGTTTACAAAATAGGGGATAGTTTTATTGCATTTTTATTAATTCATTTTTTTTTACTACTAATGGCGGCGATCAGTGATTTTTTTCGTGACTGCGACATTATGGCGGACACTTCGGACAATTTTGACACATTTTTGGGACCATTGTCATTTTCACAGCAAAAAATGCATTGTTTACTGTGAAAATGACAATTGCAGTTTGGGAGTTAACCACAAGGGGGCGCTGAAGGGGTTATGTATGACCTAATATGTGTTTCTAACTGTAGGGGTGTGTGGCTGTAGGTGTGACATCATCGATTGTGTATCCCTATATAAGGGATCACACGATCGATGACGGCGCCACAGTGAAGAACGGGGAAGCTGTGTTTACACACAGCTCTCCCCGTTCTTCAGCTCCGGGGACCGATCGCGGGACTCCAGCGGCGATCAGGTCCGCGGGTCCTACGGTCCCGGAGCTTCGGCGTGCCCGCGACCCACGGCTGGGCACTAGCAGAGGACGTACCTGTACGTGATTGTGCCCAGCCGTGCCATTCTGCCAACGTAAATGTGCAGGAGGCGGTCCTTAAGCGGTTAAAGTAACGTGGTGCCGTATCACACAAAATGGCCTGGTCAATAAGGGGGTAAAACCTTTCGGGGGTGAAGTGGTTAACTCCTAATGTATATATAAACCCTCAGCTTTTAAAACAACCCATTTAGTTATAAAAATAGAAATAAATATGAAAATAGAAATAAACGGCAAACATTTGTGTATAGATATAACAGCAAACATTATAAACACCTTTTCCCCCTTTTTTAAATGGGTTACATTTCCTCTATTCTCAGCTGCATGAGAACTGGGAGAGGAGAAACAGCAGTACACTAGTCGTTCCCAGTGTATGTCTGTGCAGGAGAAGGGGGGGGAGTGCATACCCCCCAACCGTCCTGGATTCCGCGGGATCCTCCCGCAATTTAAAGTGTGTCCCGGGGTCCCGCGGACTAGACTAGAGTCCCGGAAAACAGGGCCCCCGGGCCCGACATTTGGTGGGGCGACATTCCGTGCCTCCATGTTTCTTTTCGTTTCCCGCCGCCATGTTTGACTCCGGTGTGATTGGGCGTATGGTGGTCATGTGCGGCATGGGGCTGGCCTGTCAGCGATCGTCTCGCCTCTGCACATGACCGCTACACGCCCAATCACATTGCGACGGTACAGTACAGTGCAGTCATACACCATGAAGCGGGCTGCAGCAGGCGGATGGAGCAGTCGGGGAGTCGGGACAGAGCGGTATTTGCACAGGTAGGAGAACCCCCCCGCTGAACAACTTTGATCTCCGCCCCCCCCCCCCCCGCTCAACAACTTTGACCCCCGCTCAACAACTTTGTTGTGAGGCATGGGAGTGTCAGGACAAGTCTGATGAGATGGGGGAGCAGAGCAGGCTGAGTTCCCAGCACAGCTAGACAACTGACCACAGTGTGTTCTCCTGCTTAGTGACTTCAGTTTTTAATAGGAAATCCGAGGCACTGGCAGGAACACAAAGGAAGCAATACAAAGAGAACAGGATACTTTTTCATACAAATATATGGTACAGCAGGCACATATCAGGAATATGAAATACTCTTTAACCAGTTCTTGCCTGGCCTGTAGACAAATGAAGGCCGGGCAGGACATTCACCAATCCAGGTGGATGCCATATGACATTCTCCCGGAAAGCGCCTCATGACACAATGCGGTATGATCTGTCACCTGCTGTGTCCACTGGATTTGGACTGCTTACTTTCCAAAAAGGGGTCATTTGTACTGTCCTGGTGTTTTCGAGTCTCAAGAAATGAGGGAGGGCAGGGGAGACATTGGGGGCTCCATAGGCGTGCGCACATAGGGTGTAAGGTGTCTGGGCACACCCTAATCACCCTGTACTTTGCAGATTCCCCCTGCTGCCTGGCTGCAGAGAAAGGGACTGGGGAATCTCTGTCCTCAGTCCCTTACTCTGTCTCAAAAGTTAGAAATCAGGGGTCTGTTTAGACCACTGATATTTCACCAAAGCCCCCAAACAGGGCTCCTAAAAAAAAAAAATAATAATATTAACCCCCTAACCCCCGCCGCACGACTATTTACGTCCGCACAATGGCGCGGACAGGCAGAAGGACGTATATATACGTCCTTGCCTTTCCGCGGGTCGGGGGTCCGATCGGGACCCCCCCCCCCCGCTGCGTGCAGCAGGCGGATTCCCTCGGGGAGCGATCCGGAACGACGGCGCAGCTATTCGTTTATAGCCGCTCCGTCGCGATCGCTCCCCGGAGCTGAAGAACGGGGAGAGCCGTATGTAAACACGGCTTCACTGTGGCGGCGCATCGATCGTGTCATCCCCTTTATAGGGGAGACACAATCGATGACATCAGACCTACAGCCACACCCCCCTACTGTTGTAAACACACACTAGGTGAAGCCTAAAACGTTCAGCGCCCCCTGTGGTTAACTCCCAAACTGCAACTGTCATTTTCACAATAAACAATGCAATTTAAATGCATTTTTTGCTGTGAAAATGACAATGGTCCCAAGAATGTGTCAAAATTGTCCGAAGTGTCCGCCATAATGTCGCAGTCACGAAAAAAAATCGCTGATCGCCGCCATTAGTAGTAAAAAAAAAATTTTTTATAAAAATGCAATAAAAATATCCCCTATTTTGTAAACGCTATAAATTTTGCGCAAACCAATCGATAAACTCCTATTGCGATTTTTTTTTACCAAAAATAGGTAGAAGAATACGTATCGGCCTAAACCGAGGAAAAAAAAAAATTATATATGTTTTTGGGGGATATTTATTACAGCAAAAAGTAAAAAATATTGCATTTTTTCAAAATTGTCGCTCTATTTTTGTTTATAGCGCAAAAAATAAAAACCGCAGAGGTGATCAAATACCACCAAAAGAAAGCTCTATTTGTGGGGGGAAAAGGACGTCAATTTTGTTTGGGAGCCACGCCGCACGAGCGCGCAATTAATCTGTTAAAGCGACGCAGTGCCGAATTGTAAAAACGCCTTTGGGCATTTAGCAGCATATTGGTCCGGGGCTTAAGTGGTTAAAAAAAAATAATAAAAATAAAATTGTAAAAAAAAAAAAAATAATAATACAAATAAAGATAAACTACTGACACTGATCTCTGCCCTGCTGACAAAGCCTTACTGACTTGCTCACTGCCATATATGGTATATTACACACGAATGTGTGTTTTTAGCTTTGGTGTGCACACCCTAATGCAATAGGCTGCGCACACTGATGGGGGGGCTCTAATAAACCCACAATGTCTTCATAAAGAGTACCTGTCACCTGCCCATGCTATCACATGGAAGGCTTGAAAGACCCCTTGCGATGGTAACAATGTAAAAAAGAAAGAAAAGGGGACTGGGGTGTCTTTTACACAACCCACGTTAACATGCTGCATTACCACTTTATGGAGATGTAACCCTGGCCTTAAAAATTGCTATGAAAAGGGTTTTCAGCAGAAATGTGAAGAATCTCCTATTTAAACTCATACCTAAAGTTCAGCGTTAAATGCTACACCACCAGCCAATCAAACAATAATGTCCTGACATGTGGATTGTAGTACTGGAACTAAAATAGTTCATGAAGGTTTTTTTAACCATTTTTTTCCCCCTCAACAGGCAGCCTTAGAGCTTTCTACATGGTCTGTGTTAACTTTCCTGGCTTTCGTAATCGCTTTTGGTAGCTACTTTCTTATCACATATGTAACAACCTTTCCACCTGCCTACCTGTTCAGCATGTCTCAGTTCAATTTTCTAGGTATGTTATTCTATAATATAAACTTTCATTTCCTATGCCATCTCTGTGGGTTGGCTGTTCATTAAACACTATGGGCCAGATTCACAGCAGAGATACGACGGAGTATCTCAGATACTCCGTCGTATCTCTCAGAGTATCTATGCGACTGATTAATAGAATCAGTTACGCATAGTTAGCCCTAAGATCCGACAGGTGTAATTGTTTTACACTGTCGGATCTTAGGATGCAATACCTCGGCCGCCGCTGGGGGGAGTTTGCGTCGTAAACCAGCGTCGGGTATGCAAATTAGTAGTTACGGCGATCCACGACGTTTTTACGCGTTCGTTACGTCGCTGCTAGTCTAGTTT
The DNA here is from genome assembly GCF_905171775.1 of Rana temporaria. Lineage (NCBI taxonomy): Eukaryota > Metazoa > Chordata > Amphibia > Anura > Ranidae > Rana > Rana temporaria. Next base: position 158,974,847 of record NC_053496.1, on the reverse strand, counting down.
CCCGTCGCAAAGTTAGTCGTCGTTTTAGGTGCCCTAACTTTACACAGCTCATGTTAAAGTATGGCCGTCGTTCCAGCGTCGAATTTCAAAATGTTTTCTTCTTGCGTAAGACGTCCAGGAATACGAAAGTACGCTACACACGTCACCGTTCGAAAAAATTACGTCACTTCGCGCAAAGCACGGCGGGAATTTCAAAACGGAGCATGCGCAGTAGGACCGGCGCAGGAGCGCGCCTAATTTAAATGGCACACGCCCCTTTGAATTACGCGGGCTTACGCCGGAGGCCGCCGGCGTAAGTTTTCTCGCAAGTGCTTTGTGAATCAGGCACTTGCGATGAAAACTTGCGGCGGTGTAACGTATCTACGATATGTTACGCCGCCGCGATTCTACCTGAATCTGGCCCTATGGGGCTAGATTCAGATAGGTTACGTGGATCTTTAGATCCGCGTAACCTATCTGATTTACGTTACGCCGCCGCAAGTTTTTGAGGCAAGTGCTTTATTCAGAAAGCACTTGCCTGTAAACTTGCGGTGGCGTATCGTAAATCCCCCGGCGGAATTCAAATTCCGCGGCTAGGGGGCGTGTAAAATTTAAATCAGTATAAATGTAAAAAAACCTGCGCTGGGATACCTGAGGTTGTAGGCTGCTGCCTCCCTAAAAACTGTCCCCTAAGGGACAGGGGTAAATGGTAAGTGTAAGGGTAGGGATATTGGCGCTGCCTGGGTAGACACCTGTCCACTGAGCACCCTGTGGGTGGTCTGCCTGCTAGAGGCGGTAGGTACAAGATTTCAAATAACCCCAATATGAGTGGTGCAGTCCCTTGTCAGCTGGGTAGGGCCGTAAGTGGATATGGGCCCCAGTGACCTATTGGGATTGCTAAGGGCGGGCACTGTGTTCTGGTAGCTAAGCTGCAGCTCTCTAGTGCTGTATGGAATATGTAGCCATATGTACAGAAATGTGCACTCTGCAGAACGGTATAGTACCAGTCAGTAAAATATGTGGGGTACCCTTAGATCACAGGGTATATTGCTGGGTATCAAAAGGAGGACTCTGCCTCTAAGCAACAACCCTATCAATCACATATACAAGAAATAAATAAATAAAGCAGGTGCCTAGACGACTGCCCTCTGTAGGAAAAAAAAAAAACCTGTAGGAAAAAACCTTATACACAAAACATATAACTTGATCCGGCACCTAGAAGCAAGTAATGCCAAATATCTGTATTAGAAGATACAACATAAGTCCATGCAGTATGATGTAAGTTCCGGCTGCAATACTAATGTATGGGCTGCTGCCCCCTGTAGGAGAGAAACCTGCACCAATAATGCAATATCTGCTCTAATAATCAACAGGACACCAAAGTGTCAGATGCAGTAAGTAGATGGACAATGTCTGTGATTCTTAATTTAAGGAAGAAAGTTTTGCATCTATAGTTCATCCGTAGCCACTAGGTCATATTTCATGCGAGCAACAGGAACATATAGATGTTGTTGGTGAAGCAGTAGGAGTCCAGTAGGTAAGTTGGATGTGGAAAGGGTGCTCCTAAAACACAATGCGGTGTGGTCCCGGTGCTCCCCTAAGGGTTCCCCACTCACCAGATAGAAGCCCCCGCTTGGGGTAATGTGCATATATCAGGTACTCCAGTAGTTGCTGCTCCGCTCTGATGCTCACTCCTTCCTCCAAATAGGATTTCTCGCTGTAAAATGGTCCGAGTAGTCCGACTTCCTTGATTCCTCAATAAAGAAAAAACGGGGGGCTCCGATAGTGTGATAAAGTATGACACCGTTGTGACATATAAAAAATGTTTGTTTTATTCAAAGCAGCATATGTGTCATAGCCTGCAGTGGAAAGTACCACTAAGTGCAGGAAATGCTGGGATGGATCACACTAATCTCAGTGAGGAGTGTGCAAGTAAAAAATACTAATAACATAAAATAGGATGACAATAGGTCTAAAATATACAAAAATAAAAGTAAAACGGCACTAATAGCCACTGATAGCCGGCGTGTAACAACACTGCCTGACTCGGCTAAGTGGCGAGCGTGTGTATCCTCGGTGGTGGCGTGCGCTCCAGCCAAAACCACCTGACGCTCACCCGGAAATGACGTCACACGTACGGGCCTGACGTACGTTTCAAAATGATTTTCGTCTTCTGAGGCTTCAGAAGATGAAAATCATTTCGAAACGTACGTCAGGCCCGTACGTGTGACGTCATTTCCGGGTGAGCGTCGGGTGGTTTTGGCTGGAGCGCACGCCACCACCGAGGATACACACGCTCGCCACTTAGCCGAGTCAGGCAGTGTTGTTACACGCCGGCTATCAGTGGCTATTAGTGCCGTTTTACTTTTATTTTTGTATACTCACTGCATCTGACACTTTGGTGTCCTGTTGATTATTAGAGCAGATATTGCATTATTGGTGCAGGTTTCTCTCCTACAGGGGGCAGCAGCCCATACATTAGTATTGCAGCCGGAACTTACATCATACTGCATGGACTTATGTTGTATCTTCTAATACAGACATTTGCAATTTAGCATTACTTGCTTCTAGGTGCCGGATCAAGTTATATGTTTTGTGTATAAGGTTTTTTCCTACAGGGGTTTTTTTTTTCCTACAGAGGGCAGTCGTCTAGGCACCTGCTTTATTTATTTATTTCTTGTATATGTGATTGATAGGGTTGTTGCTTAGAGGCAGAGTCCTCCTTTTGATACCCAGCAATATACCCTGTGATCTAAGGGTACCCCACATATTTTACTGACTGGTACTATACCGTTCTGCAGAGTGCACATTTCTGTACATATGGCTACATATTCCATACAGCACTAGAGAGCTGCAGCTTAGCTACCAGAACACAGTGCCCGCCCTTAGCAATCCCAATAGGTCACTGGGGCCCATATCCACTTACGTCCCTACCCAGCTGACAAGGGACTGAACCACTCATATTGGGGTTATTTGACATCTTGTACCTACCGCCTTTGGCAGGCAGACCACCCACAGGTTGCTCAGTGGACAGGTGTCTACCCAGGCAGCGCCAATATCCCTACCCTTACACTTAAAATTTAAATCACGCGCATCCTCCCGCCCCACGAACTGCGCATGCGCCGTCTGTAAAATTTCCCAGCTTGCATTGCTCTAAATGACGTCGCTAGGACGTCATTGGTTTTGACGTGGACGTAAATTACGTCCAGCACCATTCACGGACGACTTACGCAAACGTCGTAAATTTATAATTTTCGACACGGGAACGACGGCCATACTTAACATTGGTTGCGCCTCATATACCCAGGGGCAACTTTACGCCGGGACAAGCCTAACGTAAACGTCGTAACTTTACTGCGTCGGCCGCGAATTCGCATATGTAGCTAATTTGCATACAAGACGGGGAAAACGACGGAAGCGACACCTAGCGGACAACAAAAATTTGCATTTAAGATCCGACGGCGTAAGAGACTTATGCCTGTAGGATCTAATGGATATCTATGCGTAACTGATTCTAAGAATCAGTCGCATAGATACGACGGCCCAGATTAGGACTTACGACAGCGCACATGGCGCTGCGCCGTCGTAAACCCTTTGAGAATCTGGGCCTAATTTCCTTAAATGCACAATTTAAAAACCCAACTTCATCTTTAACATAAAAATAGAAGTTTTGTGGCCCAGCAGTGATTAAAAAATGTTTCTGCGTGGAGATGGACTTTAATTTCACGTATAACTGAATATTGCAGTGACTACTAATATTTTCTCTTTAAGGTATCATGGTCATCAGCTTTAGCAGTGGATATATCTGGCTTCTTTTGCTGATCGGGATGATTTTGAGCATCATTCCCTCACTCATCTGGAGATTTTGGTCAGGATTATCAAATCAAAGTCTTATCAAATCAGTAAGTTTGCCTTAAAAATGTAATTTAAAAAAAAATCATATAAAAGTGAATTTCATTCTTAATGAAAACCCTTTGTTTGCTTTTAGCTCCTTGGTACACTAGTAAAGAAGATTTGTCCTCCGTCTGCCTAAGGGCTAGTTTACACTTGCTTCAAAACAAGGTTTCGGACAGGCTTTGTTAAAGCTCTCTGAATGCCAGTCAAAGCTCCTGTCACTAAAATGGTTAGCTTACAGTCCTGTTTACACTTTGCTTTTGCTTGGGGCTTCGATAAGGCTTTGGGGGAACTTCGATGAGCCTTTGGTGGAGCTTCAATGAGCCTTTGGTGGGGCTTCAGTGGGGCTTTGGTGGAGCTTCGATGAGGCTTTGGTGGGGCTTCGATGAGAATTTGGTGGGGTTTTGGTGGAGCTTCGATGAGGCTTTGGTGGAGCTTCTATGAGCCTTTGGTGGGGCTTAGGTAGGGCTTTGGTGGGGCTTTATTGGGAGTTTCAGTTGAGCTTCGATAAGGCTTTGGTGGAGCTTTGATGAGGCTTTGGTGGAGCTTTGATGAGCCTTTGGTGGAGCTTTGATGAGCCTTTGGTGGAGCTTTGATGAGCCTTTGGTGGGGCTTTAGTGGGCTTCAGTCAGGCTTCAAGCGAGCTTTGCCATAGACTTCTATGGAGGCTTTGAAGACGCTTTGAAGACGATTTGAAGCACCACTAAAAGCTACATGGGGTATCATTTTTGAAGCAAAGCAGAAGCAAGGTGTAGACAGGACTGTAAGCTAACCATTTTATTTAGTGACAGGAGCTTTGACTAGCATTCAGAGAGCTTTAACAAAGCCTGTCCGAAGCCTTGTTTTGAAGCAAGTGTAAACTAGCCATTAAAGTGTGTTGAAGCCGAAGCAAGTGAAAATAAGCCCTAACTTACTAGGGCTGCAGGCTATAATTCAACTTTAGTGCCACCTGCTGGGGAGGTGTTGTAGCACAGCCTTTACAGTCAATTAAATTATTACTTTATGAACATTTGAAAAATGAATAAGATGGGATTTTCAAGGTGTCACCCCATTTACTATACTCGTACACAGTATCCCTTTATGAAAACGATAAACGTTTATTTACAATTATTAATAAAATAATACTTTATAGAATATGTTAAACAATTTTGTCACTGAAAGTACAGTTAACCAATAGATGACCATACATTATTCTAATTTACATGCCTTTTACCAATACAACATAATGCCAATCCTCTATCCTGAGGTCAGCAGTATGTCTCACATGATGTATGAAGGTTCTAGCTGCATAGTGGCTGTTACATACAAGTTTCGTCAGACTATATATGGGGATGGTAATAATCATATGTAGACTTACACAGCTTTGCCACACAACACAACCGTGCCTGGCAGGGCGGGAGGCCCAGTTTTTCTCTGCTGCAGTTCAGTAACACTTACAGCCCCCCCCGCCTAGTGAAAAGAGAAGCAGCAGACTGATGAAGTTACCACTCTGTCACTCAAGGGCGGATCCAGAGTCTAGTCTCGGGAGGGGCACTGCTAGAAAATAAGGTGTTGCTTACAGAACTCAATTAGGTGTCCGGTGTGTCCGCTGCAATGTTGCAGTATCACTAAAAAATCAATGATCGCCGCCATTACTAGTAAAAAATATTAAAATATAAATGTCATAAATCTATCCCATAGTTTGTAGATGATTGTCAGGGACTGCAGACATGGTACAAGAGATGGTCAGAGACTGCAGACGTGGTACAAGGGATGGTCAGAGACTGCAGACATGGTACAAGAGATGGTCAGAGACTGCAGACATGGTACAAGGGATGGTCAGAGACTGCAGACATGGTACAAGGGATAGTCAGAGACTGCAGACATGGTACAATGGATGGTCATGGTACAAGGGATGGTCAGAGACTGGAGACATGGTACAAGAGATGGTCAGAGACTGAAGACATGGTACAAGAGATCAATGCAGCCTCATCAGTGCCCATCATTGCAGCCTCACTGTACATATGAATGCAGCCCCACTGTATATATGAACGCAGCCCCACTTTTGTATATAAATGCAGTCCCACTTTTGTATATAAATTCAGTCCCACTTTTGTATATAAATTCAGTCCCACTTTTGTATATAAATTCAGTCCCACTTTTGTATATAAATTCAGTCCCACTTTTGTATATAAATGCAGTCCCACTTTTATACATAAATTCAGCCCCACTTTTGTATATAAATGCAGTCCCACTTTTGTATATAAATGCAGCCCCACTTTTGTATATGAATGCAGCCCCACTTTTGTATATGAATGCAGCCCCACTTTTGTATATTAATGCAGCCCCACGTTTGTATATTAATGCAGCCCCACGTTTGTATATTAATGCAGCCCCACTTTTGTATATAAATGCAGTCCCACTTTTGTATATAAATTCAGTCCCACTTTTGTATATAAATTCAGTCCCACTTTTGTATATGAATGCAGCCCCAATGTTGTATATAAATGTAGCCCCACTTTTGTATATGAATGCAGTCCCACTTTTGTCTATGAATGCAGCCCAACTTTTGTCTATGAATGCAGTCCCACTTTTGTCTATGAATGCAGCCCCACTTTTGTCTATGAATGCAGTCCCACTTTTGTCTATGAATGCAGTCCCACTTTTGTCTATGAATGCAGTCCTACTTGTGTCTATTAATGCAGCCCCACTTTGTATATTAATGCAGCCCCACTTTGTATATTAATGCAGCCCCACTTTGTATATGAATGCAGCCCCACTTTGTATATGAATGCAGCCCCACTTTTGTATATTAATGCAGCCCCACTTTTGTATATTAATGCAGCCCCACTTTGTATATTAATGCAGCCCCACTTTTGTATATTAATGCAGCCCCACTTTTGTATATTAATGCAGCCCCACTTTTGTATATTAATGCAGCCCCACTTTGTCTATGAATGCAGTCCCACTTTTGTCTATGAATGCAGTCCCATTTTTGTCTATGAATGCAGTCCAACTTTTGTCTATGAATGCAGTCCCACTTTTGTATATTAATGCAGCCCCACTTGTATATTAATGCAGCCCCACTTGTATATTAATGCAGCCCCACTTTTGTATATTAATGCAGCCCCACTTTTGTATATGAATGAAGCCCCACTGTGCTTGGCACTAACCATGGCATTGCCTCGATCACACACAGCAGGTATCTCCTCTCCCGACGTGTGTCATGGAAAAAACAGGAGCTGTAGGTCTGTGTTCGGCAGGGCAGTGTGCTCTAGCAAGGTCCCCCCTAGACGGGCTTGTGTGATAGACAAAACACTGATTCAATCAGTGTTGCATCTCCATCTACTATCACACAAGCAGGTCTAGCACAGGCAGCACAGCCGAACACAGACCCAGCTCTCACACACAGCGAGAGATGCCCGGTGTCATACACGCAGGAGAGAGGGGGAGCGCTGCAGTCAGCTACAGCTCAAAGCAGCCTCAGGACAGGCAGCCTACCGGGCTGGGCCAGTCCGGCCCTGGTGATGAGAGAGAGAGTGAGAGACTTAGCAGTGGCAGCTGCAGGCACCGCAAAGCAGTTTGCGGTGGGGGGGGGTGGAAATTGCCCTGTTCCCCGCCCCCTGGATCCGCCGGTGCTGTCACTGTGCTCTATACCTCTACCAATATGCCATTTGTTAGTATTGCAGCACAACTTATTGGCTCCTTGTGCTATTTCTTCCCTAGTGTAGCTCTATTGTACAGGGACTGTTTGAAGCTGTTACCAGGTCAGAAATAGGAATTTACACTTCTTGTATTTGATGTAATAATGAATACAGAGCAGCATTAATTTGTGTCTTGTATATCTGCAAGGAGTTTGGCTTTGCTGCCTGGTGCAGACACCCACTGCAACAGATTCTTATTCTCTGGCTCCCCGCTCTGTTCTGCCCAAACCTCTGCACGTTTTCCTGGGAAAACGCAACCGTTCTTTTCCTCCTCTTGTCACCAGGAATCCTGGGTGATGAAGTCCACAGACCCCATTCTTTCTATGGTGCAGCTCCCCTCCAGAACTACAAGTTTCATGATCCCTTGCGGCACGTCTTTCAAGAGGTTAGGGGGAAGGAGCGCTGCTCCTGTCCTCTCCCCTTTGTATCAGTGCCGGGAGGGAGAGGGGAGGAAGGAGCAGACACACAAAGCCCTTTGTGTCTTCTGTGCATTAGCAGGTGTGAAAAGGAGAGAGTGGGAACCGAATCTCCGCCCACTTTCCAATCGCCAATCGGACCAGCGCCACCCAGCTACAAAGGGTACAGCGTTTATTTTTTTAAATGTTGCTGGATATTGGCATGTTGATGTGCAACGTGCCAGAACCGCAGGGGGGACACGTGAGGTGCACGGTGGGCCGATGAGAGACAGCAACAATACAGTTCATCGGTTTACTCACGGTTAGCAGAAAGCCTCCCTGGGCCGGTCGCACAGTGAAGAGGAAGACAGCACGAAATCCTCTGTGATAGGGAAACGCCAGCCAAGATGGTGGTTGAGGTGCTCGTGATGACAGGGATGTTTAGAGTGCTTGTGACGGCTGGGTCCCTTGATGGTATTTGTCATGACGCCAGTACCGTTAATGGTGGTACAACCAGTTGTAGTAGCAATGTTGAAGAAGGAGGTAGACAGTGGTAGGATACAACTCACAACTTTTACTGTGACTGGTTTTGGTTGCAGTACAAACATCCAGTTAGAATACAGTCTCCGGGTAAATAGAGGAATTCTGCTGTTAATAGGCTTTAGTAATCCTGGACTCAGGCTGTGGTTCAGTATAATGCTTACTTGTTTCTGGTCCCTTTTGAATCCAGTGACATTGGTGAGGTTGCCGGTGGCTAAGAAATCCTTCACCTTTATTCTCAAAGGTCTTTGCTGCCGGTTGGTGGCTTTTACCCTTTGATTTGAGCAGTGCCAATTTGTCCCTTCTCTGGACTGACCTTCTCTCACCTTGACATTCTGCTTTCCCTCTGCACACTGACTTCCTGAACTGAACAACTGACCACAGATAAACCTGAGCTGGGATAGATATCTCAGAGTGGTGCTATCCCCATCTTGTGGTGGGAAGTATGAAGCACACTTGACCAGCCTATGAACAGGGATACCACAGGTGTAGCAATGCAAAATGACATGCAATATAGCAATGACAAAGAAGTAATACTTTTGCAGTTCCCACATGTCCTGAGTGGGACGCTGCAGATGTAGCACCCTGATGTTATTGCTGCACTTTTTCTCTTCTGCCGCTGGGTGGCTGGGTACCTGGTGGCATTAAGACAAGGGCAAAGCAAGGACAGATTGAGTATATAGGGTATCTCAGCCAATGGGCAGGGGTTTTCTTGAATCCCTTGGCCTGCTGGGAGAGCCTATATATTTGGGTGGAGTCAAGTGATCGGGGTTCTGTGCCACCTTGACGGCTGTCTTGGTAGACATGTGTTGTATTGCCCGGGCTGCTAGGCCGAAGATTGGGCCTATCCCAGGCACATCTAGCTGCTAGGCTGTCTGAGGGCCTATCCAGAAGCAAGAGAGCAGCGCAGGGTTGGGATTGCGGATTGCGGCTTGCAGTCCAACCAGAATTGACGGTTCTGCCGGCCGGAGAACCTGTCCTGGTCGGAGGTAGAGGGGAAGCTGTTGCCATTAAGGGGCTATCCACCTTATTACCAGGGACCAAAGTGAGTAGCTGAAGCAAGTACCAGACAGAATTCTCACCAGCCAGGGACAATGTAGAATCGGGAACCTTGAGCCAGGGACTCAGCCAGCGGAGGTGACGCTTGCAGAGAAGCCTTGTGTGTCAAGCCATGGACCGAGCAGGCCAGTGGGGGTGAAGCTTGATACGTTTTTGGAGTGCCAAGCTAGGGACCCAACAGAGAAGTGGAGGTGATGCTTGATGAAGATACTACAGTGAAGATTGGAGGAGCTCAAGGGATTCAGTGGCAGTGAATCATCTAGTCTAGTGAGAGAGACTGGGAGCTCAGTGGGCTGAAGAACTACAAGAAGTGATTGTATTAGAAGTGAAGAAACTGTTACACTTTGTGTTAGAAACTGTTAAAGACTGTTGCCATAGGAGACAGCATTCCTACACATGCAGATGTGGCATCTTGCTGGATGCCTTTTCCTGTATGGCTGTCTACCCGTAGAAAATCTCGGAGTCTGCCAATTAACATTCTATCTATTAACTATCTAAGGGTGTCCTTGTCCTAACCCTCTCTCCCAAAGTTCTGTTTAACCACTTGCCGCCCGCCAATGACATATTGACGTCGGCAAAGTGGTTGTAGAATCCTGACCGGACGTCATATGATGTCCTCAGGATTCTGAGCCGCTGCGCGCCCACGGAGACTCTTTACCACGTGATCAGCCGTGTCCAATCACGGCTGATCACGATGTCAATAGGAAAAGCCGTCTCGCCTGTCAGATGCGAGTAGAGGAGAGCCGATCGGCTGCTCCTGTGGCAGGGGGGGTTTGTTCTGATCGATCATCAGCACAGCCCCCCCCCCCCCACTGGACCACCAGGGATGGGCATATAGACCACCAGTGGAAAAAAAAAAAAAATGCCACCCTAGACCACCAGGGATGAGGAGGACACACAAAATGGATGCCAATCAGTGCCGCAATGGATGTCAATCAGTGCCCACAATGGGCATCACTGATTGGCAGGCATTGTTTGGCACTGATTGGCATCCATTAGTACAACACATACAATAGTGCCCATCTGTGCCACCTATCAGTGCCAATCCATGCCGTCTATCAGTGCCAATCCGTGCCCGTCCGTGCCGCCTATCCGTGCCCGTCCGTGCCACCTATCCGTGCCCATCCATGCCGCCTATCCAAGCCCATCCATGCCACCTATCCGTGCCGCCTATCAGTGCCCATCCGTGCCGCCCATCAGTGACGCATATTAGTGCCCATCAATGCCACCACATCAGTGCCACCTCATCGGTGCCCATCAGTGCCGCCTTATCAGTGCCCGTCAGTGCAGTACCATCAGTGCCCATCAGTGAAGGAGAAAGCGTACTTATTTAAAATGTTTTATAACAGAAACAAAAAAATACTTTTTTTTTCAAAATTTTCGGTAATTTTTTATTTTTTTTTGCAGAAAATAAATATCCCAGAGGTGATCAAATACCACCAAAAGAAATCTCTATTTGTGGGTACAAAATTATAAAAATTTAGTTTGGGTACAGTGTAGCATTAACGCGCAAATGTCATTCAAAGTGCAACAGCGCTGAAAGCTAAAAATTGGTCTGGGCGGGAAGGTGTATACGTGCCCTGCATGGAAGTGGTTAAGAGAAATAAAATCTCTTTGCATTCAAGAAGTGTCTGGCACCCATGAATCTAAATTGCATTACACACACTATGCCTTGCAACCCACTCTAAATGGAAGGATGTCAGCAGTTCTTGGCTCTAAAGGTTCTCATTAGACTGGAGGAGGCCTGGGACCTTGCTACATCAGGAATTCTACTATTTACACAGTTATTAAAGAAAAAACATTGTAATTTGAGTGGAGCTCCTTGAACTAACATCTTTTTTGTTGCAGCTGACAAAGAAGAGAAATCTTGTCCAACTGCCATTTCGGCATAACAGGACATCCAGAAGACGATCCAGCTTTGCATTCTCCCACACAGAAGGCTTTGACAAATTTGTCACCAGGATGGAAAAAGACCAGAACAGAAAGAAAAAAACAGTATCATGGACAGAATGATCAAATGTCACGAGAATTAAGTTTTTATTATTTGAAAGAGTTTTTGATGAACTGTGTTGCCCTTAACGAGGTTCTCTATGTCCTGCTCTCGCTGTACTTTAACCATTGAGGCTCATCTCGCCTTTATCCTACTAAGCTAGTGAGCAGAACTTCTAATAGATTATTGGAAATTTCCATTATTAAATGTTACCCTCTCTACACATAACCATCAATACAGGTTTTAAATAGACAATTTGTTTAGTTCCAAATTAGCTTTTCGATGAAATTCAACAAATTTGCTCGTTTGGAAATATTCAAATTAACAAAATCCCATTTAACACATTTTTCATAAAGCTTAAATGAGAAAATTAGAAATTTGGAAATTTAAAAATCTGGAAATGCGAAAATCCAGAAATTTGAAATAACGAACTAAGTAATAATAACTATTACTAACTACTAAATTATAGATATTGTAATTTCCTTTAGAATTTGACTGTTAGTGAACGTATACGAATTTATGCAAAGTTACAAATTATCCGAAATAACAAATGCCACTTCCAAACGAATGGAACGTAACAAATTAATAATAATAAATAATAATAAAAACTTGTTATTATTATTTATTGTTATTAATTCTTTACAGTCCATTAGTTTAGATGCGGCATTCATTATTCCGGATAATTCAAAACTTTGGATAAGTTTGTAATTCGTTACGTTCACTAACAGCCAAATTTGAAAGACAATTCCAATATCTATAATAGTTATAAGTTATTATTTTGGATTTTCATTCTTTTGAATTTTCGAATTTTAGTTCTTATTTTGGGATTTTCGAATCCTCTAATTTTAAAAAAATGTAATTTTCTGATTTCAAAATTCAAATTTTTCTGAAGTTACAAATTTATTCGAATAATGAATTTCGATCATAACGAAAAAAATGAATAAAACGAAAACAAACAAATTTTAAGGCAGTGGACATGTCTAGTTTTAAACTTAACCAACGCACACCTACAATAAAGTAAAATTGCACTTTTCACTTTAGAACATAATAATAAATTAATATAAGCTAAAATCTTAATGTAAAAGGTGCCAACCACCATATGTAACTCCATGCCTATATACAGCTGCCCATTTAAGTGTTAATCACACTAAATGAAATAAAATAAAATATGGTAAAGTCAGTTGTTTTTGCACACAAATTGAATTATTCAATTTTGATTCTAATGGTCACATGTACGCCAATAGTGAGCTTTTAGGAACGGTTTGAAAGAGGGGTTCACTATTGAGTATATGGGATAGTTTACATGTAATTTTGCACATGAGAATAGCGCCTGACTTTACAATAATAAATTGATGTTTCCTAATGTGCTTGTACATCCTTTTTTTTATATAAACTACTGCATTTTTAAAATGTGTCTTTTAGGTCCCATGCACAAGGACGTATAGCAACACCTGTGTGTCCCGAAACCTAAAATCCTTGGCAATTGCCTTCCTCATTTGCATTTATTCGCGCATGCGCATATCGCATTTCTCCCTAAATGTGGTGAAACGCCATACATAGAGTACATGCATGGGTAACCTCTGATGCAAAAACAGTATTTACCTGAGCATGTTCATGTACTGTGGTTCAGTGGTCACTATATATTGACAGATGTATGTTGCTCAAACTAGCTTCTGAATGTTACCAAGTAAATTTTGACAACAAACCACATTCAGAGTATATATCATTGTCTGAGTCTGCAAGAAAACATCTGACATTTCCATAAGTCCTGATGAAGGGGGCGATGTGTGCCCCCCGAAACACATTGGGGTTGATTTACTAAAACTGGAGAGTCCAAAATCCGGTGCAGCTCTGCATGATAGCCAATCGGCTTCTAACTTCAGCTTGTTCAATTAAGCTTTGACAAAAAAAGTTGATTGGCTTCTATGCTGAGGAGCACCAGATTTTGCGCACTCCAGCTTTAGTAAATCAAGCCTATTGGCTCTTGTACCCATTAGTGTTGAGCAGAATATGCCATATTCGATTTCGCGATATATCTCGAATATATATTCGAATATTCGAGATATATTCGCTAAATTCGAATATTCGTGATATTTTATCGAAATTAATTGAATGCGATTTTTCGCTATTGCGAATGCGAAAATAATTGCGATTTTTTTAATAACTGCGGTAGGAGCGCTCTGATTGGCTTAGAATATTCGTGATATTTTATCGAAATATCGCAACATGCGAATGCGATATTTATTGCGCAATTTCGAGATATGCTGGAGGAGCGCTCTGATTGGCTCAGAATATTCGTGATATTTTATCGAAATATCGCAACATGCGAATGCGATATTTATTGCGCAATTTCGAGATATGCTGGAGGAGCGCTCTGATTGGCTCAGAATATTCGTGATATTTTATCGAAATATCGCAACATGCGAATGCGATATTTATTGCGCAATTTCGAGATATGCTGGAGGAGCGCTCTGATTGGCTCAGAATATTCCTGATATTTTATCGAAATATCGCAACATGCGAATGCGATATTTATTGCGCAATTTCGAGATATGCTGGAGGAGCGCTCTGATTGGCTCAGAATATTCCTGATATTTTATCGAAATATCGCAACATGCGAATGCGAAATTTATTGCAGATATTTCGAAAACTGCTGTAGCAGCACTCTGAAATCGAATATGTATGATATTTTAACCAAAATACATATTGCGATTGCGATTTTTCGATCGCGCATGCGCAATTGCGCGAACAACACGCGACCATTTCCTGGAGCCTTGCCAGTTTCCCAATATTACAGCAACATGGTGGGAAGCAATTTCTCAAAGTCTGAGGAAAAGTTGCTGATTTGTGTAAGTATTTTGACCACTGTTATTTCATCATCTTCAACTGCATTTAAGTCTAGTTTAAAAGTTAGTATATATGATCAGATATTAGTATTTAACCAAAAATGTGTCTCCTGCTTTTACAAAACTACAAGTCCCAGCATGCCTGGACAGCTGCAGACACCCTGGTTGGCAAATGTGTATTTAGGCACTTTTCCTTGTTATTTAGCATAATGAATTTAAAATTTTTTTGGACATAGGACGTATGCGAACGTCCTGACTTCAGTGTCCTCAAGGCCCAAGGACGTTCGAATACATATTGCCCTTTAGATGTTGCAGAACTACAACTTCCAGCATGCCTGGGAATGCTGGCACTTCTAGTATTGTAAGTTCTGCAGGCCCACATTTTTCAGGCCTTTATGCACGGGTCTCTAAACTGTGGCACCCTAGATGCAGCAAAAGTAAAATTCTTAGCATGCACTGAAAGACCGTGGCTGATGGGAGTAGTAGTTTTGCAACAGCTGGAGGTGGACTGGTCTTGAAACCCAGAGTTAGGTAACAAACCCGTAGTGTTTTGCAACCATTCTGCCTCCAGCTGGTTATTTTCTGTTGAAAAGCCTGTGGCGTGCAAAACACAACCCAAAAACTCCACCCGGTGCAAGGAAAAATTTGCACACACCTAAAGAGTGACATCACAAAAAACTGCGACGGTTGCATACGTCAGTGGTCCTCCGAAAAGGTCCCGTCTCTGACCCCCCGGGGCGTTAGGCTCCTAGGCTCCTGACAGGGAAAAGAGTTACTGTGGTCCATACAGCCGAAGCCATATGGACCCATCTCGGTCCAAGCAGCGCAATCAACACGCGAACAACACGCGACCATTTCCTGGAGCCTTGCCAGTTTCCAACTTATGATCGCAGCGCAATCACACAGCAACATGGTTGGAAGCAATTTCACTAAGTCTGAGGAAAAGTTGCTGATTTGTGTAAGTATTTTGACCACTGTTATTTCATCATCTTCAACTGCATTTAAGTCTAGTTTAAAAGTTAGTATATATGATCAGATATTAGTATTTAACCAAAAATGTGTCTCCTGCTTTTACAAAACTACAAGTCCCAGCCCAGCCCAGCATTTAAGTCTAGTTTAAAAGTTAGTATATATGATCATATATTAGTATTTCACAAAAAATGTGTCTCCTGCTTTTACAAAACTACAAGTCCCAGCATGCCTGGACAGCTGCAGACACCCTGGTTGGCAAATGTGTATTTAGGCACTTTTCCTTGTTATTTAGCATAATGAATTTAAATTTTTTTTGGACATAGGACGTATGCGAACGTCCTGACTTCAGTGTCCTCAAGGCCCAAGGACGTTCGAATACATATTGCCCTTTAGATGTTGCAGAACTACAACTTCCAGCATGCCTGGGAATGCTGGCACTTCTAGTATTGTAAGTTCTGCAGGCCCCCATTTTTCAGGCCTTTATGCACGGGTCTCTAAACTGTGGCACCCTAAATGCAGCAAAAGTAAAATTCTTAGCATGCACTGACAGACCGTGGCTGATGGGAGTAGTAGTTTTGCAACAGCTGGAGGTGGACTGGTCTTGAAACCCAGAGTTAAGTAACAAACACGTAGTGTTTTGCAACCATTCTGCCTCCAGCTGTTTTTTTCCTGTTGAAAAGCCTGTGGCGTGCAAAACACAACCCAAAAACTCCACCCGGATGCAGTGAAAAATGTGCACACACCTAAAGAGTGACATCACAAAAAACTGCGACTGGTACATACGTCAGTGGTCCTCCGAAAAAGGTCCCGTCTCTGACCCCCCGGGGCGTTAGGCTCCTGACAGGGAAAAGAGTTAGCAACGCATATCTCCCCTATACGTGTATCCTGTGTTGTTAATAATATATTCATAATTATGCAAATGATAATGGCTGCTATATTTATGCAAAAAAGGTGGCGACCGAAATGGCAGGATATAAAATCTTTCATGTTACCCCTGTCATTGATTAATAAGGCGAGAATGCTTCCAATTGTTGAATAGCATACATTTACGTCATATATCCATAAGGCTGTCAACAGAAGTATTACAATATACTTTGTTCTTCATCTTGCAGAAGTTCCTGGAAACAGGATACGATGACCTGCGGCGGCAGCCACAGAAAAGGGCTGTGGTCAGCGCCCTAATCGCTGACTTTGGCGGCCAACATGACCACAAGGCCATTGTTAAGAAGTGGTCTGACCTCAAGAGGCGCCAAATGGGTAATGTCAGACGTCTTCGGGCTAAATATCATCCAGGTAAGTTATTGTTGACAGTTATGTTTTTTTTTAAAAAAGTGTATTTTGTGCGTGAACTCGAAAGAGAGAGGAGCCGGCCTGCAGGAGTTGGGAGGCCTCCCCCAGAGGCAATCTGCCACCTTTCTCCATGCCCCGGTTGGCAATGGCGGGTGTGAGGGGGTCCTCCCAACCCAACCTCGCATAGCACACCCACCAGTGGCGGGGCTGAGACCACCAAACTCAATTCACAGGTAGCCGAGAGCGGGATCCGAACCCCTAGCTGCAGAGGTGAATCAGTTGTCAGTGCAGTGGCAATCGCGTGGAGCCACCGCAGCTCCTTTGGTGACAGTTATGTAAGGTCATATGTAATTCATGTAAGGTCAGATGTTGTTAACCAAGATGCCATGTTGTGCTAACATATATCACCACCGGCCAAGGTATTCATAGTACTGTTGAAAAAAGACATGGGGCAGCAGACAGGAACACAGAAGTTATGTGGGAACATAATTTTCCCATTGCTTTGCATGGGACTTTAAAGAAAAACCCCGACCATGGCAAGTGGGGGTGGGTAAGGTTTAAACCACCTATCCTATGTTTGTGGCTGACATATAAGTAACCTGTGTGCCAAGTTTCATATAAATATCTTTAGCCGTTTGTACGTGATGCTGGAACATACATACATACATACATACATACATACATTTATGCACACACACACGTTGAGTTTTATATATATAGATTACCACTAAATTCCTGTGTTAGGAGTGGGGTTGTTATAGTAATCCCGTGTGCTCCATCAGGCCCTTTTTTTAACATGAGATGGTCTGAACAAAACAAAGGAGACAAAAACAGCTCATTTTAACATGGTTGCATCCCAGCTCACGCTCAGTCCCCTGTAGTGCCCACAAGACCCTTTAATATAACATTGTCCCATTGGTTAACTGTCTATATAAATCAATTTGTATTCATATACAATACAGCACAGTACACAGAATTTGCATACGTCATTAGAAAACATTTTTATAATATATGAACATTGTGTTATTATAGGAGCTCCAATGCCAGTTGTCCGCGCCAAGCGCAGAAGGCGCCAGGCCGATGAGGAGGAGGAGGAGGATGCGGCAGAGGAGGATGCGGCAGAGGAGGACATGGATGAGGAGGAGCAGCCAGGGCCCTCCCACTCCCCAACCCCAGCTCCTGTTGAGGAGCAAGCTGAGGAGCTTCCCCCCCCCACCACCCCAACTTCTCAAGCAGAAGAGCAGGAGGAAGAGAGCGGTCCTGTGAGCCTCATTCAGGAAGGTAAATATGTGCACAATGATTAATAACATTTCAACAACAAAATGTAGATATAAAAATGGACAACATATAAAGCGCACCTGTCAGATTGTATAACCATAATATGGTATTGATGCTAGAAGTATACAGGTAGTGCATAATTATTAGGCAAGTTGTATTTTTTGAGGATTCATTTTATTATTGAACAACAACCATGTTCTCAATGAACCCCAAAAACTCATTAATATCAAAGCTGAATTTTTTTGGAAGTAGTTTTTAGTTTGTTTTTAGTGTTAGTTATTTTCGGGGGATATCTGTGTGTGCAGGTGACTACTATTACTGTGCAGAATTATTAGGCAACTTAACCAAAAAATAAATAGATAGCCATTTCAATGATTTATTTTTAACAGTGAAACCAATATAACATCTCAACATTCACAAATACACATTTCTGACATTTAAAAACAAAACAAAAACAAATCAGTGACCAATATAGCCACCTTTCTTTGCAAGGACACTCAAAAGCCTGACATCCATGGATTCTGTCAGTGTTTTGATCTGTTCACCATCAACATTGCGTGCAGCAGCAACCACAGCCTGCCAGACACTGTTCAGAGAGGTGTACTGTTTTCCCTCCTTGTAAATCCCACATTTGATGATGGACCACAGGTTCTCAATGGGGTTCAGATCAGGTGAACAAGGAGGCCATGTCATTACTTTTTTTTATTTAATACCCTTTCTTGCCAGCCACGCTGTGGAGTACTTTGACACGTGTGATGGAGCATTGTCCTGCATGAAAATCATGTTTTTCTTGAAGGATGGTGACTTTTTCCTGTACCACTGCTTGAAGAAGGTCTCTTCCATAATCTGGCAGTAGGACTGGGAGTTGAGCTTGACTCCATCCTCAATCCGAAAAGGCCCCACAAGCTCATCTTTGATGATACCAGCCCAAACCAGTACTCCACCACCACCTTGCTGGCGTCTGAGTCGGACTGGAGCTCCCTGCCCTTTACCAATCCAGCCACGGGCTCTTCCATCTGGCCCATCAAGACTCACTCTCATTTCAGCAGTCCATAAAACCTTAGAAAAATCTTTCTTGAGATATTTATTGGCACAGTCTTGACGTTGCAGCTTGTGTGTCTTGTTCAGTGGTCATCGTCTTTCAGCCTTTCTTACCTTGGCCATGTCTCTGGGTATTGCACACCTTGTGCTTTTGGGCACCCCAGTGATGTTGCAGCTCTGAAATATGGCCAATCTTGTGGCAAGTGGCATCTTGGCAGCTGCACGCTTAACTTTTCTCAGTTCATGGGCAGTTATTTTGCACCTTTGTTTTTCCACACGCTTCTTTTGTTTGATGATCACGCTTCAGAAGCTTTGCAACTTTAAGAGTGCTGCATCCCTCTGCTAGATATCTCTCTATTTTGGACTTTTCAGAGTCTGTCAAATCCTTCTTTTGGCCAATTTTGCCAAAGAAAAGGAAATTGACTAATAATTATGCACACCTGATATAGAGTGTTGATGTCATTAGACCACACACCTTCTCATTACAGAGATGTACATTACCTAATATGCCTAATCTGTAGTAGGCTTTCGAGCCTATACAGCTTGGAGTAAGACAACATGCATAAAGAGGATGATGTGGTCCAAATACTCATTTGCCTAATAATTCTGCACTCCCGGGATGTGTTAGACACATAACAAGTGTATACACATGATAATGATTGATTAATAAGCAAAAAAAAATATTTATTTATTTGGTAACGTTATTTGAAATCCAAATGTTTTTTTATTATATCCTAAAAGCATCAAGAGATCTGAAGAGGCAAAATATACTCATTGAAAAGACGCACCAGAAGATCCTTCAGAACCAGCGTAAGATGAGCTACCTCAACCAACAAAATGCTCTGCTAGAGCAGCAGCTATCGGGTCAGATTGCGGAAATGCACCGCATTCAAAAACGGATTGAGAGCTATATTTAAATTTATTTTTGTATTAAAAAAACTTATTTTTTGGAAATGTTTCATTTCTTTTTGAGATAGAGTTGTAGGTTTTTCAACACATCTAACTTCACATCAAACAAATCAACATCAACACATTTAACTTCATAATAAGCAAAAACATTTTATACTATTATTTTATTTAACATTAACCTAGGACAAACTAAAGCACACGACACAGACACGACGAACACAAAATAAACTGTTGAAAAATGAACATAACAAAAGCAACAATATATATATATATATATACAAAGAGAGAGAGAGGGAGAGCAAGAAAGAGAGAGAATGCAGATGAGCTCTTGCAGTCAGCCCAATGGTTGCAGTATAAATGCCGCAAAACAGGGTTTAACATAAGGTTCATTGTTATAGTTACACTTGCTGTTTAGATCCGGTCTGGTAGTCCGGTCTGGTAGCTTGTAGCGGAGGCTGTTGGTGGATCCGCTGTGCCAGAAAGCTCATGAAGCTTTACTCAGCATGGAGGCAGCAGCAGGAGTATTAAAATATAATATAACTAGACAATGCATTTCCTGAGGAAAATGCGAGTGGGAATGCTGAATAGCTTAATTGGTGAGCCCCTTGCCAAAGACATTCACCATAACCACTACACTATCTTTAGGACACACAGCTTCTTTCTCTATCTGCAAAGTATAGAGTATGCTGACTTCCTGGTCGCCCCTCCCCCCTCAATAGGTTTCCCCTCCCCCCCAGGTCAGTGAGGAGGAATATTGCACTGAGGTCAGGAAAGTTATTTATGGAAAGAAATAACATTACAAACGCTTTTAATTCACAGATCTAATACATGATTTAAGCCTCCAAACAAAGCTTAATAAATCCTCAAACGTACATGCAATTGATACAACGACTACACCGTTTGAAATACACGGCCCTTGTAAACGCATCGATATGAAATTTATGTAGATAAACTTAAAAATGTGTCCATTTCTGCGATTTAGAAAAGAGCGTCTTTGTGAGTTCTGCAGCAACATTTTTTAGATAATTTCACATGAGAGTCTATGAGACATAATTTCTGGCTGTTGCTCCAATAATTAAAACTAAAATACGTATCGCAGAATTGGTCACATTGCCATAAACCAGACAAGCATAGCTACGTTTTGATCTAAAAATTGTGTATGAAAAGTAGATCTTGTGGGCGTGAGACCAATTTGTTTCCCCTTTTTGTAAAGATATTTTTAATTACAAAGATCTCCAATGTTAAGGTCACCTGACAGACTCTAAATCCCCTCCATAGGATTACATTATAACCTATTGCATTTTTGTGAAAAATTCGCAAAACGTAAATTGCGTTTTCACCAAAAAATTGTAAACGATAACGATTTGAAAAGTCATAGCCGGATAGCTAAATATTTTGTGACCGCTTTAAAGTTTTTTCAGTGTCTGTAAGTGAAAGTATGAAGTAGCTGAAACTTTTGGCATGGCATGTGAATTCAAAGGGGAAAAGGATGTTCTCATTGACTTCAATGTTTAAAAAAAGGGTCTAAAAGCTTAAAATTTATAAAAGTGTAAAAAGTAGAAAAAAACTTGAAGAAGTCCCATCATTAGCTGAACGAGACGAACATTTTTACAGTTGAATGGTCTCAATAGTTGAAAGTATGCCGAAGTTACGCAGAACCAAAAAACTTAAGGAATAATAAGATTACTAAATTTACGGATATCAATACTGGAAATGTTTATTAAAGCATTCACACTAATTAAGATTAATACATTTACGGGTATCCATACTAGGAATGCTTATTAAAGCATTCCCACTAAGTATCACACAGGCATGATTTACAAGCAGTAGTGGTAATAGTAATACATAGCATAAAAACACTTGGGGAATACTTTACAGCATCAGTAGTGGTCATAGTAGTCAATAGTGTACCAAAAAATTGGGACACAGGTGTCTTGACTGAGCTGTAATAGTAGTAGTAGACATTGACAATACAGTGTCAAATCACTCGGGCAAGAGGTGCCATGATGAACAGCAGTCTTAATAAGAGTATATAGGGTGTGAAATAACTGCTGACATAGGTGTCTTGACTGGGCAGCAGAAGCAGCAGTAGTAGTATTAACAGTAGTAGTTGATACAGAGTCATATCACATGGGCAGGAGGTGCCATCATGAACAGCAGTAGGAATAGGAGTATATAGAGTGTCAAATAACTGCTGACATAGGTGTATTGACTGGGCAGCAGCAGCAGAAGCAGCAGTAGTATTAACAGTAGTAGTTGATACAGAGTCATATCACATGGGCAGGAGGTGCCATGATGAACAGCAGTAGGAATAGGAGTATATAGAGTGTCAAATAACTGCTGACATAGGTGTCTTGACTGGGCAGCAGCAGCAGAAGCAGCAGTAGTATTAACAGTAGTAGTTGATACAGAGTCATATCACATGGGCAGGAGGTGCCATCATGAACAGCAGTAGGAATAGGAGTATATAGAGTGTCAAATAACTGCTGACATAGGTGTATTGACTGGGCAGCAGCAGCAGAAGCAGCAGTAGTATTAACAGTAGTAGTTGATACAGAGTCATATCACATGGGCAGGAGGTGCCATGATGAACAGCAGTAGGAATAGGAGTATATAGAGTGTCAAATAACTGCTGACATAGGTGTCTTGACTGGGCAGCAGCAGCAGAAGCAGCAGTAGTATTAACAGTAGTAGTTGATACAGAGTCATATCACATGGGCAGGAGGTGCCATCATGAACAGCAGTAGGAATAGGAGTATATAGAGTGTCAAATAACTGCTGACATAGGTGTATTGACTGGGCAGCAGCAGCAGAAGCAGCAGTAGTATTAACAGTAGTAGTTGATACAGAGTCATATCACATGGGCAGGAGGTGCCATCATGAACAGCAGTAGGAATAGGAGTATATAGAGTGTCAAATAACTGCTGACATAGGTGTCTTGACTGGGCAGCAGCAGCAGCAGAAGCAGCAGCAGTAGTATTAACAGTAGTAGTTGATACAGAGTCATATCACATGGGCAGGAGGTGCCATGATGAACAGCAGTAGGAATAGGAGTATATAGAGTGTCAAATAACTGCTGACATAGGTGTCTTGACTGGGCAGCAGCAGCAGCAGAAGCAGCAGCAGTAGTATTAACAGTAGTAGTTGATACAGAGTCATATCACATGGGCAGGAGGTGCCATGATGAACAGCAGTAGGAATAGGAGTATATAGAGTGTCAAATAACTGCTGACATAGGTGTCTTGACTGGGCAGCAGCAGCAGAAGCAGCAGTAGTATTAACAGTAGTAGTTGATACAGAGTCATATCACATGGGCAGGAGGTGCCATCATGAACAGCAGTAGGAATAGGAGTATATAGAGTGTCAAATAACTGCTGACATAGGTGTATTGACTGGGCAGCAGCAGCAGAAGCAGCAGTAGTATTAACAGTAGTAGTTGATACAGAGTCATATCACATGGGCAGGAGGTGCCATGATGAACAGCAGTAGGAATAGGAGTATATAGAGTGTCAAATAACTGCTGACATAGGTGTCTTGACTGGGCAGCAGCAGCAGAAGCAGCAGTAGTATTAACAGTAGTAGTTGATACAGAGTCATATCACATGGGCAGGAGGTGCCATCATGAACAGCAGTAGGAATAGGAGTATATAGAGTGTCAAATAACTGCTGACATAGGTGTATTGACTGGGCAGAAGCAGCAGTAGTATTAACAGTAGTAGTTGATACAGAGTCATATCACATGGGCAGGAGGTGCCATCATGAACAGCAGTAGGAATAGGAGTATATAGAGTGTCAAATAACTGCTGACATAGGTGTCTTGACTGGGCAGCAGCAGCAGAAGCAGCAGTAGTATTAACAGTAGTAGTTGATACAGAGTCATATCACATGGGCAGGAGGTGCCATCATGAACAGCAGTAGGAATAGGAGTATATAGAGTGTCAAATAACTGCTGACATAGGTGTCTTGACTGGGCAGCAGCGGCAGCAGAAGCAGCAGCAGTAGTATTAACAGTAGTAGTTGATACAGAGTCATATCACATGGGCAGGAGGTGCCATGATGAACAGCAGTAGGAATAGGAGTATATAGAGTGTCAAATAACTGCTGACATAGGTGTCTTGACTGGGCAGCAGCAGCAGAAGCAGCAGTAGTATTAACAGTAGTAGTTGATACAGAGTCATATCACATGGGCAGGAGGTGCCATGATGAACAGCAGTAGGAATAGGAGTATATAGAGTGTCAAATAACTGCTGACATAGGTGTCTTGACTGGGCAGCAGCAGCAGCAGAAGCAGCAGCAGTAGTATTAACAGTAGTAGTTGATACAGAGTCATATCACATGGGCAGGAGGTGCCATGATGAACAGCAGTAGGAATAGGAGTATATAGAGTGTCAAATAACTGCTGACATAGGTGTCTTGACTGGGCAGCAGCAGCAGAAGCAGCAGTAGTATTAACAGTAGTAGTTGATACAGAGTCATATCACATGGGCAGGAGGTGCCATCATGAACAGCAGTAGGAATAGGAGTATATAGAGTGTCAAATAACTGCTGACATAGGTGTATTGACTGGGCAGCAGCAGCAGAAGCAGCAGTAGTATTAACAGTAGTAGTTGATACAGAGTCATATCACATGGGCAGGAGGTGCCATGATGAACAGCAGTAGGAATAGGAGTATATAGAGTGTCAAATAACTGCTGACATAGGTGTCTTGACTGGGCAGCAGCAGCAGAAGCAGCAGTAGTATTAACAGTAGTAGTTGATACAGAGTCATATCACATGGGCAGGAGGTGCCATCATGAACAGCAGTAGGAATAGGAGTATATAGAGTGTCAAATAACTGCTGACATAGGTGTATTGACTGGGCAGCAGCAGCAGAAGCAGCAGTAGTATTAACAGTAGTAGTTGATACAGAGTCATATCACATGGGCAGGAGGTGCCATGATGAACAGCAGTAGGAATAGGAGTATATAGAGTGTCAAATAACTGCTGACATAGGTGTCTTGACTGGGCAGCAGCAGCAGAAGCAGCAGTAGTATTAACAGTAGTAGTTGATACAGAGTCATATCACATGGGCAGGAGGTGCCATCATGAACAGCAGTAGGAATAGGAGTATATAGAGTGTCAAATAACTGCTGACATAGGTGTCTTGACTGGGCAGCAGCGGCAGCAGAAGCAGCAGCAGTAGTATTAACAGTAGTAGTTGATACAGAGTCATATCACATGGGCAGGAGGTGCCATGATGAACAGCAGTAGGAATAGGAGTATATAGAGTGTCAAATAACTGCTGACATAGGTGTCTTGACTGGGCAGCAGCAGCAGCAGAAGCAGCAGCAGTAGTATTAACAGTAGTAGTTGATACAGAGTCATATCACATGGGCAGGAGGTGCCATGATGAACAGCAGTAGGAATAGGAGTATATAGAGTGTCAAATAACTGCTGACATAGGTGTCTTGACTGGGCAGCAGCAGCAGAAGCAGCAGTAGTATTAACAGTAGTAGTTGATACAGAGTCATATCACATGGGCAGGAGGTGCCATCATGAACAGCAGTAGGAATAGGAGTATATAGAGTGTCACATAACTGCTGACATAGGTGTCTTGACTGGGCAGCAGCAGCAGAAGCAGCAGTAGTATTAACAGTAGTAGTTGATACAGAGTCATATCACATGGGCAGGAGGTGCCATGATGAACAGCAGTAGGAATAGGAGTATATAGAGTGTCAAATAACTGCTGACATAGGTGTCTTGACTGGGCAGCAGCAGCAGAAGCAGCAGTAGTATTAACAGTAGTAGTTGATACAGAGTCATATCACATGGGCAGGAGGTGCCATCATGAACAGCAGTAGGAATAGGAGTATATAGAGTGTCAAATAACTGCTGACATAGGTGTATTGACTGGGCAGCAGCAGCAGAAGCAGCAGTAGTATTAACAGTAGTAGTTGATACAGAGTCATATCACATGGGCAGGAGGTGCCATGATGAACAGCAGTAGGAATAGGAGTATATAGAGTGTCAAATAACTGCTGACATAGGTGTCTTGACTGGGCAGCAGCAGCAGAAGCAGCAGTAGTATTAACAGTAGTAGTTGATACAGAGTCATATCACATGGGCAGGAGGTGCCATCATGAACAGCAGTAGGAATAGGAGTATATAGAGTGTCAAATAACTGCTGACATAGGTGTCTTGACTGGGCAGCAGCGGCAGCAGAAGCAGCAGCAGTAGTATTAACAGTAGTAGTTGATACAGAGTCATATCACATGGGCAGGAGGTGCCATGATGAACAGCAGTAGGAATAGGAGTATATAGAGTGTCAAATAACTGCTGACATAGGTGTCTTGACTGGGCAGCAGCAGCAGCAGAAGCAGCAGCAGTAGTATTAACAGTAGTAGTTGATACAGAGTCATATCACATGGGCAGGAGGTGCCATGATGAACAGCAGTAGGAATAGGAGTATATAGAGTGTCAAATAACTGCTGACATAGGTGTCTTGACTGGGCAGCAGCAGCAGAAGCAGCAGTAGTATTAACAGTAGTAGTTGATACAGAGTCATATCACATGGGCAGGAGGTGCCATCATGAACAGCAGTAGGAATAGGAGTATATAGAGTGTCAAATAACTGCTGACATAGGTGTCTTGACTGGGCAGCAGCAGCAGAAGCAGCAGTAGTATTAACAGTAGTAGTTGATACAGAGTCATATCACATGGGCAGGAGGTGCCATCATGAACAGCAGTAGGAATAGGAGTATATAGAGTGTCAAATAACTGCTGACATAGGTGTATTGACTGGGCAGCAGCAGCAGAAGCAGCAGTAGTATTAACAGTAGTAGTTGATACAGAGTCATATCACATGGGCAGGAGGTGCCATGATGAACAGCAGTAGGAATAGGAGTATATAGAGTGTGAAATAACTGCTGACATAGGTGTCTTGACTGGGCAGCAGCAGCAGCAGAAGCAGCAGTAGTAGTATTAACAGTAGTAGTTGATACAGAGTCATATCACATGGGCAGGAGTTGCCATGATGTACAGCAGTCTTAATAAGAGTATATAGGGTGTGAAATAACTGCTGACATAATTGTCTTGACTGATCCAAAGGAGTCATGGGAGAAAATCATGTGGTCAGATGAGACTATAATATAATTTTTTGATCATAATTTCACTAACCGTGTTCGGAGGAAGAATAATGATGAGTACCATGCCAAGAACGCCATCCCTAATGTGAAGCATGGGGGTGGTAGCATCATGCTTTGGTGGTGTTTTTCTGCACATGGGACAGGGTGACTGCACTGTATTAAGGAGAGGATGACCGGGGCCATGTATTGCAAGATTTTGGGCAACAACCTCCTTCCCTGAGTTAGAGCTTTGAAGATGGGTCGAGGCTGGGTCTTCCAACATGAGAATGACCCAAAGCACACAGCCAGGATAACCAAGGATTGGCTCTGTAAGGAGCATATCAAGGTTCTGGCGTGGCCTAGCCAGTCTCCAGACCTAAACCCAATAGAGAATCTTTGGAGGGAGCTCAAACTCCGTGTTTCTCAGCGATAGCCCAGAAACATGACTGATGTAGAGAAGATCTGTGTGGAGGAGTGGGCCAAAATCCCTCCTCCAGTGTGTGCAAAGCTGGTGTAAAACTACAAGAAATTTTTGACCGCTGTAATTGCAAAGAAAGCCTACTGTACCAAATATTAACATTGATTTTCTCTGATGTTGAAATAGTTATATTCAGCACTGTAAATACATCAGGTCCGGGGCTTCATCAGGGAATGCATGGCAAGGGACCCTTCAGCGCCCTGAACCGACGACGGGTGCCAGAAAGTCACCGCCGATCCAGGACTCATTCATCTTTATGAATGTGAGTCTGTCCACGGACTCTGTGGACAGACGGGTCCTCTTGTCCGTGACCACCCCACCTGCCGCGCTGAATGTCCGCTCAGATAGTACGCTGGAGGGGGGGCAAGACAATAACTCCAGCGCATACTGAGCGAGCTCGCGGCAGGTGTCCAATCTGGCAACCCAGTACTCCATGGGGTCGTCGGTGCTCATACTGTCAGAAGCACCGACGGACGCCATGTAGTCTGCCACCATGTGGGCCAGCCGCTGGTGGTGACTGCTGCTGCTGCTGCTGGTGGTGGTACTGGGTCGCTCGGTTTGGAAGAACATCCTCATCTCTTCCATTAGGTCCCCTGCTCGGCTGCAGCTGGGTGCAGCCACCTGCTGGGTGAGATGAGGGGGGACAACTGGAGGCCGGGGAGTTGCCTGCTCCAACCGTCTGACAATGGCTGCCTGCAGTTCCTCCATCCGGTGCTGCCTCCGGCTGGCTGGGATGAACTGCTCCAGTTTCCCCTTGCACCTGGGATCCAAAAGGGTGGCCATCCAGAAATCATCCCTCGTCTTGATGGTCTTAACCCGGGGGTCCCTCCTGAGGCATCTGAGCATGTGGGCAGCCATGGGGAAGAGCACAGCCCGCTGTGACTCCTCAATGCTGGCCAGGTGAATGAGGTGCGACTCTTCTTCCCTGAGGCGCTGCTGGTCAAACTCAGACATGCCCAACCCCCGGACTATCGGTGCCCCCAACACCGGCTCTCCCTCCTGACCAGGCCCTGACTCCGGGACGACACCAGCAACCACCTCCTCCTCCTCTTCATCATCATCCTCCTCCTCCTCCTCCTCCTCCTGGTCCTGGCCCTGGTCTCGGTGGAGCATTGCTGACTCCTCCTGCTCCACCAAGGCACTCTCCCCAGCCTCGAGCAGGCGATCTAGTGTCCTCTCCAGCATGAACAGTATTGGCAGCACGCTATTGAGGCCAATTTGCTCACTGCTGACCATCTTGGTCGCCTGCTCGAAGGAGGACAACACTTGGCAGACCTGGTTTATCTGCCCCCACTGCGCACAGGCGATGAAAGGGAGTTGTGGTGAAGCCCTCTGAGTGCCTAGTTCCATCAGGTACTCCCTCACCGCCCTTTGCTGCTCCCACAACCTCTTCAGCATGTGGAGGGTGGAGTTCCACCGCGTCACACTGTCCACAATCAGCCTGTGAAGGGGCAGATTGTACTTCCGCTGCAATTTGGACAGGGACGCGGTAGCGGTTGGGGAGCGCCTGAAGTGGCTGGCAATCCTACGCGCCTTTGCCACAATGTCACTCAACCCTGGATAAGTGCGCAGGAACTTCTGCACCACCAGGTTGAGGACATGTGCCAGACAGGGCACGTGCGTCAGACTGCCAGCATGGAGGGCGGCGAGTAGGTTGCTGCCGTTATCGCAGACAACCATACCTGGCTGGAGCCTTCGGGGTGTCAGCCACTTCTGGACCTGAGCTTGAAGTGCTTTCAGCACTTCTTCTGCAGTGTGTCTCCGGTCCCCTAAACTAACAAGCTGGAGCACGGCCTGACAGCGCACGTGCCCCACACTTGAGTAGCTACGGGGGCGCTTGCTGGGAGGCTCAGCAGCTGCGGAGACAGTGGCTTGAGGGAGACCAGCAGTTCTCCCCTGGACACCCCGGGGCGGCACCACAAGATCGGTTGCCGACGATCCCTCACCGACGCCTCGGAGGGAAACCCAATGGGCCGTGAAGCTGATGTAGCGTCCCTGCCCATGCCTGCTGGTCCAGCCATCCATTGTCAGATGAACCCTGTCGCTGACAGCGTGATCCAGCGACAGGGTTACATTCTGAACAATGTGCTGGTGTAGGGCAGGGACACCAGTCCTGGCAAAGAAATGGCGGCTGGGGACACGCCATTGGGGTTGGGCCTGCTCCAACATCTGCCTGAAGGGGTTGCTGTCAACTATGTTGAAGGGCAGCAGATGTTGGGCAATAACCCTTGCCAGGAGCCCATTGAGGGAACGCACACGTCGGTCTCCAGGGGGGAAGGGAGTGGTGCGGTCAAAGGCGTCTGAAATCGACGCCTGGCGCCGGACGGCAGTGCGGGACACAGACGTGGAGGGTGCTGTGGAAGTAGAGGTCTGGCTGCCGGTACCAGTACCTCTACTAGAGGGAGCGGGGGGGCATGACCTGCTGGAAACAGATGAAGATGTGGCAGGGGCTGCTGTACCCTGCTCACTTGTGGTGGTGGCGCTGCTACCACCACCACGCTTCATCTCCTCATACAACGCCCAGTGGTTTATCCTGAGGTGCTGGTTCAGGGCTGTGGTACCCACCCGAGCCAAACACTTCCCTCTCTTCACCCTCACTTTACAAATCCGGCAGATGGCCACGGTAGGGTTGTCTGCCACCAGGGTAAAGAAATTCCAGACAGGTGACTTCAGCACCGCCCTCCTGTCAGATGGGGTGACGCTTACTTGCACCTGCTGGGATTCGGTGCGCACAGGTGGAGCTGCCTGCTGCTGCTGCTGCTGCTGCTGCTCCTCCTCCTGACACCTCCTGCTGCCATCACCAGTGGAGACCCTGACGATGGTCTCCCTGGTGGTGACCTGGCGCACCGTTTCACCAGGGTGCCTACCTTCCCCGTCGTCACTGACGTAGTGAGCCGACGCGTCAGATGGCAACCATGATGGGTCACCCTCTTCGCCCCCAGAGATGTCAGACCAAGGGCTGAGATGTGTTGGTCTGAGGGAACCACGTGACATGGAGCCTCTAGCCTGGCTCCGCTGTCCCCTCACCCACGCCTGGGTCTGACTAGGTGCTGCTGTTTCCTGCACCAAAACAGCAGCACCAGTTTGAAGGGATGTCTCTGGGATACTGCCAGCAGGTATCCCATCCTCCTCATCCATCCCTTCAAAAAGGTCCTGACCATCAGGACAGAGCTGGAGGTCTGCCTGATGCATGGCCTCCCCCAAGAGATCCCTATCACTGTCGCTGTCGAACAGTAAGATGCTGGACTCTTGGGGGCTGGGGGGGGGTAGTACAGGCAACGGTGTAATGGTGGTACTACTGTGAGTCGGGACCGACGACTCAGTGGCACTGCTGTGCCCCATGTAGTCCACCACTACTTGAGCCTGAGATGGCAATATCGGGCGGCTGCCCGATGGGAAGAACTCCCGGATCAGGCGTACTCCCCTTGCACCCGATCCTCTACCACTAGTAGGGGCACGAGAGGTACCCCGTGCTGGCAGCGATCCAGCACTGGGAGTAACTCCCCTACCCCTACTGCCACGGCCACGGATGCCGCTCATAATTGCTGATATGTGTGTGGGGGGGTTAAACTTTATTGGGGGGGAAAATGTGAACAAAATGTGTTTTTGTGTTTTTTTTACAAGACAGGCACGCAGACAAAGACGTACACAGACAGCTACTAAACTATAAGAAAAGTAGTACACCAGACAAGGACTAAAAAATTAAAGAAAAAAAAAAAAAGCACTAAACAAACACTAACTTTTTTTTTTTTTTTTTTTTTAAACACAAAACACAGACACTAAACACACACTAAGCTAAGCTAGATGAAATAAATGTACACTAACAGTGTGTACACTTACTACACAAAATTTAACTAAACTGAACACAAAACTTAGCTTTTATAAAAGCTCTTTAGGGAAAACTAAACAAAATTTGAACTGAGATGCCTATCAAATATCACTGAACAGTGAACCTGCAAGATCTGACAGTAACACAAGATGAACAAAACTTAGCTTTTAGAAAAGCTCTTTTATAAAGCTCAGATCAATATGTGTTCTGAAATCTCTTGCAAATATAACTGAACAGGGAGGATTGCAGGATCAAACAGTAACACAAATGAAAAAAACAGCACAAAACAGCACAAAACGTAGCTTTGAAAAAAGCTCTTGGGTCTATTGCTTTGAAAAAAGCAGTTGATATACTGGAAAAGATCCACTGGAATCACTAAATAGCAATGCTGGTGATGATCTAAATCAATCAAGAACAAAGACACAGGAAACCAGGAACACAGAAACAGCCTCCACACTCTATAGCCAGCTTCTGAATCTGCAATGAAATGGTGCTGGGAGTGAGCTTATATAATGTCCATGCAGGCAGGTTCCTATTGGTTGCTAACCTGTGACGAGTGTGGAAGGAGAACTCTGATTGGCTCTGATGCAAAAGGGCGGAGCAAATAATCGCGCAATATTCCTATTGCCGAATATTCGCATTGCGAATATTCGGCAATATAAAATGATCGCTTCAGCTACTCGGCCCAATGGCTCTAATCATACCAGCAATGCTTTCAGACGTCTATGGAGATCACTAGGATGTGATCTGTTTTAAAAATGAAACTGTAAAAATCGCTCTGATGCGGAAGATCGGGGCGAGGAAAATAATCGCGCGATATTGCGTTTGCCGAATAATCGCATTGCGATCTTTCTGGAAAATTCAATGAACGCTTCAGCTACTCGGCCCAGGGTCTCTAATGATACCAGCAATGCTTTTAGACGTCGATGGAGATATCTAGGATGTGATCTGATTCAAAAAAAAAATTGTAAAAAATCGAATATTCGGAATTGCGAATATTCACCGCGAATTTCGAAATATAGCGCGATTTCTCGAATATGCTATATTCGAGTCGAATATTCGCAATGCGAATATTCGTGAGCAACACTAGTACCCATATAGTATTTGGATTAACCACTTCATTACCATGTTGTAGCTGAAAGATGGCTACAGTGCGGCTTGGTCCTGTGGGAGGATGTCCATTAACGTTCTCCCGGAACCATGCCCCTGCACGCTCTGTGATCATTGTGTTCTTTGGACACAGCTGAGCACAGATCATGGTAAAGGGACAATCACAGCAGCCCTTTACCATGTGATCAATTGTGTCCAATCACAGCTAATCACAATGTAAACAGACTTGCCGGTTATCGCCTATACTTTCTGTGCGGAGAGGAGAGCCAGTAACCGCAAAGTGTGACAGGGGGCATGCACACAGATAATCAGGGCACTGCTCATCAGTGCAGCCCCATCAGTGCCGCCTCATCTGTGC
This sequence comes from Rana temporaria, assembly GCF_905171775.1. Classification (NCBI taxonomy): domain Eukaryota; kingdom Metazoa; phylum Chordata; class Amphibia; order Anura; family Ranidae; genus Rana; species Rana temporaria. Next base: position 158,942,093 of record NC_053496.1, on the reverse strand, counting down.
CCAACAGTGCAGCCTATCAGTGCCGCCTCATCTGTGCCCAACAGTGCAGCCTATCAGTGCCCATCAGTGCCGCCTCATCTGTGCCCAACAGTGCAGCCTATCCGTGCCACCTCATCTGTGCCCATCAGTGCAGCCTCATCAGCACACACCAGTGAAAGAAAAAATTTACTTTTCTCTTACCCATTGACCGACACAGCGTTCACAAGTCTTGACATATGGGTTATGTTCCTGTTCATAGGAGAGGACTAGGCAGAACATGTTAGATATTAAAATACATGTTACTTTAACAGAGTTGAACATCCCCGTCCAGGGGGCGGTCCCTCCGGACATAACCCTCCTCCCTGCAGCATGCAACCTCCGTTTTTTTCTGCCTAGCAGAGGATAAGGACATTGGCTCCCTTTGGGCCCAGCGCCCTGAAGAATTTTTTTATTTTATTTTATTTTGTTTTAAGGTTCTTCTATCAACACTGCGAGGGAGGATACACACGGCCAGGATTCCCGGCCAAAGCTCTCCCCGCAGTTTTCAAGACGGGAAAACCTCTTGTGTGTACACGGGGAAAGTTACCGAGCAGGTTCTCGGTTTTCCCGGCGGACTTTTGCTTGGTGCTTCGTGGGGCTTCGATGAGCCTTTGGTGGGGCTTCGATGAGCCTTTGGTGGGGCTTCGATGAGCCTTTAGTGGGGCTTCGATGAGCCTTTAGTGGGGCTTCGATGAGCCTTTAGTGGGGCTTCGATGAGCCTTTAGTGGGGCTTCGATGAGCCTTAGGTGGGGCTTCGATAAACCTTCAGTGGGGCTTCAAGCGAACTTTGTCATAGACTTCTATGGAGGCTTTAAAGACGCTTTGAAGCACCACCAAATCTACATGGGGTATCATTTTTGAAGCAAAGCAATGCAAAAGCAAAGCAATGCAAAATATAGGTGTAAACAGGACTGTAAGCTAATCATTTTATTTAGTGACAGGAGCTTTGACTGGTTTTCAGAGAGCTTTAACAAAGCCTGTCCGAAGCCTTGTTTTGAAGCAAGTGTAAACTAGCCGTTAATGTGTGTTGAAGTTGAAGCAAGTGTAAAAGAGCCCTAACAGGTAGGAATCTCTTATTAAACTCCTTGGAGTTTTCCAGTCAGGCTTTATGAGGAACGTAAACAGCCTACACAGCAGGAGTCCGGTGCGTCTCCATTCACTGTTTCAGGTCTGACTTCAGCCTGAATTGGGACCTGAAACCGACCAAAAGACAGACAGGACCTCTGTGTACCTCCATAGAGAGCCGGTCACAATCTTCTGCTATGCAAATTGGATGCGGCCAAGTCACACTGCAATGTCTGTTGAATCGCAGAGCAGCCGGAGCCATCCAGTGCTCCAGCCGCTCTGCGTTGCCAGCTGGCTAGCGGATACTGTGGTGCTAGGGTTGCCACCTGTCTGGGATTCACCTGGACAGTCTGTCAGGTGGACTGAAACCCAGACACATTATTCAGACTGGGCTGTGGCTTCCCAAGCAACCAAGATAATCACACACAAATCTGTTGCCAACTGGGAACTGTAGGCGACTGTCTAGGGGTACGTTTGGCAATTTGTTCACGCCCACTGTTTACTCTCCTTGGGGGCACCCAAAGGCATTCCAGGCGCTAAAGTGTTCGGGTTTGGCTTGAAGAAAAGGTGGCAACCCTATGTGGTTTATGATTTAATGCATGCACAGTCTCTTTTTTTTTGATTGTGCCAGCTTTATTTGAAGTGTACAAACTTACATTTTATTCAATGCAATGTCGGGTGGCACGGTGCACTGCCCGACATTGCAGTGCGATTTTAGCTGGTGCGCTTTTGTTCCCAGCATGCTGACATGGAAAAATAGTTTGTATGCAGAGCACAAAGCCATTTTGCCTTCATCTTCATGCAATAATGCTTCTTAACCACTTAAGACCCGGACCAAAATGCAGCTAAAGGACCCGGCCAGGTTTTGCGATTCGGCACTGTCACTTTAACAGACAATTGCGTGGTCGTGCGACGTGGCTCCCAAACAAAATTGGCGTCCTTTTTTTCCCACAAATAGAGCTTTCTTTTGGTGGTATTTGATCACCTCTGCTGTTTTTATTTTTTGTGCTATAAACAAAAATAGAGCGACAATTTTGAAAATTTGAAAAATTCAATATTTTTTACTTTTTGCTATAATAAATATCCCCCAAAAATATATAAAAAAAAATAGTTTTCCTCATTTTAGGCCGATACGTATTCTTCTACCTATTTTTGGTAAAAAAAATCGCAATAAGCGTTTATCATTTGGTTTGCGCAAAATTTATAGCGTTTACAAAATAGGGGATAGTTTTATTGCATTTTTATAAAAAATATTTTTTTACTACTTATGGCGGCGATCATCGATTTTTTTCGTGACTGCGACATTACGGCGGACACTTCGGACAATTTTGACACATTTTTGGGACCATTGTAATTTTCACAGCATTGTTTATTGTGAAAATGACTGTTGCAGTTTGGGAGTTAACCACAGGGGGCGCTGATGGGGTTATGTGTGTTTACAACTGTAGGGGGGGTGTGGCTGTAGCTGTGACGTCATCGATTGTGTCCCCCTATAAAAGGGATGACACGATCGATGACAGCGCCACAGTGAAGAACGGGGAAGCTGTGTTTACACACGGCTCTCCCCGTTCTTCAGCTCCGGGGACCGATCGCGGGTCCAGCAGCTTCGGACCGGGTCGCGGGAGCACGCCCGCGACCCACGGCTGGGTACTAGTACAGGACGTACCTGTACGTACATGTGCCCAGCCGTGCCATTCTGCTGACATATATGTGCAGGAGGCGGTCCCTAAGTGGTTAAGCTAAAATTTCACTTACCTTCCATTCGATTCCCATTCATTCAAGCATCACCACACTGCTATGTTCTCATCTCAGCATCCCAGCATCCTTTTTATTATATTGAAAGATCTCACCAACAGGAGGTGATTGGCTGCAGCAGATAATCACCTCCCCCATGGGAGTGGTCATAACAGGCTGTCCTCACACAGGAAATGTCCATATAAGGGCATCACTCTAACAGGATGTCCAATACAATACATGAATGCAATACAATGATGGATAAAGTCTTAGGCTGCATTCACACCTCGGCGTACAAAATCGCGGCTTTTTGTCCTGCGAATTGCGGCGACAAATAGCGGCGTTTTGTATCGCGATTTGCGGCGACAAAACGCCGCAATTGTGAATGCAGCCTTCACCCCCTCTATGGAGATGGTTCACATCTCCTATGCCGAACGCCAAAAGCCGCCTGAAAAAAAGGTCCGGGACTTTTTTTCAGGTGGCAGGCGTACGGCGTTCGGTGTGGAGATGTGAACCATCTCCATAGAGGTGCATGTTAAATCATCCCTCTGGCGTCTCGGGGCTGCAGCGGCGTCGCACTACAGGCGTATATACGCCTAGGTGTGAACGGGGGCTAATGGGCATGTCTGGGCAGGGAAAGCATGCATGCTCCTAGCAAACGAAGCAGTATTGCTTTAAAACATGGACGCCTTCCCTAACTCTGAAAACGCTCATAAGCTCTCATATTACCGCTGATAGGAATCCTTATTTTGCGCTATTCCATAGAAAAACGCATATTCAGATTATACTATTATTGCTTGTGGAAGGGAGGCTATCTGCAGGCGTGCGCTACGAATCCCGACCATGCTGATCAGACACAGCAGAGACGAGCGCACATCCGCCTATAACCACTAATGTCCTTGCGGAGCGAGCATATCCCCTCCTCAACGATCGTCTGTGCTAATGCACAGAGGGCCCCTCGTTGGCGGACATACCCCCACGCTGCAAACATCACACTCCAACCTCTAGACGTTTTCCACTACCAGACGAGATTCAACCAGCCTCAGACTGCCCCAGTGAGCTCTTTAGAGCGGGTTGTGAAAGTACTAACACTGGGTGACACTATTAGGTAGATTCAGGTACCTATGCCTAACTTTGCGGCGGTGTAGCTTAAGGCATTTAAGCTACGCCGCCGTAAGTTAGCTAGGCAAGTACATGATTCACAATCGGCGGGCGTAAGGGTGCCTAATTCAAATGTGTTTGAGGGGGGCGTGTTGTATGTTAATGGGGCTTGACCTTACGTTTTTTGCGAACTGCGCATGCGCTGGGCGCCTACATTTTCCAGTGTGCATTGCGGCTAAGTACGCCGCACGGGCCTATTGATTTTGACGTGGACGTAAACTACGTAAATCCCGATTCACGGAAGACTTACGCAAACGACGTAAAAAATTTGATTTTCGACGCGGGAACGGCGGCCATACTTGACATTACTATTCCAATATGCTTAAACATAAGTCGGCATAGATTCTGAGTTAGGTCGGCTTATCTACTGATAAGCCGGCCTAACTCTTACTGAATCTACCTATATGACAATACATATTAACCACTTCATTACTGGGCACTTAAACCCCCTTCCTGCCCAGACCAATTTTCAGCTTTCAGCGCTGACGCATTTTGAATGACAATTGCGCGGTCATACAACACTGTACCCAAATTATATTTTTATCATTTTTTTCCCCACAAATAGAGCTTTCTTTTGGAGGTATTTGCTCATCTCTGCGTTTTTTATTTTTTGCGCTATAAACAAAAAAGACAGAAAATTTCGAAAAAAAAACACAATATTTTTTACTTTTTGTTATAATAATATCCCAATTTTTTTTTTTTTTAAATATTTTTTTCCTCAGTTTAGGCCGATTCTGGGCCGTATTCTTCTACATATTTTTGGTAAAAAAAAAAAATAATCGCAATAAGCGTTTATTGATTGGTTTGCACAAAAGTTATAGCGCCTACAAAATAAGGGATAGATTTATGATGATTTTTTTACTTTTTTCTAGTAATGGTGGTGATCTGCAATTTTTGTCAGGCCAGCGATATTGCGGCGGACACATGAGACACTTTTGACACAATTTTGGGACCCTTCACATTTAGTGCTATAAAAATGCATTGATTACTGTATAAATGTGACTGGTAGGGAAGGGGTTAACACTAGGGTAGGGTGACCATACATCCCCGGTTTCAGGGGACAGTCCCTGGATTGAGGACACTGTCCCCGGACCAAGTCTGTCCCCGGATTGGATTTGAAAAGGGGCTGGGGCAATTTCAAAGACAGCCAGTCTCAGAATACATTTTTTTTTAATTACACCCCCGCTCCTACTAGCTTAGGGGGGTGTATGTTTTTCCATTATCTGTGCCCCTGATGATCATGTGCTGGTCTATGGGAATATTTTTTCAGTTTCGGATGCATGCCCATTCAACTCCACTCGCATGTTCTTCTGTCTTGGCTCAAGTCCCAGTCAGCTGACTGCCTGTTTATCTCCTTGCCTTCCCTGGCAGAGTGATCTTCCTCCGCTCCCCACCCAGTAGTAGCCGGGACCCGGAGAGTACAGTAAGTCTTGACAGGCTGTGAGGTGGGCGGCAGCGACGTCGCTGATTGCCGCCATTATTAGTAAAAAAAAAAATGTCCCCGGATTTCATTTAAAAAATCTGGTCACTTTACACTAGGGGGTGAGGAAGGGGTTAAATGTATTCCCTGGGAGTGATTCTTACTGTGTGTGGAGGGGGACTGACTGGGGGAGGTGAACGATGCTTAGGGTGACCACATTTCCAAACTGCCATTCAGGGACACACCCCCTCTCTCACCTTCCCCCCCAAAAAATGAGGGGGGGCGGGGGAAATGTAGTCTCGGGGGATTGATGGGGAATTTGGCAGCGGGTTATTTGTCAGGTGAATGTTCCACTTGCCACCAGATGCAGTGCTGCTGTCACTCCCTCTTCATGAGCCTAGGGTTGCCACCTCATCCCTTTAAACCCGAACACATATGAATTACACAGGTTATGAGGCTAATTTAATGCAGGAAAGGCACCAAGTGAGTTTAATTACCTCCTTAATCAGCCACAGAACCTGTGTAATTAATACGTGTTTGGGTTTAAAGGGATGAGGTGGCAACCCTACATGAGCCGCGTGCGTAGAAGGAAAGGAGTGGCGTCACTATCTGGAGAGTGAGGATCACACCAGTCCCTGCGGCTTTCCGCTGGGTGCCAGGGATGGAGGAGGTGCCGAGGTGGGTGGGGACAGCAGTGCTGCACTAGGCGCAGGCCTCGCTCCCAGTCTCACTGACAGAGTAAATTGTCACTGATTGCAAGACGCCAGGCAGCGCCGGCCCTAGCAACCAGTTACGGAAATTTAGTTATTAGTTAGTAGGGGGTGGCTGTGTCCTCTATTTCATTCTGGGACATTGTATTGTCCCAGAATGAAGCTGCCCGGGACCAGGGACAGACATGTCTATTGCGGGACAGTCCCGGGCAATCCGGGACACGTGGGCACCCTACCGATGCTGTGTCCCTATGTACAAGGGACACAGCATCTGTCTCCTCTCTCCCTGACAGGACGTGGAGCTCTGTGTTTACACACAGAGCTCCACGTTCCTGCCGATCACGGGTACCCGGCGGACAACACGGCCGCCAGGCACTCGCATCGCGATGCCCTGGGCACAGTTTTTTTCCCACTGCGCGCCCCCCAGCGGCGCGCGCGGGGAATGCAAAGCAAAGGACATCCACCCGGCAGTTGAGAGCCGCGCTGTGGACGTCTTTCGTCTACAGCGCAGGTCTCAAGTGTATAAATACATCTTCATAACATTTTCACAACAATGCTGCAGGAGAGCGCTGGGCTAAGGTGACCAGATTTATAATATGAAATCCGGGGACATATTTTTTTTTTTTTACTAGTAATGGCGGCAATCAGTGACTCTCTGCCTGTCGCCGCCACAGCCCGCCTCAGAGCCTCTCAAGTCTTACTCTCCGGGCCCCAGCTACTACTCGTGGGGAGCAGAGGAAGATCACTCTGCCAGGGAAGGCAAGGAGATAAGCAGGCAGGTGACTGGCCAGGATTTGAGCCAAGGCAGAAGAACATGCGAGCGAAGCTGAATGGGCATGCACCCGAAACAGAAGAATATTCCCTCCGCTCCGACCAGCACATGATCTTCAGAAAGGGGCTCAGATAATGAAAAAAAAAAATAGACCCCCCTAAGCTAGTAGGAGCGGCAGAGCGGGGGGTGTAATTCAGATTTTTTTTATTAATTGTGCACTGACTGTCTTTGAAATTGCCCCAGCCCCTGTTCAAATCCAATCTGGGGACAGACTTGGTCCGGGGACAGTGTCCTCAATCCAGGGACTGTCCCCTGAAGTCGGGGATGTCTGGTCACCCTAGCTTATCGGAATCTGGAACTATATAATGGACTTTAGTTTTATAGACAACTGCTTAGAATAAGGTGACCAGATTTTTAAAATAAAATCCTGGGACATATTTTTTCTTTACTAGTAATGGCAACAATCAGTGACTCTCTACCCGTCACCGCCCGCCTCACAGCCTCTCAAGTCTTACTCTCCGGGCCCCGGCTACTACTGGATTGGGAGCAGAGGAAGATCACTCGGCCAGGGAAGGCAAGGAGACAGGCAGGTGGCTGGCCAGGATTTGAGCCAAGGCAGAAGAACATGCGAGTGAAGCTAAATGGGCATGCACCCGAAACTAAAGAAATATTCCCTCCGCTCCGACCAGCACATGATTATCAGAAAGGGGCACAGATAATGGGAAAAATACAACCCCCCCTATGCTAGTAGGCACGGCGGAGCCCGCGGGGGGGTGTAATTCTAATTTTTTTATTTTATTTTGCACTGATTGTCTTTGAAATTGCCCCTGCCCCTATTAAATCCAATCTGGGGACAAAACCAGGGACAGACTTGGTCCGGGGACAGTGTCCTCAATCAGGGGATTGTCCCCTTAAAATCGGGGATGTCTGGTCACCCTACGTTGGGCTAAGTTGCAGTGTGAATGGGATACATAGGAAACAATTGTTTCCTGTATATCCCTGCAGTGACAGACATTTTATCATACAGTAAAATATCTGTCACCACAAATAGAGTAAACTGGTCCTTATGGAAGGATAGCAATAAAGGAAACTGCCCTAAAATAAAGAAATCAATGCTTAGGCTGAGCTAATGCACAGGGATAACCAATAGCACAGCTATTTTCCCTGTATGCCCCCCTTGCCTCCTTTATGTGCTACTCAAACTCAGGCTCAATACAGCCTTGTAGGCCCAGGTTGCCTTGACGACGCCAGTCGCCGCACGTGACCGGTGACGCGCCGACAGGACGCAGGCAGGCGCTATGGGCGTGTACACCGACTTCCGGTTACGTCACAAGATTCTCCTCCAGGACCGGGGCGCACCGGGGGTAGCGGAATGAACCGAAGAGAAAGGCCGAGGGAGGCGGGGAGCCGCGAGTGATTGGGGAACGACAGCGAACCGGGCTTAGCAGCAGCTTAACGGACGGCGGGGGGAGGAGCCGGACAGAGAGAAGAGGGGGGAGCCGCCCTGCCGGGTGCTGGAGACAGGTGAGAGGGGGAGGGGCGCTGACACACAATGAGGGGGGATGGGGGGGACCCCTATGTATGTGTATTGTGTGCTGGCCTGATGACTGTATACAGCCCTGTCCTTCTATATACAATGGCTGCCTGTTTACATGACTGTCATCTATGGCAGGATCACTCCACACCTTCATGGCCTCTGTGTGTGTATAATGGGAATGACTACAATTGGTCACACAAGATCCACCTATCATCAAATGTTTAGAATAATCTAATTATATCTAATCCATTATCCTTTCTTTGTTGTTGAAATCACAACCCATCAGACAGAAAATAGAAATCCTATAATTGGGGGCGCATGGATAGATCGCGATTGAAAAGATCCGATCGCGTTTCGAAGATTTTTTTTCTTTCGGTACGACAAATTGAGGTGCCAATTTAATGCCCAATTTTGACTTCTAAGCGACCAAATTCTGGGGGGTTGATCAGACTTGTGGCGATCGCTTCATTCCCGACAATCGCATCTGGGGGGGTTCCTGGAGGATGGAAGGTATTTGGAATGGCCTATAAATTGGTGCGTGTATCTGGTATAGAATAACCTGTATACACTAGAGGTAGACCCATATGGGTTTTTCTCTGGCCGATGGCGATATTTAGAAATCGGGGCGGCCGATATATGTTGCCGATATTTTGGGCCGATTTTTTTTTTTCCTTTCATCCCAGAAAATCTAGGGTGGAGAGGTGGGGTGCAGCCTATTAGTGCCCACCAGCGCCGTTCGTCAGTGCCCACCAGTATCGTTCGTCAGTGCCCACCAGTGTCGTTCGTCAGTGCCCACCAGCGTCGTTCGTCAGTGGCCACCAGCGCCGTTCGTCAGTGGCCACCAGCGCCGTTCGTCAGTGGCCACCAGCGCCGTTCGTCAGTGGCCACCAGCGCCGTTCGTCAGTGGCCACCAGCGCCGTTCGTCAGTGGCCACCTGCGCCGTTCGTCAGTGGCCACCTGCGCCGTTCGTCAGTGGCCACCTGCGCCGTTCGTCAGTGGCCACCTGCGCCGTTCGTCAGTGGCCACCAGCGCCGTTCGTCAGTGGCCACCAGCGCCGTTCGTCAGTGGCCACCAGCGCCGTTCGTCAGTGGCCACCAGCGCCGTTCGTCAGTGGCCACCTGCGCCGTTCGTCAGTGGCCACCTGCGCCGTTCGTCAGTGGCCACCTGCGCCGTTCGTCAGTGGCCACCTGCGCCGTTCGTCAGTGGCCACCTGCGCCGTTTGTCAGCGCCCACCAGTACAGCTCTTAAAGCGGAGTTTCACCTAAAAATGGAACTTCCGCTTAACCCACTTCTCGCCCCCTTACATGCCACATTTGGCATGTAATTTTTTTTGGGGGGGGGGGAGTGGGGGCTTCAAGAGAAGGGGACTTCCTGTCCCACTTCCTCCTTCCGCCGAGGGGCTGGAAAGGCGATTAGCTTAAAGTGGCGTTCCACCCATAAATATAACATTACATCAGTAGTTTTAAAAAAAAATTCATTAGTCCTTTACGAATTTTTTTTATTTTTTTTAGATGGCTTCAAAGTGTTGTTGCTAGGCAGAATAGTTAATCTTCCCACTTCCTGCACCTAGGTGCTTAAAGGGGAGGTTCACCCGAAAAACGACTTTTTCTTATTACACTGGCCCCCCACATTACAATACGATTATGCCTGTTTTTTTTTTTTTTTGATGCAGTACATTGATGCAGCATATTCACCCGTGGCTTCTGGGTTGCGAGTCCCGCGGGAGTGGGCGTTCCTATCATGCTGGTGATTGACATTTTGACAAAAAATGAAAGGAGCCGAACGGCGAGTCGGCGCTATACTGCGCATCGCCGTTCGGCTCCTTTCGGCAATCGTGACGCGGCTTACGCGACGGGGGGAGCTCGTTTTTTTGACAAAACGTCAATCACCAGCATGATAGGAACGCCCACTCCCGCGGGACTCGCAACCCGGAAGCCACGGGTGAATATGCTGTATCAAGGTATGTACAGCATCAAAAAAACAAAACAGGCATAATCGTATTGTTATGTGGGGGGCAAGTGTAATAAGGGAAAGTCGTTTTTAGGGTGAACCTCCCCTTTAATGCTTCCTAACCTACACCGCACAGACTCCTGGGAATGTAGTGGGTGTAACTTTCCAGGAGTCTGTGCACTCCCCAGTCTCTAAGAATCATGTGATACAGGTGCTGAAACCTGATCTGACACTGCTTGTGCAGCACTGAGCATGTGCGAGATCTGCAAGGCTGAAATCCAGGAAGTCATACAGTCTGGCTTCATGATGCCCACACTTAAGATGGCCCCAGTCAATTTCTATTTTATAAAGTGTCTAAATGCTGTAACAACCTAACAAAACGGACCTTGGTTTACAGACTAACTTTACTAGAATACATTAAGCTTGTGTATTACAGGGGTATTTATATTTAAAAAGTGAAATTGTGGCCGGAACTCCGCTTTAATCGCCTTTTCACAGCCCCTCCCTGTAGGCGAGCGCCTGTCCAATCGGACGGCGCCGCTCGCGCATGCGCAGTGGGTGCCCGGCAATGAAGCCGAAAGCTGTCACTGCCGGGTGCCCACACTAAGAATGAAGATGCCGGCCAGGGAGGGGGGGCAAGGAGCGGAGCCCCGGCCGGCGCGTCGCTGGAGCCGTGAAGCAGGTAAGTGTCTGTTTAATAAAAGCCAGCAGCTACACTTTTTGTAGCTGCTGACTTTTAATAAACTTAAAAAAATAAGGTGGAAAACCCCTTTAATGCAATTAACTGCCACCTCATCAGCTCCCACCAGCGGAGCGCTCCCGGCTCCGTTCCCTCGCCTGGCCAAAGGCAGCTCCATTCGTCCCCTGCCTCTGCCGCAAGACTACAAACCCCAGAATGCAGCGCGGACAGTAACAACCAATCGGCGGCCGCCGCTGCCGACTTCCTCCACTGGGGGGAAAAAGAAAAAGTCAGCAGGCAGCGGCTGTTTAGAATAGACGGTGGGCGGCCGGGGGGAGGGGGATTTCCGCCCAGCACGCCCCTGCCTCAGATCCCTTTTCTATTGGCCTTTTTTACATAATTATCGGCCGATGCCGATTTCTTAAAGGCAAAATATTGGCCTGTATATCGGCCGGCCGAAATATCGGCCGACCTCTAGTATACACACTGCTTTCATGTCCACGGTTCTTATCTGTATAGGGTAGTCAGAAGACTGATGTGGGCATCTTCCATGTGATGGGCAGCATAAAACAAATGTTTTTTGTTTTTGTGCAGTATAAGAGTAGGAAAGCACCCTGAGTGCCGCACACCATCAGGATCCAACAGAAACTATAGTAGAAGCAGCCATAGCCCAGCTCCGTCCAGGCCATGTCGCTGACGCGATTCGCCATCCATGACTAAGCCCTACGGCTGAGGTAATACACAGGGGGCGTGGCCTGGACAAAACTTGACTGAGGCTGCTTCTACTATATTGTCTGTTGGGTCCTGATGGTGTGCGGCACTCGAAGGTTGTTTTCTTCCCTTATACTGCAGAAATCGAGCCAGGATGAGCTCTGCCCAGCCTGCACCCTCAGTGTGCGACAGACTGGGGAGACACAGGAACCTCGAGCGGCACCCCTAGTTTTTTCATTTATGTTTATTTGTGGCTTCTGTTGTTCTCCTAGCTCTCATTCATAGTCCCAGCACACGTGTAGGGGTGAATTGTAAAGGCACATTCTATGCATGAGGGTAAACAGCATTCTCTGTGCAACAGCCCCTGAGCCTTTTCTTGATCCAGCAATGTCCACAAGAGCCTTGGCTCTCCAGGGACTTGGTCTCCTGATTTGACAGAAGTAGGATCCATTGGCTCTCGCTGCTGTCAATCACAGCCAGTGAGCCAATCAGCAGATGGAGGGGAGGAGCCAAGCCGCATGCTCTACATGTAAATTATAAAAAAAGCAGTGCAAACAAAAATTAACAATACTAAAAATAACACTAGAAAAAAGATGATCGGAATCAATCCACAATCTCTACGTGTGAATGAACACGCACAGCCAGGGCTCGGCAGCGTGCCTGCTTGGGTGCCCCCCACAGCAAGCTGCTTGCTGTAGGGGCACCTTGCAGGGGGGAGGGACCAGTAGCACCGGCAAGGGACTCGAGAAGAGGAGGATCCAGGCTGCTCTGTGGAAAACCAACTGCACAGAGCAGGTAAGCATGACAAAAAAAAAGACTAATTTAAAGTGGAGCTCCATCCAAAAGGGCAAACTCGGCTCCCTACTGCCACATTTGGGTACCTGCTTGGTAAGCCCCCTTGGTGGGCCATTCACAAAGCACAGCGCACTTGGCGCATGCACAGTAGGGAAATGGCTGTGAAGTGGCAAGGCTTCACCTACAAGGAATAGCGGCAGCAGGAGCTGCCGAGAGCCGATTAAAAAAATATTGGCCCAGATTCAGGTAGGGGCGCACACTGGTACGGCGGCGCAGCGTCCCGTTTTTACGATATGCCTCCGTAAATTACTGGAGCTACGCTTCATTCACGAAGCATTTGCTCCATAATTTGCGGCGGCGTTTCGTAAAAGGGGCCGGCGTAAGCACGCGTAATTTAAATGATCCCGTAGGGGGCGTGGATCATTTAAATTAGGCACGTTCCCGCGCCGAACGTAGTGCGCATGCTCCGTCGGGAAACTTTCCCGACGTGCATTGCGGTAAATGACGTCGCAAGGACGTCATTTGCTTCTACGTGAACGTAAATGGCGTCCAGCGCCATTCACGATTCACTTACGCAAACGACGTAAATTTAAAAAATCGCAACGCGGGAATGACGTCTATACTTGGCTGCGCCTCTTAATAGCAGGAGCAGCCTTACGACGGAAGCGACGTACGCAAACGATGTAAAACTTGAACGCTGGCCGCGCGTACGTACGTTTGTGAATCGGCGTTAGTATGTAATTTGCATACTCTACGCTGACCACTACGGGAACGCCACCTAGCGGCCAGCTTCAGAATGCAGCCTAAGATACGACGGCATAAGAGCCTTATGCCAGTCATATCTTAGGCTGCAGTCGGCGTATCGAGCTTTCTGAATACAGTAGTCGATGCGCCGGCGCTACTTAGCAATTACGCTGCGTATCTATGGATACGCAGGCGTAATTGCTACCTGAATCTACCCCATTGTCTTGGGTGCTGGCATTGCGGGATCCATGGACAGGTAAGTGTCCTAATATTACAAATACTGTATCTGCTGACTTTTCATTTTTTATGGTGGGGGGGCTGGATCTCCGCTTTAACATCACACAGAATCTGGTGTAGCTGTGTGCGTGGGAACCAATCAGCTTATTTAATTTAGCTTTGAAAATAAGCTCTGGCTCTCACCAGTGCCGCTTTGAAATCTTGCTACTTCAGTGTGATTTCAAAGCTGACCGATTAGTGCGATTTTTTTTTTTTTTTTTTTTTTTTTTGATGTGTGACTGCATTTAACCAAAGTCAATGCAAGTCACAATGAAATGGAAACGATTTGAATGGTTCCATTGCTGGCAATGAGGTGCAACTTGTCATGCGATTTTCAAACTCAAATTGCATGGCAAATTGCAGGGTAGGCAACCTCGGCCCTCCAGCTGTGGTGAAACTACAATTCCCATGAGACATTGCAAGACCCTGACAATCACAGGCATGACTACTAGAGGCTGAGGCATGATGGGATTTGTAGTTTCACCACAGCTGGGGGGGGGGGGGGCAAGGTTGCCTACCCCTGCACTAGTGAACTAGGGCTGGAAGCTGATGCACTCATTTTACTAAATCTCCCCCCATAGTGTTTAGGTGGCCTCTGCCATATATGCTAATCCCTGTATGTCTATCTACAATGGAGAAAGCTTGTCACCCTATTGTTGGCCTGGCTTTCTGCATGAATGGCAACTAATACAATGTTGGGCTTATTCAATATACCTTAAAGTGATTGCAAACCTTCATTTCTTTTAAAAATGTTTTTAACCACTTCCCGACCGCCTCATGTAGATATACGTCGGCAGAATGGCACGGACAGGCACATCAACGTGCCTGCCTAGACGTGGATCGGGGGTCCGATCGGGACCCCCCCCCCCCCCGCTACATGCGGCGGTCGGATCCCCTCGGGGAGCGATCCGGGACGACGGCGCGGCTATTCATTTATAGCCGCTCCGTCGCGATCGCTCCCCGGAGCTGAAGAACGGGGAGAGCCGTATGTAAACACGGCTTCCCCGTGCTTCACTGTGGCGGCGTATCGATTGAGTGATCCCCTTTATAGGGAGACTCGATCGATGATGTCAGACCTACAGCCACACCCCCCTACAGGTGTAAACACACACTAGGTGAACCCTAACTCCTACAGCGCCCCCTGTGGTTAACTCCCAAACTGCAACTGTCATTTTCACAATAAACAATGCAATTTAAATGCATTTTTGCTGTGAAAATGACAATGGTCCCAAAAATGTGTCAAAATTGTCCGAAGTGTCCGCCATAATGTCGCAGTCACGGAAAAAAATCGCTGATCGCCGCCATTAGTAGTAAAAAAAAAAAAATTAATAAAAATGCAATAAAACTATCCCCTATTTTGTAAACGCTATAAATTTTGCGCAAACCAATCGATAAACGCTTATTGCGATTTTTTTTTTTTTTTACCAAAAATAGGTTAAACGAATACGTATCGGTCTAAACTGAGATATGTTTTTGGGGGATATTTATTATAGCAAAAAGTAAAAAATATTGCATTTTTTTCAAAATTGTCGCTCTATTTTTGTTTATAGCGCAAAAAATAAAAACCGCAGAGGTGATCAAATACCACCAAAAGAAAGCTCTATTTGTGGGGGAAAAAAGGACGCCAATTTTGTTTGGGAGCCACGTCGCACGACCGCGCAATTGTCTGTTAAAGCGACGCAGTGCCGAATTGTAAAAACCCCTTGGGTCATTTAGCTGCATATTGGTCCGGTCCTTAAGTGGTTAAAGTGGAGTTCCACCCAGGAAAAAAACATTTGCCCAAAAATCATAAAAAAAAATGTGAAAAAAAAATTTATACTCGCCCGAAATACCTGTTGCTATGCGGAAGTTCGTAATCTGCCTCTTCCGTAGCCGCGGTCCGTCTTCTTCTTCTCCTAGTGAATGGGGTGCGCTGCTTTCTGGGAACTGTGTGTGTTCTCAGAAAGCAGCCGCCCATTCGCAAGTCGGCGCGAGACTCGCGCATGCGCAGTAGGAAATGGGCAGTGAAGCCGTAAGGCTTTACTGCCTGTTTCCCCTAGTGTGAATGGCGGCGCGGGACCTGCATCGATCGTGGGATCGGCATTGGGGGGGCCATCAGCGCGGGCAAGTAGGACAGGTAAGTGTCCTTATTAAAAGTCAGCAGCTACAAAAAAAAATTTGCGGGTGGAATCCCGCTTTAATAAAAAACATGCTATAGTAAAGTTACTTGCTCTGTGAAATAGTTTTGCTCAGAGAAGCCCCAATCCTCCTCTTCTAGGGCTCTCCCGCCATGTTCCCTTCATGAGGGCACTTGTGTAGGGTCGATCCCGAGCCAGGCTTCCTGTGTCTATAGACTGCGAGCAGGAAGTCTATTATCACAGAAGGTTCCATTGATGAAGTGCTTATCCCTTGCTGGCCTCTGTCATTTTGTCCCTGGCTATTTGTTGTTGCCAAGTTTTCAGGCTATTGATTGGCCGGTGGCAGAAAAAGTCACCCAGCACATGCGCCCGGGAGTCTGTTATTTCAGCAAAGCCCAAGTGCCTTGGGAATGGATGATGAGCTGCGAAGGTGCAGCTCAGCATGCATTCAATAGAAGATTGCGTGCAGGCAGGTAAGTACTTTTTCTGCAATAAAGACTTACCTGTTTTTCAGTATTTAACTTTAGTTTTGTTTTAAAGACCCCTTGATTTAAGTTTCCCTAAACATTTACGGTCAAGACATACCATGGTACCCCCCACCCGCTACATGCGGCGGTCGGGTTCGCTCGGGGAGCGATCCAGGACCACGGCGCGGCTATTTGTTTATAGCCGCTCTGTCGCGATCGCTTCCCGGAGCTGAAGAACGGGGAGAGCCGTATGTAAACACGGCTTCCCCGTGCTTCACTGTGGCGGCTGCATCGATCGAGTGATCCCTTTTATAGGGAGACTCGATCGATGACGTCAGTCCTACAGCCACACCCCCCTACAGTTGTAAACACACACTAGGTGAACCCTAACTCCTACAGCGCCCCTTGTGGTTCACTCCCAAACTGCAACTGTCATTTTCACAATAAAGAATGCAATTTAAATGCATTTTTTGCTGTGAAAATGACAATGGTCCCAAAAATGTGTCAAAATTGGCAAGGACGTACATTAACGCCCATGTGCCTGTACGTGCCATATTGTGGACGTGCATTTACATGCGGAGGTCGGGAAGTGGTTAAAAACAAAACAAAAAACAGCTCTGGCTGCAATTCTCCCCTCCCCTCTGGAGCTGTCCCCTGCAGTACCTCTTCTCTGTCACAAGACATTCTCAGTCTTCCAGTCTGAATTATGGTACTACCTAGGCCAGGGCTCGACAAATCCTGGGCGCCAGGTGGCCATGGCGACTAGAAATGGTGTCCTGGCGACTTGGCTTGGAAGGTGGGCAAAAAAAAAATATATATATTTTTTTTGTGAATGGCGCCATCTGGTGGTGAGCCGTTGGTATTACAAGTTATTACCACCAGATGTGTGAGCTGGCGCAATCTGGTGGTGGCTGTTGGTATTACAAGTTAAACAGCAATTCTAATGTCATTTTTCACTATTTTCACTGCCATCTTCTTCCCTCTAATTAGAACCCCCAAACATTATATATATTTTTTTATCCTAACACCCTAGAGAATAAAATGGCGATCGTTGCAATACTTTCTGTCACTCCGTATTTGCGCAGCGGTCTTACAAGCGCACTTTTTTGGGGGAAAATTACACTTTTTTTAATAAAAAAATAAGACAACAGTAAAGTTATCCCCATTTATTTTTAATAATATGAAAGATAATGTTACGCTGAGTAAATTCATACCCAACATGTCACGCTTCAAAATTGTGTCCGCTCGTGGAATGCCGACAAACTTTTACCCTTTAAAATCTTCATAGGCGACGTTTAAAAAAAAATCTACAGGTTGCATGTTTTGAGTTAAAGAGGAGGTCTAGGGCTAGAATTATTGCTCTCGCTCTACCAATCGCAGCGATACCTCACGTGTGTGGTTTGAACACCGTTTACATATGCAGGCGCTGCTCACGTATGTGTTGGCTTCTGCGCGCAAGCTCGTCGGGACGGGGTGCGTTTTCTGGCTCCTAACTTTTTTAGCTGGCTCCTAGATTCCAAGCAAATTTATCAACCCCTGTCCTAGGCCACATTTTATACTTGTGGCCACGGGATGGTAAAAAGGGTGGTTGATCCACGTTTATAAGCACCCCCCCCCCCCCCCCATCCTCTTGAAGCCTAACTCTATCTTTACATAAAATGTTGCATTTTTGAGGGGGCAAATCTAGCCTAAACAAATGATTGTCTTGACTAACAACCGCTGTCAGCGCTGAGCATCAGCTACATACAATATACAGCATTGTGGTCTGGGGACTTCCCACTGGAACTGCATGTAATGTAGGTGGGTGCAGTGCTGTCCTGTGGCCTTTCAAGGGTTAAAGCAGAAATCCCAGAAGTTACATGTCGCCTGCCTCTGAAAAGGATTCACTGCAGATTGCTTCGCAGGGGAGCGTCAGTCACAAGTGTAAAAAAAAAGTCCTTAAAGATGAACCCCCCCCCCCCCCCCCCACACACACAATTCACACACTCGCCCACCCGGAGACCTCTGTGCATGGGATCCCACACCGAGTTATTCATTTCTGGCATCATTGGGAGCCGACTCTCTCTCTCGCCAGCTGCCTAATGATACGCCACTCCTGCCACCCTCCTTTCCACCCTTCTGCAGCCTGAAGCATCCTGGGAAATGTGATGTTCTTTTCTCAGAGAGGAAGAGATGTCATTCTCTCTTGGGACGAATGGCAGCTTGGACTGTAAATAAGAAGAAAAAGGGGGGGAGTGGTGAGTGCATCGTTGCTTAACCACTTGCTTACAGGGCACATATACCCCCCTCCTGCCCAGGTGAAATTTCAGCTTCCGGCACTGCGTCGCTTTAACTGACAATTGCGCGGTCGTGTGACATGGCTCCCAAACAAAATTGACGTCCTTTTTTTCACCACAAGTAGAGCTTTCTTTCGGTGGTATTTGATCGCCTGTGCGGTTTTTATTTTTTGCGCTATGAACAAAAAAGTGCGACAATTTTGAAAAAAAATACAATATTTTTTACTTGTTGCTATAATAAATAGCCTAATAAAAAAAAAAAAAAATTCTCAGTTTAGGCCGATACGTATTATTCTACATATTTTTGGTCAAAAAAAAAAAAAAAAAAATCACAATAAGCGACTGGTTTGCGCAAAAGTTATAGCGCCTACAAAATAGGGGACAGAATTGTTTTATTTTTTATTTTTATTTTTTTACTAGTAATGGCGGCGATCTGCGATTTTGATTGTGACGGCGTCATTTTGGCGGACACATCGGACACATTTTTGGCGCTATTCACATTTATACTGCGATCAGTGCTATAAATATGCACTAATTACTGTATAAATGTGACTGGCATTGAAGGGGTTAACACTAGGGGGTGAGGAAGGGGTTAAATATGTTTCATATAAAGTGTTCTATCTGTAGGTGGAGGGGGGGTGACTGGGGGGGTGACCGATCTGTGTCTCTATGTACAAGGGACACAGATCGGTCTCCTCTCCAGAGACAGGACGCTGTCTCTGTGTGAGCCGGCAATGAGAGATGATCTCATATATTTACATATGAGATCATCTCTCATTGGCCGCACAGATCGCATGGCAAACGGCCACTCTGATTGGGACACGGCCAATACAGTGTTTCCCCGCTGCGCGCTCGGGAGAGCCAAAAGGGGCGGACGTCAATTGACGTCCACTTGGATTTTCAGGTCCACGCTGTAGGTGTCATTTGGCTATAGCGTGGGCCCCAGGTGGTTAATGTATTTAGTGAGTGAAGGTCTGCTATAAAATGTTATTGACCCAATTGATAACAGTTGGGGGGGTCAATGGTGGGGAAGGTTTGGGGGGTTCTGGTAGATCATAGACGTAGTGTTACTAAACCCAGGACTCTGCAATCACTAAATCTGCTCTCCCACAGTACACAGAACATGGAAATGCAATCATTTTAGTGAATATAAACTGATAAATACCTTTTTCATCAGCAGCTAGAGCAGTCATGTGACCTCTTCGATAAGTGCCGGTTCACACTACTGCGACTTGTCGCGCGACATGAGAAATTCCATTGAAGTGAATGAGAGCCGTCTAAGACCCCTTTCACACTGGGGCTGTTTTCAGGCGCTATTGCGCTAAAAATAGCGCCTACAAACCGACCCTAAACAGTGGCTGCTGGGGCTTTCATACTGGAGCCGTGCGCTAGCAGGACTGCTCCAAAAGTCCTGCTAGCAGCATCTTCGGCACGGTGTGTTTACCGCTCATTCCCATTAAAAGCAAAGCTCCACCGCTCATTCCCATTCCCACCCCAGTGTGAAAGGGGCCTTAATGTACACTACTGAAGTCGCTCCGACTTCAAAAAAGGTTCCTGTACTACTTCAAGGCGACTTCTGGACAACTTGTACCCATTGATTTCAATGGAAGTCGCCTCCGAAGTCGGATCACTATCTTAACTGACGCAACTTTACAGGAAAAGAAAAGTTTACTCAGGCAAACCCCTCCCTCCCACAGCTGATTATTCTGTGATTGGCCACAGCCAAAGTCGTCTGTCCTGGAGGCAACTTTAACCACTTAACAACCAAGGACGTCATGTGACGTCCTCGACTTTGTGCGGTGATATCTGAATGATGGGTGCAGCTACAGACATCATTCAGATATCACCGTCTTCAGCCGCCAATTCTGTGCACGATAAGAACGATCAACTCGGCACTTCCGCTGCTTGATCGTTCTTATAGGCAGCGGGAGGGGATGTCCCGCCCCCCCCCCCCTCCCGCCGCCATCCGATGCTTCTCCGGGGCTCTCCCGTGCCATCAGGGGTCCGGAGAGCGAATCGGTCGACGCTGGCTGGGAAGCATAGAGATGACTGGTGACCAGATATTCACATCTCTATGACCGTCGGAGGCCCGGGCGCAACATTATGATGTCACACCCGGTACCTCAAAGTAAACAAAGGCGCAATCGCGGCTGTCGGCATGAGATTGGTTAATTTTTTTTTCACGATTTCATGCTTCTAAGCCTGGAGGAGAGATGTGGGGTCTTATTGACACCACATCTCTCCATAAAGAGGACCTGTCACACTGATTCCTATTACAAGGGATGTTTACATTCCTTGTAATAGGAATAAAAGTGATTTAAAAAAAATTTGTAAAAATCAAATAAAAAAAAATGTTTTTTTTTTTTTTTTTTTTAAACGCCCCTGTCCCCGGTAGCTCTGCGCAGAAGCGAACACGCATGCAAGTCCCGCCCACATATGTAAACGCCGTTCAAACCCCACATGTGAGGTATCGTCGCGTGCGTTAGAGCATGTGCAACAATTCTAGACCTCCTCTGTAACTCAAATAGTAACCTGTAAAAAACTTAAAAGCGTCGCCTATGGAGATTTTTAACCACTTCCATACCGGGCCTATTTTGGCACTTCTCTCCTACATGCAAAAATCATAATTTTTTTGCTAGAAAATTACTCGGAACCCCCAAACATTATATATATATTTTTAGCAGACACCCTAGGGAATAAAATGGCGGTCATCTCGCACGGTATTTGCGCAATAATTTTTCAAACGCCTTTTTTGGGGGGGGAAACGGTTTCATTAATTAAAAAATAACAAAACAGTAAAGTTAGCCCAATTTTTTTGTTTAATTTGAAATATGAAGTTAAGCCGAGTAAATAGATACCTAACATGTCACGCTTTAAAATTGCGCACACTCCTGGAATGGCGCCAAACTTCAGTACTTAAAAATCTCCATAGGCGTCGCCTATTTTTTTTAAAAAAGTTACCAATTTTAGAGTTACAGAGGAGGTCTAGTGCTAGAATTATTGCTGGCACTCTAATGCACGCTGCGATACCTCGCATTGGTGGTTTGAACGGCGTTTACATATGTGGGCGGGACTTGCGCGTGTGTTCGATTCTGAGCGCGAGCTACCGGGGATAGGGGCGTTGGGGGGGGGGGGGGGAAACATTTTTTTTTTTTTTACACTTTTTTTATTTATTTTTTTGATCACTTTTATTCCTATTACAAGAATGTAAACATCCCTTGTAATAGGAATGGTTTGTGACAGGTCCTCTTTATGGAGAGATGCGGGGTCAATAAGACCTCCCCCTCCCCCCACATCTCTCCTCCAGGCTGGAAAGCATGAGATCGTGAAAAAAAAATCATTCCCTGTTCTGGGGACATTTGTATGAGAGGGGAAATCCTCCCACTTACTGGTGTGTCTTGGAGACCGGAAGTAAAGGGAAATCTCCCTAGCTGGGCACAAATGTAAAAAAATAAACAGAGGGTTTTGGACACTTGCCCACACTGGCCCAGATTCAGTAAGATTTGCGCATATATTACGGAGGCACAGGGCAACGATTTTGCCCTGCGCCCCCGCAAATTTGCGCCGCTGCCCTCGATTCAAATTGCGAGGGCGCGCCGTCAAAATTGCCCGGCGTAAGCGCGCGCAATTTAAATGATCCTGCAGGGGGCAGGAATCATTTAAATTAGTCGCGTTCCCGCGCCGATCGTAAAGCGCATGTGCCGTCGGGAAACTTTCCCGACGTGCATTGCGGCAAATGACGTCGCAAGGACGTCATTTGCTTCAAAGTGAACGTGAATGGCGTCCAGCGCCATTCACGAATCACTTACGCAAACAACGTGAAATTCAAATTTCGCAACGCGGGAACGACGGGTATACTTTAGCATTGGCTGCCCCTACTATTAGAAGTGTCAGCCTTACGCTAAACACGCCGTATGGAAACGACGTAACTTGCGTACGCAGGGCTCGCGCAACATTGTGAATCGGTGTTAGTATGCAATTTGCATACTATACACTGAGCACAATGGGAGCGCCCCCTAGTGGTCATCGCAAGAATGCAGCCTAAAATCTGCATTGCATAAGAGCCTTATGCCACGCAGATTTTAGGCTGCAGTTGGCGTTACGATGTTCCTGAATCGGGAGCATTCGTAACGCCGGCGCAAGCAAGCAATTGCGCTGCGTAACTATGGTTACGCAGGCACAATTGCTCTCTGAATCCGGGCCACTGTCCACAACCAAAAAGAGAGAATTTGGCTATACTTACACTATAATAACTAGAATGGGCATCCTGACTTCTGAAAGTAGAATGTCAGCCAAAATGTATTTTCAGGGATAGCACCTATTTGATGGATCGCGCACAGGCTAGGAAATAAAAATTCCATCTTTTTTTTTTTTTTTTTTCCTCCTTAATGGGGAAACAACAGAACAGAAGCTAGACAAATATTGTAACCTTTCCTCACCCTAACCCAGGGCTTGACAAATTTGCTTGGAATCTAGAAGCCAGGAACGTGCCCCGTCCCGCCGAGCTTGCGTGCAGAAACGAACGCATACGTGAGCAGCGCCCGCATATGAAAGCGGTGTTCAAACAACACATGTTGGGTATCACCGCGATTGGTAGAGCAAGAGCAATAATTCTAGCCCTAGACCTCCTCTGTAACTCAAAACATGCAACCTGTAGAATTTTTTTAAACGTTGCCTATGGAGATTTTAAAGGGTAAAAATTTGACGCCATTCCACAAGCGGACGCAGTTTTGAAGCGTGACATGTTGGGTATCAATTTACTTGGCGTAACATTATCTTTCACAATATAAAAAAATATGGGCTAACATTACTGTTGTCTTATTTTTTATTTTTTTTTAAAGTGTGTTTTTTCCAAAAAAAGTGCGCTTGTAAGACCGCTGCGCAAATATTGTGTGACATAAAGTATTACAATGACCGCCATTTTTTTCTATTGGGTGTTAGAAAAGAAATAATGTTTGGGGGTTCTAAGTAAATTTTTTTTTTTTTTTTGTGCTAGAAAATTATTACTTAAAAATTACTTAGTTAAATAAAAATAAAAGCTATTCCAAAAAAAAAAAAGGCTATATGAAGCTATTTAAACCAGCCACCCCGCACACACCATTGGGCAAAAGGCGCCAGATGATGGCTGCAAACACATCCTTCTCTTCTCCACTTTGGGAAGGAGATGGGCGGGCAGTAAAACAGGCAGGAAGCCTCATTAGCATTGCTGGTTTTCTTCTTGTCATACCAACGGCCACCACAAGATGGCACCAGATCACAGAAGGAAGCATAGGCCTGCAGAAGGCCGCAAAGCTGCGGCCTCAATTACCAGCCGGCCCGACGGGATCGCGCAGTGGGGGGCACACCGAGACACAGGATACCCCAGGCGCCAGTTCACTAATTCTCGTCGCAATTGCGACTGGCGTCCAGGGTTTGTCGAACCCTGCAGTTACCATGGGTACATTTTCAAAGAACTAAAAATTTCAACTTGAGAGCCCATCTAGACTGTTACTAGATTTACCTCAATGTGCAGTTCTATATGTGGTGTGTTGCAGTGCCATTCTTTTTGAATGTTCTCCCAACAGGATGTGCAATATAACTGTAGCACATAACATAACACACAAACTGCGTATAAAAAAAAAATTATCCTCTGTTTGGGTCCCCCGCTTGGCTCCTTTCCCCCTGCGGAGTGCCCCCCAAATGCAAGCCTCTTAATATGGGGCCACTCAAGCAAGCTTGCCCTCAGTTCACATCTCTCTTGCCCCCCCTCCCCTCATTGGCTCACTGGCTGTGAATGACAGCGGTAGGAGCCAGTGGCTCCAACTGCTGTGATGTCACAATGTACAGTATAAGGCTTAATTTCCATGGACGTTTTTGGACGTTTTTACAGCCACTTTTCTGAGCTTTTTTTGCAGCTTAAAAACGGCTCTTCATGTTAGTCTATGGCCTCATGCCCACCATGACGTTTTTGAGCTGTAGATGGCTGAGCCGTTTTTAAGCGGGAAAAAAAAAACAGGACCAGTGCGTTCTGAAGCTCTAGCCTTAGAGCTGTAAAAACGCCAGACGTTAAACGCGCAAAAACGCTACCGCTGCGTTTTTGAGCTCCAGCTCAAAAAAAAAAACATGGACAGGCGTTTTTAAGCTGTAAAAAAGGCTAAAAAAAGTGGCTGTAAAAACGTCCATGGAAATTAAGCCTTAGGCTCCATGCACACTGAAGCTGATAAAGGCTATAAAAAACCGCCAGTAGCTTTGCAGGGAGCCTTTCAACGTTTTTTATCGTTTTTGCAATAGCTTTAATCAGCGTTTTTCAGTGTAGCTTTTTTTTTTTTTTTTTCACTTTTTTTTTTTTTTTTCACTTTTTTTTTTTCAATGGATTAAAAAAAGCTGGCACCGGTGTTTTTCAGCGTTTTTTTTCCCGCCAAAAAACGGCACTTTGAACGCAGATTTCGGGCGTTCAGAAAAAAGCCAATCAACTCCAAAGCTCATTAACACTAAAAAACGCCCAGGTGTGCACGGGCACATAGGCTAACATAGAGTTCAGTTTATGGGCTTTAAAAAAAAAAAAAAGCCAAAACGCCAATAAACTTCAGTTTATCAGCTTCAGCCCTGGTTCACACTGGGTACGATTTGAGATGCGATTTGACATGTCAAATCGGCGGCAATTGTCGGCAATGGCACTGTCCTAATCGGTGCGACGCCGCATCTGCGGCGCTGCACCAATTTCAAAAAGTAGTTCCTGTACTACTTTTTGCGATTTCGGGCCGCAATTTACATTGAACCCTGCACAGATGTCTCTTAAATCGCGGCCGAAATCGTGGCAAAATCGTGGCCGCGATTTTGAATTCGCAGCAGTGTGAACCTAGCCTCAGTGATTGGATGTTGGTGATCATAGCAGAACTCAGTGTAAGGAATACACAAGAGAAAATGCATGTTGACAAGGGGAGTGTAGAGGTGGGCGGGGAGTTTACTGACATCACGACTCCACCCACAGAGCTCCATACAACAGACCCACCCACAGAATCTGCAGTTTTTTTGTTCTTATAACAGACAGAGGGGAGACATTTGACAGGTAAGGATACATACAGGAGGCATCTATATCCTTCTAGATCAGCACTATGGCAGTAGTTTAGAAAGGATGAGAGTGGCTTTACATCCACTTTAATGCATTAAGTGAATGAAGAGGAGTGCCATGGTACCATCCAGATCAGCAGCAGGGATGCTACTGGAGAAGGGAGCACACTGAGAGGTAAGTATGCCGTAAAGGCAGGGCAGAGCTGTGGGAGGCTCCCAGCAGGCTCCACCTACTACAGGCTGCCTGTAGCAAATGGGAGGGGTCGGATACAAGAGCAGTCACCCTGCACATGGAGAGAGCAGCAGTGACCAAGTCTGTTACAGCAAGCTCCTGCAGTTTTATGCTTAATTGCTGCACAGATGTAGACGGAGAAACAAAGCACAACAAGAGTCAAATAGGAATACAAATTCCTCTTGTATTTAGACAATATTTACTTATCACAGGGTGTGCGACTTTGTTGAGGTGCGATTTTGTTAAAGTTTATGAAAATCGCAGCTGAACCATGTGACCTTTTTTATTTTCCTCACCTGTGACCTTTTTCTTTGGCAGATTTCGACTATAAAAGCTTTGGGGTTTGGATGAAGCCACTGGGGAAGACGCTCGTGCAATCATGAGCCGAGGAAAACGAGACAACAACTTCTCCGTCTTTGAAATTGGAGATTCCACTTTCACCGTTCTGAAGCGCTACCAAAACCTGAAACCCATTGGATCGGGAGCCCAGGGGATAGTATGGTAAGGAACTTAATAACTCTTATTTATTTTCTTATTCCTTTTCACAATATCCGTTTTGCATTTAATGTTTATGTTGTGTCATTCTTCCCCCCCTCAGCGCTGCATATGATGCTGTTCTAGAAAGACATGTTGCTATCAAAAAGCTGAGTCGACCGTTCCAGAATCAAACCCATGCCAAGAGGGCGTACCGGGAGCTTGTGCTCATGAAATGTGTCAATCACAAGAATGTAAGTTCTGCAGAAAACGATCCCCTCTGGGTGATTATATGAACTAGAAGGATTTTATTGTAGATTCCTACTTTTTTCTGTTCTGAACAACTCTTTGGCAATACTGATGGAGGGAGTGAAAGAATATGTTTGCCTTGTCCCCACCTGAACACTCTGTCATAATAGGAAACATATGAAAGCTTAGAACAGTGGTTGGCAACTTAGGTGTGCTGTAGGGGGCCTCGGTTGTGGCCCCTGATGTCACCAAGGGGGCTGCATAGAATATTCAAAATAATGAATACTACAGAAGACTGCTAGAGACTACAGAGTTACTAAAGCAAACGTTCAGAGACTGGAAACATGATACACATTTGGTTGGATACTAGGGGTACAGAGGTGACTCTAGGCTTTGTGAGGCCTTAGGCAAAATTTAGACACAAGGCCCCACTCCTCCTATCCAGGCACACAGGAGGGTGGCACAGCCGGGCACTCACTTTCTCTCTGGGCGGTCGGCCAGGCTGCAGCAGGTGCCAGGATGGGATCCATCCACCGGAGCTCCTCCTTCCCCTTCACAAATAGGGCAGCTGGATAGTTTCCGACTCCTGAGCCGAAAAGGGCAGCTGGCCAGACGCAGAGAGACCAGGTGAGCTGCGCGGTCTGTAGGAGCCAACATGGACTTGCGGCCCGCCTTGTGTGCCTTTTACAGATGGCCCCTGGAGCCAGTTGGTTAGTCCGCAGTAATGATCGAGCACAGGCAAATTAGGCGGCCGCCTCTGTAGGGGCATGCTGTAGGAGACAGAGACTGACAACATGTTACATGAGACTGCTGCAGGTGCCCATTGGTAGCCATGGGTCCAGAATCCATTGCTGTAGGACATCTCAGAAGCCACAGAAAGCCAAATGCCAGCAGTACACATAGATTTATTTTGGAAAAGTTGACACTGAGGCCTGCCCCAACTCAATCCTTGGGACTGGGACCTCAACAGCACCTTGCACTGCATTGCAGGAGAGGAGTGCAGAGGTTATGTGAAGTCATTTCATGCAGAAGAGGAGTGCAAAAGGTATGCCAGTAGTCACTGTGTAGGAGAGGTTTGCCAAGGGGTGTAACAGCACTTACCCGGAAGAAAAACGCCATAAAAAAGGTATTTGCTGGTTTAGTTTTAGAAAGAGTAATATATATTATGCATTGCAATGAGCTAGTGCAACTTAAAGGAGTTCTCTGACCTAAAACTTTTAACCCCCGCTGTGCCCGGGCTGTAAAACTATACAAAATAAACTGTCACTTACCTGCCTACGATCCCCCGTTGTGCCGATATCGCCGTCCCGTTCTCCGGTCCCGGGCCCCTTCCGCTTCCTGTGTGTCGGTGACTCATAGTGCGCTCAGCCTATCAGCGGCCGCAGCAATGTCCCGTCGCGGCCGCTGATAGGCTGAGCGCACTATGAGTCACCGACACGCAGGAAGCGGAAGAGACCGGAGAACGGGACGGCGATATCGGAACAACGGGGTATCGTAGGCAGGTAAGTGACAGTTTATTTTGTATAGTTTTACAGCCCGGGCACAGCGGGGGTTAAAAGTTTTAGGTCAGAGAACTCCTTTAAGAATTGAAAAACAGAAAAAAATCAGGGTTTACTTCCTCTTTAAAATCTATGTGGAGGATTGGTCAATTTTTTTTTTTTTTTTTAATGAACTCTTGTTTCCTTTTGAGAGCCTCATTATATAACAGTGTGTAATGACACCCTGTGTATGAAAGGAATTAAAGTCGCTTAAAATAACCCATACGAATGATTCTCCCCCAAATACGAGACAAAGCTTCGTATTGAGGGTCAAACAGGAATATCAATCTTTATTGAAAGACTACAGGCTTATATACAGTAAAAGAGGAGGTGCATACATATCCTGCTCATATTACTCTGAAAATACACTTGTGACCAGACCTAATTAACATGAGCTAATTAAGTAATCCCTTTAAGCATTCAAGATGACTTGCCGTCTTGTAGCTCAGAAGACTCAATCAACATTATCACCAATCAACACAGAACTCCTTCGCACAATTACAGGGTCAATTGGCACAAGCCACAATCAAAGACCCTTAGAAGTTATCCTAGACTCATTTACATTATAACAGACAGGTGGCTGGAGGTGCTAACATTAGCATCTCCTTACAGTATATGTCCCAACAGTATGAATGAGTCACTCTTTCTAATATGGCATATATCCTGGGAGATATTGTGGAATACTGTCCCATTTTAAGTAATCCAAGATTTATTCTTAATGTCCATTATTTTCTTGCTCACCCTGTGTCCCTAATATAAACAGGGTGATTTAGACACGAGGTGCAGGGAGAGCTGAAGCAAGGGTATCCCATACTTTCCAAGGGGTTCTGGGTTCCATGGGCCCTCCCGTTACACAGTGTATCTGCACTTGGGTGTTAAGTGCCTTATGGTATATATGTTGAAACTGAGATTTACAATGTTTTGCTAGATTTGATTCACGTTTACTCCCTAGAATATAGAGTGGCTTTATTTCTCTTTACTTATAGTTCTGAAATTGTTCTTTGGGTCAGTTTGGCAAATTTAACATGGAAATCGACTTTACTAGGGCTGTGAATAGCCGTTTGCTATGAGAGACTGGTTGGGGCTGATCACTCAGTTCAAGGCTCTGTAGTATACAGAATAGCACAAGATCTTACTTTTTTATATATGTAAGATAAGATGTGTACTGTATCAGCTTTTTCATTTTTGCTTTTGTGTGTTTCAGATAATTGGGCTCCTAAATGTCTTTACACCACAGAAGTCTCTGGAAGAATTCCAGGACTTGTAAGTATTATCAGCAATCAATGGAGCCATTCCATCTGTTGCAAGCCTTTCTGTCCTTTGATGGATACACTTTCAAGTTTTTACTGCTTCCTTCAGACGGTTTGGACGCTGGCTTTAAAAAAAAAAAACTCCTCCTACCAGCATACCTTAGTTTTCTTTTTCTTGTGCCCTAACTCCGCTGGAAAAAGTCTAACCACATTTTTACTAGCTTTTTTTTTCTGCAATAAAGATTCCTCACCACATTGCTGCTTTGTCTGGTCTCTACATACCAGCTATGCATATTGGCCTTTCTGCAGCTTAGCTTTAGAGTGCCATACCCAGACCTCCTCAGACTGGACGTGGGGGGGGCTAGCCTGGAGTCTGACCTTGGGACACTGTGTTCCATTTGTATTGTTTCCAACCCCTTTCTGATTAAATTGTAAAGGCAAAACATTTGTTCATTTTGGATAGATTAATGAGGGTTATAAACCCTGGAATGTGGGAGTTGGCGACCTCCTGTAAGGACGTTATTCTACTACATAGCTTGGTGTCATCTGCAAACACTGAAATGGTACTTGTAATCCCAGATCATTTTATCACTAGGGTAAAAAGTAAGGGTCCCAACACCGAACCTTGGGGTACACCACTAATAACCTTAGACCACTCATGAATGATAAATTATCTGAATAAGGTCTTTTTTCCAATTTTCGATCTGAATTTTCTAAGCATTTAGACTTCAGCCTACACATTAGCTGTGTGTGGGTAACTGTCAAACGCACGCACACACTGATGCACCTTTTGTCATTCCTAGGTACATCGTGATGGAGCTTATGGATGCTAATTTGTGTCAGGTGATACAGATGGAGCTGGATCATGAGCGTATGTCCTACTTGCTTTACCAGATGTTGTGTGGAATAAAGCACCTACATTCTGCAGGGATCATCCATCGGGTGAGTCATACCAGTGCACTTATTAACCAATTCAATATAGGGCACTTTCACCCCCTTCCTTCCCAGGCCAATTTTCAGCGCTCACACTTTCAATGACAATTGCGCGGTCATGCTACACTAATTCCGTGTTTCCCCGAAAATAAGCCCGGGTCTTATATTAATTTTGACAACAAAAGACACAGTAGGGCTGATTTTCAGCATATGTCTTATGATGCCATGTGCTGTGTCTCTCCCTACCTGCCTGTCATGAATCCCCTGTGTAAAAGTGCTTGTAGAATGTTGGTATCGCACAATGCAAAACTGCTGCATGCCGAGATGTAGTGCCACGTGTCGCCTGCGACACGCCGGAGGTCTGCAGAGGAAGGGGGGGGCCTGAGATCGACCGCTGACATCTTGGAGAGGAAGAGATTGGCTGAGTGCAGCTCGCCACTTGCTGTGCCCGCCGGAGCTCTGCACAGGGAGGAGGGCCGAGATCCCCCGCTGACATCTCGGAGATTGGAAGATGAGCTGAGTGCAGTTCCTAGCCTGCCTCTCCTCCCTGCTCTGAGCACTGTAGGGGGTGTAAAATCCCCAGATGACAGCTGGAAAGAAGCGGGAGATCAGCTGATCGCAGAGCGGCTGTATTCTGAAGGTACTTGGCACAATTGACACACACAGTCTACATTATACACTACTACAACGGAGTAGTGTATACACTATATACACACAAGCACTCTACACTAGGGCTTATTTTCGGGGTAGGGCTTATATTGCAGCCCTTCCCGGAAATCGGGGTAGGTCTTATTTTTGGGGAAACACGGTAGAGCTTTCTTTTGGTGGTATTTATTCACGACTCAGTTTTTTATCTTTTGCGATATAAGCAAAAAAAGAGCGAAAATTTTGAAAAAAATAAATATTTTCTACTTTCCATTTTAAAAGAAATCCAATAAAATCTAATGTCATAAATTTGCCAAAATGTATTCTGCTACATGTCTTTGGTTAAAAAAAAAAAATCCCGTTAAGTGTATAGTAATTGGTTTGTGTGATCACGGACATATGTGTGCAGATAATCCATTGGGACATATGATTTTACTGGGACATATGTTGGGGACAGGTGGTTTTTTTTTCTGTGCGGGGACACTATTTTGGGGACACAGGGCTGGTGATCAGCTCTCCTCTCCTCACTGACAACTTCCGTGTGAGGAGAGCCGATCGCCTAGCAACCGGCTCTCTATTTACATTACATGACGGCTGTGATTGGACACTGCCATCATGTGATTAGGAGGGCCAATCACAGAGCCCTCCTGCCAATCACAGATGCGCCGTGTCCGGGTGACACGAGCGCATCTGGATCGCACCGCTGTGTGGTAGCGCATGCGCGAACACCGTCCTTCTGAGAGACGTTCCTGACCATCCACTCGGAAGAAGGAAGCACCCACCCGGCTGTATGTGTGTGTGTGCGCGTGTGTGCGCGTGTGTGTGTGTGTGTGTGTGTGTTTTTTTGTACATCACAAAGTAACTGAATTTGGATCTCTCTAGACTGTCACACAGGAGCCTTTACATGTACCTAGTGGCTTCACATATATATATTTGATTCTAGCTTTCTCAGCATGGCCCAGAGAAATTCTGAATGTCTTCAGTTAATAATTTATTTTCTGTACTTCACAGGATTTAAAGCCAAGCAACATTGTAGTGAAGTCTGATTGCACCCTAAAAATTCTCGACTTTGGCCTTGCCCGGACAGCAGGGACAAGCTTCATGATGACGCCATATGTTGTGACCCGTTACTACAGAGCTCCGGAAGTGATCTTGGGCATGGGATACAAAGAAAACGGTCAGTCTTTCTACTCGTGTTCACATATGCACTCATGTATTGGAGCTCATTGGCGTAAGCAGGTTGTTTCCTCCTTGGGAGACTTTTCTTTAAATCTAACACCTAGATTTACTTTATGTATATATCCCATGAGGTTTTAGATCATTGTCCTGTTATATGCAGGCAATTAAGGTCCATAGTGTGCAATATGGTACTTAATAAGCATCTGTAATATATGGTAATCATTTTTGATTAAAGAGGAGATGCAGTCTATGGGTTTGAGTAGTGGACGTTGAGCCAAGTTTAGTATAGGAATATAACTTGAATGTGTGCCCCCAATTATCTGCTTTAAAGTAGAATTATGGTTCAGCTTTAAAGCCCAACTCTGGATTCCAAACTTGTTTCCCCTAGAGGTCCCCCTCCTCAGCAGTATGTTTTTTTGTTTTCGTCTCCTGGCTGGTCATGTTACATGCAGGGTCCCCTTCAGTCGTCTCTCTGTGGAGGGTGGTCATGCCCGATGCAGAGTGCAGTGCTGACTAAGGATGAGCTCCGGCGTGTTCGCATTGAACACGTGCAGAGCCCGCCAGGAAGTCGGCACCAGCCAGGCAGACATTTCCCGATCTCTGCAGCCGAGCATCGGACAATGTCTGCCTGGCTGTGATTTAGCGCAGCGCGGGTGCCGACTTCCTGGCGGGCTCTGCACGTGTTCTATGTGAGCACGCCGGAGCTCGTCCGTAGTGCTGACATGAAAACCTCAGCAGTGCTCTCAGCATTAATTCATATCCTACAAATGTGAGTGCGGGGGGCCAAGACTATGATGCCCTGCACTTATCTTCTGTTGTGTCATTTATCCTAGAAAACTGAGGACATTTTGAGGCCGCGCAGACGCACTGGGGGAAATTAATAGACATTTCCCCTAATCGTCTTTCAGGACAGCCACCTGAGAGACCTTGGCTCCTCCCCTCTGTTGGAAACACCGCGCCAGCCCATAAATTTCCTCCTCCCCTGCTGGTCCACAGTTATTTGTGTTTCCTCCAGAGGGGAGACACCATAGGAACAAGCCAGGAGAGCCAAGGGAGGCTCAGGCAAGACGGTCCTGAAAGGGAGCAGGGGCTCTCTGGACAAAAGAGACAGGTACTAACCTGAAAGACAGCCACCCTCACATCCCTGAGCGCAGGTGTAAGTCGGGGGGGCTCCGGTTTTTGTATGCACCGAGTGCGGTGTGAGGAGGTACAGCCAGCGTCCTAGACCAGCGTGTGTGGCTGCCGGAGGAATGGGGATTCCAGACGCGCAAGCCACGCTGTGTACTAGGACCGCTCGGAGCCGATGGCGGGTGACGTCATTCAGGCACGGGGGCGGGTACTTCCGGGTTCGCGGCTTCCGGTTCCGGGCGCGAAACTCAAAAACGGAGCCAGGCAATGGCTGGAGGGAGCTGCATAGACGCTGTAGAGACAGCACACGCGGCGCTGGTGACACAGACATGTCGGAAGCAGAGGGGAAAGATGTTGCTCCAGCAGAGACCAGCTCCAGCCACAGCAAGGTAAGGGGAACCTAGGGTGGATTTCCCCTCTCCTAAAAAATAGCCTACCATCCCTCTACACCCCCCAGGGTAATAGGGAGGGGGAGGTGGGTTAACCCCTCAGTGTCAGAGGGTGATTCATAGGGCCCCTAGTGTGGTAAGCCCATATGAAGACACTGCGCACCTGCCGTGAGCAGGGGGAAGGCTACGGTACTAATCATGGGGTATATATTTTCGCTTGTGTCTTTCAGAAAACTGACAAAGACAAGAATACCCACAGTACAAAGAAAAGATGTCCATCCTGTAAAGTCACACTTAGGGAGTCATGGAAAAAGGCTATTTGTAGCGACTGTATTGATAAGTTAGTACAGGAGCACACTGCGGAACAAAGTGATTTGGCATCATCAGTGAAAGAACTTTCTAATACCTTTGGGTCATTCAAAACATTTTTTGAAAACTTCCAGATCCCGCAGCTTCAGTCAGCTCCTCCTGTACAGGCAACAACATTAGTCCCAGGAGTAAGACCTTCCACTAGTGCAGGCCCTTCAAGAGTTCCTAGTGAGGAGCTAGAAGAGGAACCTGACAGCGCAGTGTCCGGTTCACAGGAATCAGAGGAGGAGGCTCGGGAAGGTGATTCCAGGAAGCCCTCCCGCTACAAGCTCTCCTTGGAGGATGTAGACCACTTATTGGAAGCTATTTATGCCACTCTGGGTATTCAAACAGAGAAAAAACCATTATCATTGCATGACCAAATGTATGAGGGTTTAGGCGACCAGGAAAGTAAAAATTTCCCAGTCCATGATGTCTTGATCGAAGCAATTAAAAAAGAATGGCAGGAACCAGAAAGGAAACCATTCTTTTCCAAAGCTTTGAAAAGACGATTCCCATTTTCGGATGACCCATCCTCAATTTGGAATAAGACACCAAAGCTGGATGCTGCCTTTTCTCAAGTTTCAAGGCACACAGACCTAGCTTTTGAGGACATGGGCATTCTATCCGAACCAATGGATAAGAAAATGGATTCATTACTAAAAAAGTCCTGGGACTCCACGCTGGGTAGTTTAAAACCAGCAATGGCAGTCACCGTGGTAGCCAGGAACATGGAATTTTGGCTGAACCAGATTCAGGAGCACATTGAGGAGGAGACGGCAAAAGACCAAATCCTAGCCTCATTTCCCACATTGTTGAGAGGCATAGCTTATATTGCAGACGCTTCAGCTGAACTGGTACGGATGGCAGCTAGATCGTCTGCATTAGCTAACTCAACCAGGAGGGCCTTATGGTTAAAGACGTGGCAGGGGGACTGCGCGTCTAAAACCAAATTATGCGGCATCCCATTCACAGGGGACCTGCTCTTTGGGCCGGGATTAGAAAAAGTGCTGGACCGTACAGCGGACAAGAAAAAAGCGTTTCCGCTGAAACGCAAAGCACCCTGGAGTCAGCCACAGCAGACCAAAAAGAAACAGAACAAATTTAATTGGGTACCTAAGGGCCCCCGCTTCACACCCAAGGTAGACAATCAGAAAAGACCCTGGGCCCAGAGAGGGAAAGGCAAAGCAGGAGCTATTTTTCGTGCTCCTGAACAAGCCTATGATAAGAAATGACAGATTGCTCACAGTGGGAGGAAGACTGGGGGACTTCCTCCCTCAGTGGGAAAAGGTGACTTCCAATCGATTCATATTGAGGATCATAAAGGAAGGTTATCATCGAGAATTCTCCAGAACACCCCCAAAAAAGTTTTATTTAACAAAACTTCCGAAGGACAGAAGAAAGGCCGAAGGGTTAATGAGAGCCCTGGAGGATCTCAAGAAACAAGAGGTAGTAGTGGAGGTCCCCAAAAAAGAGAGGGGACTTGGGTTCTACTCCCACATTTTTGGAGTACTAAAACCCACGGGGAAGGTCAGACCAATCTTAAACCTAAAACCCCTCAACCTATCCATAACCTACAAGAGGTTCAGAATGGACTCAATTTACTCAGTGAAAGCCCTACTACCTCCAAACTGTTTCCTGGTCTCCTTAGATCTAAAGGACGCCTACTTACACGTTCCAATACACAGGGACCACCAACAGTTCCTGAGATTGGCGATAGAGACGGGAAACAGAACCTTACATTTACAATTCCAGGCCTTACCCTTCGGCCTCTCTTCCTCACCCAGAATCTTCACCAAGATTCTGGCGGAAGCCCTGGCACCCTTGCGAGTCCAAGGCATTTCCATCATTGCATATCTGGACGAGCTGCTGCTGTTCGCAGAAACCCCAGAGAGGTTGCAAAAGAACCTCGAGACCACACAGATCTTTTTGAAAGATCTAGGGTGGTTAATAAATGTGGAAAAATCAAATCTAAAGCCCACACAACAGATAACATACTTGGGGTACGTGATAGACTCTGTACAGCAAAGGATTTTTCTACCCAAAGAAAAGATAGAAAAGATCCAAAAAGAAACAAAGGCAATTCAGGTGAATTCACCATGTACCATCAGACAGATCATGTCAACACTGGGGCTGCTAACATCGGCAATCCCAGCTGTTCAATGGGCAGCCTTACATTTCCGACCACTGCAAATGTTCCTTCTAGAGGTTTGGGACCACAGGCAGGAGTCCTTAGACACCCAGGTTCGAATACCGACACAGGTAAAAAGAACCCTTTGGTGGTGGAGGACGGTGGAAAACTTGACCATAGGTCGGCTGTGGACACTTCCCATTTCCCAAATCCTTACCACGGACGCAAGTGGGATAGGATGGGGAGCACATCTAGGCTCCCAAGTAACACAAGGGATTTGGAAAGGGGAAGAGAGGAGGAGATCCTCCAATTGGAAAGAGTTGAAGGCAGTGGGGCTTGCACTTCAATTCTTCCAGGGACAACTGAAGGGACATCATGTTCAAATAAGATCCGACAACGCTTCAGTTATTGCCTATGTAAACAAGCAGGGTGGAACAAGGAGCGGAACCCTGTGGGCATTAGCGAAAGAAGTCCTGACATGGGGAGAAAGGAATATTCTCTCGCTATCAGCAATCCACCTAAAAGGGGATTTAAACACAGTAGCGGATTTCCTCAGCAGAACTCAGCTGAAGGAAAGCGACTGGGAACTAAATCAGGAGGTGTTCAGGCAGATCACACTAAAATGGGGAACACCTCAAGTGGATTTATTCGCATCCAAGAAGAACAAAAAGGTCAAGACCTTCTTCTCACTAAACAGAGAGGACGGAGCAATAGGAGTGGATGCTTTAGCACAAAGGTGGACTTTCAGGACATGTTATGCCTTTCCTCCACCCGTATTAATTCCACAAGTGTTACGAAAACTGCGTGCAGAGAACACCAACCTGATTCTCATAGCACCTCACTGGCCCAGGAGACCATGGTTCTCTTTACTGAAAGAGCTAGCTATAGAACCCCCCTGGTTGTTGCCAGTCCAGGAGGATCTACTCTCCCAAGGCCCAGTATACTGCCCCCAAGTGGAAAAGTGGAACTTGGCCGCGTGGTTTCTGAGGAGCAACTGCTGAAAGCAAAGGGTTTCTCAAACCACTTAATTGCGACTCTACTGAAAAGTAGAAAGTTAGAGACACGCAAAATTTATGAAAAGGTATGGAAGTGCTTTGGCAAATGGTGCACAGAAAACTCCTTTAATACACAGAGTTCAGTGGCCGTCCTAGAGTTTTTACAAAAGGGAGTAGAAAAAGGACTAAGCCTTAGTACGCTAAAAGGTCAAGTATCCGCACTGTCAGTGTTCCTAGAGGAAAGGCTAGCATCTGACCCATGGATAGTCAGATTCTTCAGATCCTTGAGCCGACAGAGACCTATTCAAACCTCGGTCTTCCCGAAATGGGACCTGTCCTTGGTACTACAAGCTTTGACAGCCAAACCTTTTGAGCCTTTGGAAGATTGCAATCTAAAGACGCTGACACTAAAAGCAGTCTTTTTGGTGGCAATCACCACTGCAAGACGGGTCTGTGAGTTAGAGGCCCTATCGATCAGACCCCCCTTTTTTCAGATCTTCGCAGATCGTATAATTTTTAGATTGGATCCGGGATTCCTGCCTAAAGTAATCTCAAGGTTCCATAGAGAACAAGAAATTATATTACCTTCATTTTGTCCGAACCCTTCCAGAGAACAGGAAGTGAAATTCCATAGCTTAGACGTCAGGAGATGCGTCTTGCATTATTTAGAAGTGACTAAAACTTTAAGGAAAACGGACTCTTTATTTATTTTGCATTCTGGAGCTAGACAAGGACATAGAGCTACCAGACGCACTATAGCTAGATGGTTAAAAGAAGCCATTGAAAAAGCTTACAGTTTAGGAGGCATACCGATCCCAGAGGGTATCAAAGCGCACTCCACAAGGTCTATGGCAGCCTCACAGGCAGAAAGAGCTGGAGCAACGCCGGAGCAGATCTGTAAAGCGGCGACATGGTCCAGTTTTGCCACCTTCGTAAGACACTATAGGGTGGATCTTTGGTCAGCTAAGGATCAGACCTTTGGACGTAAGGTCTTACAAGCTGTGGTCCCGCCCTAGGGTAAGTGCTCGGTTATCCTCTCAGGTGGCTGTCCTGAAAGACGATTAGGGGAAAAACGAAGTTACTTACTGGTAACGTTCTTTCCCGTAGTCTTTCAGGACAGCCGGGTAACCCACCCAAAGGTATGTATAAGATTTCCTTACAGGAATTGTGATATGGTTAACGATGTGTATCATGTTTTCTTGTGTCTCCCCAGCAACTGGAGGTGCTCTAAAAGAACTGAGGACCAGCAGGGGAGGAGGAAATTTATGGGCTGGCGCGGTGTTTCCAACAGAGGGGAGGAGCCAAGGTCTCTCAGGTGGCTGTCCTGAAAGACTACGGGAAAGAACGTTACCAGTAAGTAACTTCGTTTTTTGTGTTTGTGACAGCTTCACATGCCTGTTGGAAATGGGTACATAAGTCTGTCTTAGAAGGGTGCAACACTGAGGTCAGCATAGCCATACCAGATACTCTGTGCCATTTCTGAGCTCCCTTCTCAGCTACTGTGCCCATCACACAGACATAAGTTGGGCCTGATGGGGAACGGAGTTCCCCATAGGGCCCACTTTGCATTTGATTGACAATGCTGCGGCCATAGAATTATGTAGGTGGAGCCTGACTGGTAACTTTGAAACTAGGTCTCTATCTGGTCCGCATCCCATGTGACTCATTGTCCAGATTTGAGCGATTCCATGTTTGGGTAATGTCAGCCAATATCCCTGACCCCTTTCACACTGAGGAGTTTTTCAGGCGGCTTAGCGCTAAAAAATGGCGCCTATATACCGCCAGAAAAACTCCTGCCCTGCAGTCTCAATGTGAAAGCCCGAGTGCTTTCACACTGAGGCGATGTGCTGGCGGGACCGCTCCAAAAGTCCTGCTAGCAGCATCTTTGGAGCGGTGAGAGGAGCGGTGTGTTTACCGCTCCTTCCTATTGAAAACAATGGGACACCGCGGTAATACGCAGAGGCGCATTGCCGGCGGTATTGACCCTTTTCCGGCCGCTAGCGGGGGTTAAAACTGCACCGATAGTGGCGGAATACCGCCGCAAATCTGACGGTAAAGCAGCGCTAAAAATAGCTGCGCTATACCGCCACCGCACCTCCCACCCCAGTGTGAAAGGGGCCTTATTACATTCAGCTTTTGCCCAGGTAGTCTTCTGGCCGACTGCTAAATCCAGGCTGGCAATAGAGCACTTTATGGAAGCTGTCACATTCATGACACCTTTCCATCACTGAGTGCCCCACTCCCTTTCATAATCTGCAAACTGGCAAAAATAACACTTTAAAGCGGTATTAAACTCAAAACCAAAAATGTAATGCATTGCAGCTTACCAATCATTGGATAAGGTGGCTGTATTAGTTTTTTCTTTTTTCAGCTTTAGGCACCTTCAAAATAATGCACACTGCCTACAGCTCTGTTGCCTGCACTTCTCTATAGGCTGTCCTTTTCAGAGCTGTTATACTTGCCTGCTCTCTGCAATTGCTTTTACATACAGCAGCCCCAATCCTCCTTTTCTCGGGTCCCTCTTAGTTTTCTCCTGGCCCCCTCCCTCCTGTTGAGTGCTTCCACAGCAAGCCCCTTGCTATGGGGGCACTCGAGCCAAACTGCAGCTCCCTCTGTCCATTCAGACACGGAGCTGTGGTTTGGCCCCACCCCCTTTCTCTACCGATTGGCTAACTGACTTTTATTGACGGCAGTGGGAGCCAGTGGCACGGTCAATCCGAAGGAGAGTCCCTGACGGCTAAGACGCTCGTGGACAGAGATGGGGCTCGGGTAAGTATTAGGGGGGCTGCTGCACACAGAAAGCTTTTTACCTTAATGCAGAGAATGCGTCAGGATAAAAAAACCTTCTGACTTTACAATCCGTTTAGGTGAAATCTTCTCCCAGTGCCTTCTGCTTGGTATATTTTATCCTCAAAGGGACGTCTTCATAGGATGCAGACAGAGAGCCAGTAGTGTTCATACCAGAATGCCAAGAGCCTAGTTACTAAATTGTAACTTTCTAAGTAATGGCTTTCTGTTGAGAGTTGCACCTATAAGTTAAGAGACAAGTGGGGGGGGGGGGGTGACATGGAGCTAAACAGGTGTAAGGTGTACAGATCTTAAGAGCTAGAGTACAAGAAAGGACACATGCTGGGGTAAGCTCACACCCTCCTGTCAGAAAAGCAGTTGAAGGAACAAATTGCTTTATTGCCCTCACTAAGCCAACGCTGTCAAGTATTAGAGATCTGATTGGGTGCACCAGGCAACACAGACAAGACCTATTTTAATATACTTGCATACATGAGATCTGTTGGCTGGGGGACTCATTAAAGCGGGGGTTCACCCCAAAAAAATTTTTTTAACATTACATCTAGCATACTAAGGACATTTACTTTCGGAAGGTCATGTTTTTGTTTTTTGTTTTTTCTCTGTACATACCTTTTTATATTCTGATTTTGTCCAGGGCTTCCGCGTTCCGATGACCGCGGGACTGGGCGTTCCTATCCTTCGGTTCGATGATTGATGGATTGTGAAACAGTTCCCCTGTCGCACAACGCGCGTCACCAGATTTCCGGAAATAGCCGAGCTGCAAATCGGCACTATACGGCGCCCGCCCAGTCAGCTCTACACGGCGGGCGCAGGCGTCGTATAGTGCCGACTCGCAGCTCGACTATATCCGGAAATCTGGTGACGCGCGTTGTGCGACAGGGGACCTGTTTCACAAGCCGTCAATCATCGAACCGAAGGATAGAGTGACGAGTGCTTATGCGCTAATATGGAACCCTCAATGTGAAATAACCAGAAAAAAATAAATACAGTGCAGCAAAACCTAATCGTGTTTACAATACACAAATACAGAGATAAATAATAAATGGGATTCTGCCCAACGTATCACACAGACATGGTAAGTGTAAACATAGACAAAAGGAATCTAAATAAAATATATAATATAATATATAAATTCCAAGTGATCAGTGAATAATAATGATGTGTAAATAAAGAAAAATAATCATAAATTATGATAATGATAATCAGAGAGCTCACAAGCTCAATATATAAAGTTGCACAAGTACATAAAATAAGCAATGCAGTGCAAAAAAGTCCCATAAACGAGTAAAGTGATGCAGTGCAAAAATCTTAAAAATCAATAGATAGGCTGCCAGATGGAAATGCTGGTATTGCTGAATATCCACTTAACCAGGTAACAGTAATTGACAGATGAATATCATATCCCACACTGGGCTCACAGGACTCTTACCTCCAGGCCAGTGATAAAGTGCATCTGATATAATCCTTACTGGCAGTGCTCTTATGAATGATCTCGGTCAATCCTTCCTTTACACTGATGGAACGTCTCCTCGGCCAATCCAAAAGGTAATAGAGCCCGGGTGGAAAGAGAGAGAGCAAAAGAAGGGGGCTCCAATCGTGAAATACAGTAAGACTCGGGGGTCATTTATTGCAGAAAAACCTGTGCTTACATCAAATCAAACTAAATCGTGCAGTGATAAAAACAAACGAGCGGCGTCCTCAGCGCGGGCTTACGTCACTCCAGGTGTACGTCCGTCCAATCCCTACGCGTTACGACACGGGATCACGTGTCTTCGTCTGGGAACCGAAGGATGGGAACGCCCAGTCCCGCAGTCATCGGAACCCTGAGGCAGGGATAGGAACGCCCAGTCCCGCAGTCATCGGAACCCTGAGGCAGGGATAGGAACGCCCAGTCCCGCAGTCATCGGAACCCTGAGGCAGGGATAGGAACGCCCAGTCCCGCAGTCATCGGAACCCTGAGGCAGGGATAGGAACGCCCAGTCCCGCAGTCATCGGAACCCTGAGGCAGGGATAGGAACGCCCAGTCCCGCAGTCATCGGAACCCTGAGGCAGGGATAGGAACGCCCAGTCCCGCAGTCATCGGAACCCTGAGGCAGGGATAGGAACGCCCAGTCCCGCAGTCATCGGAACCCTGAGGCAGGGATAGGAACGCCCAGTCCCGCAGTCATCGGAACCCTGAGGCAGGGATAGAAACGCCCAGTCCCGCAGTCATCAGAACGCAGAAGCCCTGGACAAAATCAGAATATAAAGGTATGTACGGAGAAAAAAAAAAAGACATGCCGAAAGTAAATGTCCTTCGTATGCTGGCTCTAATATTGGAAATTAGATTTTAGGGTGAACCCCCGCTTTAAGCGCAGTTCTGTAGCCAGGTCGTTTAGTGCCAGCTTTTTTCTTCAGTAATCAATGTTTATTAGCTTTCTTTGCCTAAATTTGCCTTTTTGAGGGCACCATGCAGCCTTTCAAAAGTGTATGTACAGCGGAGACTGTATATAATTATTTGTTTGCTGTCTGCATTACTTTTGAGGAGTTTTTTTGTCATTTCTGTTCTGGAAAAGCCACAAGAAGTGAATGAAATCTCTACAATGTGAGGGCATTACTCTCATAGACTGTTGTCATTGAAACCAGTGATCCCATTAGATGATTTCCCTTTACCTTCTGCTCTGGTGACTTTACAACATTGGATTTCCCGTTGTCTGGGTTAAAATGGTCATCTGAACCGATAATGTGGACGAATCTCCTCTGCAGCGATAAAAACCCAACACAAGTTCTAACACATCTGGGATCCATCCAAAACGACGTCTTTTGGTTGT
The DNA here is from genome assembly GCF_905171775.1 of Rana temporaria. Classification (NCBI taxonomy): domain Eukaryota; kingdom Metazoa; phylum Chordata; class Amphibia; order Anura; family Ranidae; genus Rana; species Rana temporaria. Next base: position 158,899,502 of record NC_053496.1, on the reverse strand, counting down.
ACATACACTTTACGAAACGTCATGAAATGGCATACGTGTCTGCAATGTGTTTTTGACAGAGCTGTATTTCTAGCCCTCAAAGGACCTAATTGGCCACCCAAAGCTCCTATTTCAGATTTAGGTGGACATTGGTGGGCTGAGTTGCCCACGGGGCTTCTTCCATTTACACAGGTAGAGAGTTCTCGCTACTAGAGTTTCTTGGTCTGCACATTCTAATGGGGATCTAATTGTAGGTGTGGGAAGCTCCTTTATCATATCTGAGATTACATTGGGAGAGTTAAGTACCCAAATGTTAGGTAGGTGGTAATCCACCAATGTCCACCCAAAAGTGAGGCATGAGATTTGGGTGGAATTGGCCTTGAAATGCTGTGCGATGCCAGCAGCATTGGGACTGATTTACCCTTTTAACCCTTTACCTGCCAGCAGAAATGGCAGTACTTTCGTTGGCATTGCAATCGTGTTAAAGTGCACCTGTAGTTTTGTAGCAAGCAGTGTGTTACAATGTAGGAGTGTGTTTGTGTGTTATGCCTCATTCACTCCTGCACTTATGTGCATTTAAAGAACATCTTTAAAGGATGAGCCCCCCGCCCCATATGTTGTCATGGAGTAGAGGGGTGAGCTGCTGGAGTATGTTATCCTGCATACGGGTGGAACATGTAACCTGTTCCTAAAGATGAACTTATGAGTAATATAAATACTGCTGTCACCATTTTATTCCACACAGATGATTTAGTTGACAACACATGTCAAATGTTGCAAACATACATATACATGAAATCTTAACTTCAGTGACTAAGTGTGATCCGTGAAAAAAAAATTGTACCAAATAAATCGTAACGAAGCAGTCCTCTATTGTGACCAAACACAAATAACAGTCCAAAAGTGTAGAAAAAACTGCAAGGTTGAAATGAAGAATTCCACATGGATACGACCCACTTGGTGGTGGTGTCTCTATCCTTTCACAGATTTATAGAGGAGGCTTACCAGATGGTGTTGACTTGGTGAGGTATATACCACCCAAGTCAAAACAGGCTTATATAATCGGTCAGCAAGATGTATCCAGCTGTTTCCGAATCCACATATCCGTTGGCACCGCAAATTCCAATAAACACCAGGAAGTGTAAAATACATGTAAGAGGGAGCTGCGGTGGCTCAACGCGATTGGCACTGCGCTGACAAGCCATTCACCTTTGCGGTCTTGGCTACATGTGAATTGAGTTTGGTGGTCTCAGCCCGGCTCCCGGTGGGGTGTGCTATGCGAGGTAAGCCTGCGCTTAGTACGCCCACCCCCCTCCCACAAAAACCACCACACTTACACGCACTCGAAATTGGGTTAACATGCACGCACTTTGACCACGCGGTCTCTAAAAAGAGAGGCGAAGGACTAACGGGGCTGGTTGAGCAGGCTAGAGCCTCTCACTCCCTTATAGGGAGTCCCTCTGCCCCGTTGGGCTTCAAAGCGGAGCAGGTAGGGCGGGCTGTGTGGAAGGACCCCCTCACGCACCCGCCATTGCCACCCGGAGCATGGAGAAAGGTGGCAGATTGCCTCTGGGGGAGGCCTGCCTACTCCCAACTCCTGCAGTCCGGCTCCTCTCTCGAGTACACGCACAAAATACACAAAAAAAAAGAAAGAAAAAATACATGTACATTTTTTGTTGGAGCCAGAGATACGGTAACCACATAACATGCGTAAATGGAGGGAAACAACTCATAGTGTGATACTGTACAACAGGGGTGTCAAACTCTATTTCATTGTGGGCCGCATCAGCATTATGATTGCCCTCAAAAGGGCCGGTTGCATTTGTAAAATTAGATGTCCAGTGCATCCCCTTCCCTTTACATTGGATGTCAAGAGCCACCCCACCATCAGAAGTTGAGTCCCCCACCCTGCCTTACATCACAGTGCACCCCCTTTCCTTATGCTGCTGCTGGAAAGAAGTTGGATGCATTGCTTGAAAGCAGAAAGTAAGGGTCTAGAGGAGGACCATGGGAGGGCTTGAGCTCTCCTACATCTGCAGGGCCACATGAAATGGCCTGGAGGGCCGGATTCGGCCCGCGGGCCTTGTGTTTGACACCTGTGCCATACAAGGTAGTATTTTATTAAAAATGAACACTCACATTTGAAAGATTGTCATGGGTATATCACAAAGTGTGTATGTGTGTGTGTGAATGGGTCCACCCGATTATATAAGCCTGTTTTGACTTGGGTGGCATACACCTCACCAAGTCAACACCATCTGGTAAGCCTGCTCCATATATCGATGGTGGTATCTCTATCCTTTCACAAAGTGGGTCATACCCATGTGGAATTCTTAATTTTAACCTTGCAGTTTTTTCTACACTTTTGGACTGTTATTTGTGTTTGGTCACAATAGAGGACTGCTTCGTTCCGATTTATTTGTTACAACATTTTTTTTTGATGGATCACTCACTTGGTGTCACTGAAATTAAGATTTCATGTGTATGTATGTTTGCAACGTTTGACATGTATTGTCAACTGACTTGTGCACAAAAATGAGCGCTACACTTTTTTCATATTAACGTACTAGTTTTTGCTGTGTCGGCAGCTCATTTTTGTGTTCACTTAATGTACAGCACAGTATATTCCATATATCATTTTTTGCACACAGATGATTTAGCTTAAGTAGTCACCAGATTTATTAGGGCTTCTCCATGTTCTCTTAATCTTAAAGTGCATCTAAACCCAAAAGCAAAAATGTTAATCTATTGCAGCTTTACAGTCCAGAGTTGTGCTCTCTGCGTTCTGTTCCATTTTAAACACTTTATTTTTCATTCATTTTTCACCGTCTTCTCTGTATGTAACATTCTTGTTTCTCGTTGGCTGCTTCCACTCCCTGTACTGCATCTAGAGAGTGGGCAATGGCTGATTTTAAACATGCCTGGTCCATTTCTCTTCCGTTCATAGACGGACACAGCCTTCTTTGACATTCGGGTTATGCTTCTTCCTACCAAGCATAACCCTAATGTCAATGAAGGCTGTGTCCGTCTATGAACTCAGAGAAATGGATTTTACGGTGAGTACAAAAATCCTATTTTCTCTTCCGTTCATAGACGGACACAGCCTTCATTGACATTAGGGTTATGCTTGGTAGGAAGAAGCATAACCCTAATGTCAAAGAAGGCTGTGTCCGTCTATGAACTCGGAGAAATGGATTTTACGGTGAGTACAAAAATCCTATTTTTTCTTACATAGGGGATGATGTGATTAATACTGTTTTTTCTGGCGTATAAGACTACCTTTTACACTTAAAAAAACTGGCCAAAAAGCAGGGGTCGTCTTATACGCCGGGTCAGCTGCTCGGATGCCTGCTGGATGTGCAGTAATACTGTATGTAGCTTCGGCTACATACAGTATATACCGCTTAGCCAATCCCAGTGGGTGATGTATTCAAATGAATACAGATCCTGCTTGGATTGGAGTAACAACCTCTGCCAATCGGAGCAGGCTACATACAGTAGCCTGCTCGGATTGGTTTTGAGAGTCAGAGAGGCGTGGGCTGATGATGTTACAGCCTCTGCCAATCCAAGCAGGCTTTGTATTCATTAATAGAATACATTGCTTGCCGTGATTGGCTCCAGCAAGAAGGAAGAAGAATATGGCACCAGAAGGAAGAAATATGAAGCGTCGGAAGGGGAGTCATCTTATACGGTGAGTACAGGCAAAAAATCTTTAAAGCGGTTCTCCACCCTAAAGTGAAGTCGCGCTGATCGGCACCCTCCCCCCCTCCGGTGTCACATTTGACACCTTTCAGGGGGAGGGGGGTGCAGATACCTGTCTAAAGACAGGTATTTGCACCCACTTCCGGCCCGGCATTCACGGGCAAAAGACGGGCATTCCGTCGCCCCCCCCCCCCCCCCCCGTTGTGTGCTGGGAACACTCGGCTCCCAGCACACAGCGGGAGCCAATCGGCGGGCGCAGGGAACCAGGCAGTGAAGCCGGAGCGCTTCACTTCCTGGTTCCCTCAGCGTGGATGGAGGGGGGAGCAGCAGGGTGACGAGCGATAGCTCTTCCTCTGCTGCGGACGGCGCTGGACTCCAGGACAGGTAAGTGTCCTAATATTAAAAGTCAGCAGCTGCAGTATTTGTAGCTGCTGGCTTTTAATAATTTTTTTTGGCGGAACATCCGCTTTAAAAAAACTGTAAAATTAGGGGGTCGTCTTATACACCAGCAAATACGGTAGTTTATGTAAAGAAGATAATATTGTTTCATATTCTGTTTACAGGTAGTGACAAGGACATTGCATTTTAAGCAAGATCAACAGGTATTTTCTGTACTTGCTGAAATGTTCCTAGCCTAAAGTAATAAAATGAATGTAGCTGCCACATCTAAGGACCGGTAAGCTGGACTATATGACATTTTTGTTCTTGGGTTTAGTTCTGTATTGAAGTATAGCCAAAGCATTTTTGGTGGTTCAGGTGACTGGCCTGGTAGCTGGCTCAGCCTCAGTGAGCTGCTAGGAGCCTGAGCCCACCGCTCACAGCCCCCCAGCTTTCTGCTTACTGAAGGCTGAAAACCGAATGATCAGCTGTTATTGATCACTCCGTTCTCAGAAGTGGCAGGGGACAGATGCAGCATTGGATCATTGCTGTATTCACCTAGTTGAGAAATGTTTTTTTTCTTTTTCTTTTTTTAAGCCCCAGCTTCTCTTTTTTAACAGCAGTACACACTATTATTTACTTGAAATGTGTATTTTTTTTAAAACTGTTTTATAATGCTGAGAATAATAAAGGTATAAATGTTTGAGTTTATTTTTAGAGGTTTCTAATACTAAGTAATAGGGAACAAAACAGCGATTCACCTTTCTATTAGGTTTACTACTGAAAGACAGGTGCACTTTAATGATCACTTAACCACTCTGCACTGCCCTGGGCTCCTCTTGTCTTTTTTTTTTCATGCTGACCTCTCACCTTTTCCAGGTTCTGCCTGCACTTGGCTGTTCACTCGTATTCACTGACACCTCTTTCTCTCTCGCTTCTGCTTTTTTTTCTCCTACCACCATCTTTTTCCCCCCCCTCCCCTTCACCTTGTGCTGTCACACTGATAGTGGACTTGTGGTCCGTGGGGTGCATTATGGGAGAAATGATATGTCACAAGATCCTCTTCCCAGGAAGGGACTGTATCCTTGCGCTCTTAAATATGAAATGTTTTAATGGCTTGGAGAGCAAGTTAATTGTATTGCTGCATGCAAGAAGTTCAGTCCAATCTACAGGCAGCAATACGGATCTTACTGAGTTTCTGTCTTTAAATTGCGAACAGGTTATTAAAAGCAACTCGCATCATGTATGAGGCATATGTATAAATCATTCGTCTGTGAAGGTTAAAACCACCTTCAGTGAATGTCACAGTCACTGCTTTATAAATGTGTACCCAAGTACCATAAACACCAGTAAACCTAAATTTTAAAAGACAATTGGGTCTCTGTTTTATATACTGGCTATAAAAAAAAAGTATTTTACCAGTTTGTTAAAGATATATCGTCACCTTAAAGCCCAACTCCGGGCAAAAACACTTTTTTCCTATGTAGTGGGGCTGTACCGACACTGCACGGGTGAACAGCTTATTTTGTCTAGAGGGGAGTAGAAAGTGTGTGTATGTGTGTGTGTGTGTGTGTATGTGTGTGTATATATATATATATATATATATATATATATATATATATATATATATATATATATATATAATGTATGTATTTATTACACATATATATATATATATATATATATATATATATATATATATATATATATCTATATATCACATACATACATACATACATACATACATACATACATACATACATACATACATACATACATACATACATACACGCAAACGCACACACAGTACAGACCAAAAGTTTGGACACACCTTCTCATTCAAAGAGTTTTCATGACTATGAAAATTGTAGATTCACACTGAAGGCATCAAAACTATGAATGAACACATGTGGAATTCTACATAACAAAAAAGTGTGAAACAACTGAAAATATATTTCATATTCTAGGTTCTTCAAAGTAGCCACCTTTTGCTTTGATTACTGCTTGGCACACTCTTGACATTCTCTTGATGAGCTTCAAGAGGTAGTCACCTGGCGCAGCACCCCATCACTCTCCTTCTTGGTCATATAGCCCTTACACAGCCTGGAGGTGTGTTTGGGGTCATTGTCCTGTTGAAAAATAAATGATGGTCCAACTAAACGCAAACTGGATGGAATAGCATGCCGCTGAAAGATGCTGTGGTAGCCATGCTGGTTCAGTATGCCTTCAATTTTGATTAAATCCCCAACAGTGTCACCAGCAAAGCACCCCCACACCATCACACCTCCTCCTCCATGCTTCACAGTGGGAACCAGGCATGTAGAGTCCATCCGTTCACCTTTTCTGCGTCGCACAAAGACACGGGGGTTGGAACCAAAGATCTCAAGTTTGGACTCATCAGACTAAAGCACAGATTTCCACTGGTCTAATGTCCATCCCTTGTGTTCTTTAGCCTAAACAAGTCTCTTCTGCTTGTTTCCTTTCTTTAGCAGTGGTTTCCTAGCAGATATTCTACCATGAAGGCCTGATTCACACAGTCTCCTCTTACCAGTTCTAGAGATGTGTCTGCTGCAAATGGTGGCTACTTTGAAGAACCTAGAATATGAAATATATTTTCAGTTGTTTCACACTTTTTTGTTATGTATAATTCCACATGTGTTAATTCATAGTTTTGATGCCTTCAGTGTGAATCTACAACACACACACCCATGATCCAGTGGTGGACTGTTCCTTACATCTTCACATTCAGAGCAGGACTGTGGGATAGATGATATCGAGAACAGTCCACCACACATAACCACCAGACCATTGGGAAGGTGGGGCTAGGAGCCATAGGGACTTCTCGGAGGAATAAATAAGTATATGTCCGTTATCCAATCCCCTAGACCAGTGGTCTCGCAACTGCCAGATGCGACCCTTTGCTTGCCTTTATCTGGTTCTTGGGGCGCTATTTAACCAATTGACTCCAATGATGGGACACCATCAATCGGCACTAATCTTCCATTGATGCCAACAATGGGGTACTATTTTTTTTGTTAAAGCCAGTGATGGAGTACTGATGTTGGAGCATTTTTTCTACTCCCACTGGCCACAGTCTGCCCCCCCCCCCCCTAAAACCTGAATGACAGTAAACTGGCACTTTGCTTGGAAAATTTGTAGACCCCCCTGCCCTAGACAAAAAATAGCAGATGACCCGTGTAGTGTAGGCACAGCCCCACTGCATGGGGAAACTTTTTTTTCTCTTATTGTCCATGGACGGACACAGCCTTCTCAAGTCTTGACAAGTGGGTTATGTTCCTGTTCATCCTCTCCTATGAATAGGAACATAACCCACTTGTCAAGACGTGAGAAGGCTGTGTCCGTCCATGGACAACAGAGAAAAGGATTTACAGTGAGTACACAAAATCCTATTTTTTGCCCGGAGTTTGGTCTTTAACTATTTAGAACAGAGTGTCTGTGTAAAATGCCCCCCCCCCCCACTTGCCAAGGTGAGTATCAGTGGGGTGGGAATTTACCCAGACACTATCATTTTCACAAGGTGGCACTATGTCTTTAAGTATACTGGAACTTCCCAAACCTGATCAACTGAGAGTGGTGATGTAAAAAGCAATATGGGTTAATGAACAGATTTCTTCCTGTTCAGTAGTTCCCTAGAAGAATATTGGCAGCTAACAGAGAAAAAGGCTGCAGAGGGGGGGAAAAAAAAGTATATGCAATGTCTTATTAATATGGTTAATTTTGCATATGTTAGTAGAATATCAGAGACGTGTTTTTTTTTAATTTATTTTTTGTTAATTGTTCATTGTGTGATTGTTTAATCATTTTTATTCTGTGTAGCAGCAAGCCTTTTCTCATATACACACTAAATAATTTTTATATATTATATAATATTATACACATTAGTATGGTGATAAGGAATTGGGCAGGACCTTTGCATGCATGATGTGTTCAGATGATTAAAAAAGTGTATTTTTGAAATGTGTCTAATGCAGCCTTTCTCAACCAGGGTTCCCTGGAACCTTAGGATGCCTCCAGAGTTTTCTTGGGGTTCCCTGCGCTGTGGCTGATTGATTGACTACCCATTTGATGGTGCTTGCATAATTCTGGAGCCTATGCCAATTGGCAGAGCAAACTGCATTACACTTATATAGCCAGATTCACGTACGTCGGCTTAACTTTGTGCGGGCGTATCGTTTGTCATTTACGTTACACCGCCGCAAGTTAGAGAGGCAAGTGCCGTATTCACAAAGCACTTGCTCCGTAAGTTGCGGCGGCGTAGCGTAAAAGTGCTGGCGTAAGCGTGTCTAATTCAAATTGTGAAGAGGTGGGCGTGTTTTATGTAAATAAAGTATGACCCCATGTAAATTACGTTTTTAACGAACGGCGCATGCGCCGTCGGACGTAACCCAGTGCGCATGCTCCAAATTACGCCGCAAAGACTCATTGCTTTCGACGTGTACGTAAATTACGGCCAGCCCCATTCACGGACGACTTACGCAAACGACGTAAAAATTTAAAAATTCTACGTGCTTCCGACGTCCATACTTAACATTGGCTGTGCCATCTTTTTGGTGGTTTATCTTTACGCCTGAAAACGCCTTACGTAAACGGCGTATCTTTACTGCGTTCGTGAATAGGCGTATCTCGCTGATTTACACATTCTAGGCATAAATCAGCGTACACGCCCCTAGCGGCCATCGTAAATAGACAGCTAAGATACGACGGCGCAGGCGGTCGTATCTTGGCAACATTTAAGCGTATCTCAATTTGAGAATACGCTTAAATATACGACGGCGCAGATTCGGAGTTACGACGGCGTATCCACTGATACGCCGGCGTAACTCTACCTGAATCTGGCTAATAGTCTTTTTAGTGGTCTAAAAGGGAGGCGCTATGACCACCATGGCAAAAGGGTAATTTGTCCCACTGATCTCCATCAAATTGGTTTTAGAAGGGGTTCCCCAAGCCCTGAAGTTTACTTCAAGGGTTCCTCTTGGTTCAAAAGGTTGAGAAAGGCTAGTCTAATGCTTTAAAGTGGACCTGAACTCAAAAAGTTTTTTTTTTTGCATTTTTATACATCTAGAAATGTTAATTGTGCCTAAGTAGTACACCAAAATATCTACCCTTTGGTCCAGTATTCCTCCTGAAAAATAGCAGTGCAGTTCCAGGTATGCAAGGGGGTCTAGACTCTCCTGTGTCTATAGCCTTGTAGGTTTTTATCCACCATGTAAGATATAAGGCACTGCTGCATCCGCTCAGATGATTTAGAGTGAGGTTTGAGGATGTGACTACTGTTCCCCTTGCTGGAGTCTCTGACATGAAGCAAAGCCTGTAGCTAGATGGCCACCTTCACACAGAGTGCAGGGGGCAAGGCGTTGTAAGTCAGTAATGGGGGGAAGATCAGCTGCAGGGAGACCATAGGACAGTACTCTGTACTTTTCATTTTTGTTATTAAGCTTGCCTTTTCTTGGCACAGATTCTAGAGTTCAGTTCCTCTTTAGGTGATTTAAATCAAAAAAAATTGGAATATGAAATTATATATATATATATATATATATATATATATATATATATATATATATATATATATATATATATATATATATATATATATATATATATATATATATATATATATATATATATATATATATATATATATATATTATTTAGAGTAAAACTCCAACCAAAGCATTTTTTATCTTGAGGTTAGAGCCTGTTTTGGGCTTTTAATCCGTCTCCCCACTGGAAGACTTTAGGAAGTGTGGTGGTAGAATTTTGGATCTCCCGTCACTTTCTGTTGTGGTCAGAGTGGTGAAGACTAATCTCTCCAAATGAAATGGACAGCAATAAGCAGCTGACACAGGTTCTAGATCTTCCCGTCCAAAACTGGACGAAACATATTGGCTGGAGTTCTACCCTAACTTTAGAAGCATTTGCCCTGCTTTCTTCTGCTTTAAACTACTCTTTGTATCTGAAGTGGACTGTCTTTGGATTTGCACTGGGTGAGCTGCATCATTTGTACATGTACTTGCATTGGACAACTGAACGGTAAAATAGCTGCTGCACAGGGAGCTAATATAAAAACAGATTTGGATAGGTAAGCGGTATTAAAAAATACATTCAGCATTTTTAGTAAATACCTTGCTGGATTAAAGTTTATTATCTAACTAGAATTCTGCTTTAAGTGGTTGTAAGCCATTTACAACCACTTTATGCTAATGTAAGGCTTACCTGTAGCCACCCAGGATATCTCCTAAACCTGCACGGTTTAGGAGATCTCCCCTGTCCCCTGCATGTGCCTATGTCATCGCACCTATGTGCCATTGCTTCAGTCCGTGTGGCGTTATAGGCGGTTCCCATGCGCAGGAGTGACATCATTGCGGCTCTGGCCAATCACAGTGCCGGAGCCGCGATACCCAGAAGTAACCCCCAGGAGAGATGTTACCGCCGGAGCGGGGCAGGAGGAGGACCGCTGCGGGGGCTTCGATCTAAGGTAAGTAATTCATAATGATTTAGTATGCCACGCATACTAGCTCATTATGCCTTTTGTCTTGCAGGGTTATTTTTTTTATTTATTTTTTTATTGGGTTTACAACCACTTTAAATTGGATCTAAAGTCTTCCATTCAAAATAAATGAGGTACTAGCAATTAAATGCTGAAGCACATCTGCATTTATACATTTCTCCCTTCAAACGTTGACCCTCCTAGTGAAGTCCACCTCATGCAGCTTCCTATAATGGTGTGGCAACAACGCTGCACCGCTTTAAGCCCTGGTTCACACTTGTGCGACTTGTCTTGGGACTTAACAGTTCAAAGTCACACCCCATTTGTGGCAATGGAACCGTTCAAACTGCTGCGACTCTGAAAAGGGTTTCTGCACAATTTCCGTGCGACTTGCAGTGACATCTGTTTTTAATTAAGTAGCTCAGATATCGACGAGTTGCAAGACTTCAAAACGGCACTGCTAATTTCAGAGCAGCGTTTTTACCCTCATGCAGGCTGTTTCTGCGTTTACTACGTTGAAGTGGGAAGATGTTGCAGTCTGTGTGTCTGCAATGGCACTGTTGTCGGCCTGCCATGCACATTCCTTCGGTTGGCATTTTGTTCACATTGTAGCTTGTGCTTCACGTGGTATTTGAATTTTTGATACTTGTTTAGACTATTGTATAGAATCCTTTTTTATTTGTACTTTTTACGTTTTTATGAGCAGAAAACCTTTATGTCTGGCATCATATACAGATTTTTTTTTTTTTTTTAAACAAATAATGTTTTGATCTGTAAGAGTCGGTTCACACTGCGGCAGCACGACTTTGGGGGAGACTCGGCAAGGCGTCCTGAAGACGACTTCAGAGGCGAATTGCAAAATGACTTCTGTATAGAAGTCAATGCAAGTCGCCCCCGAAGTCGTACAAGAACCTTTTTCTAAGTCGGAGCGACTTGCGTCACTCCTATTAGAACGGTTCTATTGAATACAATGGGACGCGACTTGTCAGACGGCTGAGTCGCCCCAGTGTGAACCGGCTCTTAACGTTTTTACCTGGAGATCTTACCAGTAACAGTATTTCTGTTGTATGGCGACAATGTGAAGCCAATGGCTTGCAATTGGCAGCTGTATTGTCGGCCTGCCATGCAAACTTCTTCATTTGGCTGTCGGGCTGCCTATCTGACAGACCTGATCTTCCCAACAATTAATGATTAGAATCTTCTAGTAAGAAGTTTTTTGCATTGGAGTCACAAAATATTTGCTTAAGAAAACGGTATAGAGCTATTTGATATTGCACAGAAAAGATTTTTTTTCCGACAGTCCACTGCTGTCAGTTTCCCCCTCCAGGTACCACCTCAAACGAGCCAAGTGCTAAGGAGGCACCCATGCATGTGTGCTTCCAAGCTGGGCTGTGTGCGCCCATAGACACATGCAGAGTGCCAGTAAGAAATGCCATTGGTCCATCCTCAAAGTAGTTGAACTTATGGCAGCAGGCTCCCCCAAGCCCTCAGTTTCTCCTGTGGTAGCAAGAAGTGGAGGGGGTGAGTGGTGCTGGGGCCAGACGTAGAGCCAGGTAAGTGCTTAGGGAAGAAGAGGGTAGGACAGTTAATATGCATTTTTTACCTTTAAGGCCAAGAATACATTAAGGTAAAAAAATATATTTTTTATTACAGGTACTTGTATAGCACCATTGATGTATGCATAATATTGTACATTCGCATCAGTCCTTGCCCTCAAGGAGCTTACAATCTAAGGGCCCTAACTCACATTAATACTTACACATACACAGGCCAATTTTTAAAAGGAGCCAATTTTGCCTACCAGCATGTCTTTTGGAGTCTGGGAGGAACCCAGAGTACCTGGAGGAAACCCCCCTGCAGGCACAGGGATAACATACAATCTCCAGGCATATAGTGCTGTGGTTGGGCTTGGAACGGACAATAGTGCTGCTAGGCGGAATTGCTAACCACTTAGATTTCAGAAACTCTTTAAAGTAGAAGCTCAGCCTACAACTAACTCTAAATCTACTGGCAGTCACATTCTAAAACTAATCTATCTAACCCTGTAAAGCAAAAATCACTATACATACCTTTTCTGCAGTCTATCGGTCCGGTCTCAATCGGCTGATGCTGTGTGGAAGAGACAGCCGACAACGGTTGTGAAATGCCAGGGAAGTGACGTCACCCATATACTTGCTATGGGGCCTCTGTTGTTGGCTGCCTCTCCTGCACCCGCCTACACAGAGAAACCGTCACTGACGGCTCGGTGAGAGTTCGGACCGGAGCAGCTGCAAAGCAGTTATGTATAGCTAGTTTTGCTTTATAGGGTTAGCAGGTTAGTCTTAGAATTTTGTCGGTGTTATAAGGAACATAGTTTAAACCAAACATTTTTATTTTTTATTATTTGGTGGTTCAAAACTGTAGAATAGTAGTTTTGTGGATATGAGCTCCCAAACACGCTGACACAGAATGAACAGGGTGCATGTAACATGATCCAGCTCGCTCCAGGCTACCTTCTGCTTGATTCTTCTCTATTCATGGACTGTGATGTCTTGCTTCAGCCTCCCCCTTCTCTGCATGTGTTTTATATATCATTATCATGCATAGAGAACAGTATGCTTTCATGTAGTACTGTGCACACATCACTCCCCAGAAAAGTTAGTGACTCTGCTATACTGACATTTCTCTGCACTCCATTCCATTTCATTAAGGTGCACGTCTACAGAAAATACTTTAAATAGAGATGCATTTCATTCTGTTTTTTAAACTACAGACAGAGAGCAAAAAATATATATCTTTTAGAGTGGAACCAAACAGAACTTTTTTTTTTTCTAGGTTTGTTTAGAATGGGGAAGGCTAGAACCTCTGTCTTGTCTTTACTGTTTTTGTGTGTGTTCCCATTTGGGAGATTTTCAGACATTTGCTGTCCTGGAGACGAAAGGAAAATCTCAAAATAAGAGGAAGGCCTTCCTTGGACAACTGTCTAACTGCAGGCCTTCTCCAAATTAATCGATTAATCGATGGGACCGTCGTACTGCCAAACGCAGTTTATGGCAGTTGCGGTGCACTAGTGAATTATAAAATCCCCATTGGGATGGAAAAAAATCCCCCATGGGATACAAATATTAAAGAAAAGGAAAAAAAAAGGATTACTGGTTTTCCATTAGGACCGTTCGTCAAACCATCAACCGAACGGTTGGCTTCATCAACACAGGCGTTCCCATTGGAAGGTTCCCCTCCCCTGCTGTTCAGGTAATAACTGTCACTTTTTTAGATTTACTTTCACTGCCCTCGATGGTAACCCCAGATTGAAAATGAGCTTTAATCTCCCACGCAAGGGACATGGCGACAGTAAAAAAAAAACTGAGGTTCAAGTCTATCTCGGTCTACCAAAAACTAGAAAAAGGTTTGTGTGGAGTTCTACATTCAGCATTTCGATATATATATTTAGACAAGCAGCATAATTTATATCTTTTTATTTTTATCTTGTGGCTGGTGAAAGCTCATGCTCATGTTTTGTATATTTCTGGTGTTTAGTATGAGGCCATTCTGTGTTAATTGCCTTGCGTTCTGTTTTCAGTTGACATTTGGTCAGTGGGTTGCATCTTGGGAGAGATGATCAAAGGGGGTGTGTTATTCCCCGGCACAGACCGTATCCTTCCCATTGGTTCTTACCAGCCACCGCTCACCTCCCAGACATGAGGGGTAGACCGTTCTCCTTTCTTTGTTTCTTTGTTTTCCATTACACATAGACATTGTATTATCCTTTTATTTGTGTAGTACCATCATATTCTTTATAGCTTTACAGCAGGGTAAGTTGTAGAGGTAGTTTGTTTTGCTAACAATGAGTGTGATCAGAAGCTATGTTTGAGGGGCCCAGGTTGTTACCGGTTGTCAAAGGGGAAACGTATATTAACAGTTGACATGCATTTTGTAGCCAAGAAGGTTAATCTCCATGCAGTATTAAAAGGTATGTGCTCTTACCCTTACCTCTTACCCTTAAAGCGGTGGTTCACCCTCAATAACAACATTCTAGCATTAAATTAAGCATAGTAGCGCGAGCCCCGTACTCACTGTTTAATCCTATAGTGAAGATTCAGACTCCCCGCGGGGAATGGGCGTTCCTATCCAGAGGGAAGATGATTGACGGCCGGCTATGGCGCGTCATGCTCCCCGAAGATAGCCGGAGTAGGTCTCGGCTCTTCACGGTGCCTGCGCACAGACTAGGCGGAGGCGACGTGAAGAGCCAAGTCCTATTTCGGCTATTTCCGGAGAAGCGTGACGCGCCATAGCCGGCCGTCAATCGTCTTCCCTCTGGATAGGAACGCCCATTCCCCGCGGGGAGTCTGAATCTTCACTATAGGATTAAACAGTGAGTACGGGGCAAAAAATAAAGGCATACTGTAGCTCGCGCTACTATGCTTAATTTATTGCTAGGAAAAAAAAAAATATTTATAGGGTGAACCCCCTCTTTAAGCTGGCAATACACTAGTAGATTTTTGAATGAACATTCGCATGAAATTTCTAAGTACAACCGATGGAAAAAAAAAAGGGAAAAAACTGCGCTAAACCAAATACAATCAATTGAATAAATGAAAAGCAGCTAGCACACAAAGTATAAAGCAAATGTGAAACATAAAGTGCAGCGCTAGAATGTGATGGCCAATGAACAAACGTGACCAATAGTGAAAAATTGAAGTCCAAAACTGAATCTTCAAATAGATTGATGGATCGCTCCAGCAAGTGAGTGGTACACAGTTCAAATCAATAAGTGGTGGGTGGATATTATCTCTGAAGTCATCATCCAAAAACATCAAAGAAATAAATGGGTACTCTTACCGACAGGTGTGGACTCACATGTTAGTATTAACAGTAAGTCTAGAAGGCGTGATGGTCTCAACAGACCTGGAAATCTGCAATGATGGTCACTCCGGGAGGTGATGGCTGTATCAATCCTGTAGAACCAATACCTCCAAACCAGGAACCAGACGGGTGTAATTGAATAATGCAGATCAGATTGCCAGCCTCAATGAATAGGCAGGGCATTCATGAACATGGAAATAAAAAGAGAGTGCTCCAGATGGTGCAGATCAAACTAAACCTGGGAAGGTTTTATTTGAAAAAATAATGGTACACGTGAAAGTAAATTAAAAGCAGTATGGGGCGCTAACCTAGAAGTACCCAATGCGTTTCGGTTAACAAAGCCGTCGACAGGGGCAACCGATGACTTGAGGAATTGGAGTACTTCAATACTTTTAGTAGTTGATTTCGGTATGAATGATCCTTTTCATCCGGCTCATTTTGAGTTTTCTTGTCGCTGCGGTCAAAAACAAATGCATATTTGACCCCACTAAATTTTGGAGAATAAAACAGACGTTTTTAAAACAAAAGAATTCAAACAAAATTCTACTAATGTGTGGCCAGCTTTAATATGTGCCAATAATCCCCTTTAGATGCCCTATCAAGGCATATGCTCTCCTGTCCCCGCGCCACTGAGATCATGCCCTTTTGTAGCCCTTATGTATTCCACTTTGACAGGGCAGGCAGGACTCCACTGGGAACATTTTGATGAAACGGCTGTGTGGCACAAGGTAGGTCACGTAGTAAATATATCGGTGAAGAAGGGGCAGTTATGTATAACACTTGGTTGTGCTGCTGGGGGGAGGGCATCAGGGCCCATATTAAGTGCACTTGCCCTTTGGCTCCTAAAGCCCTAGACCTCGGGACATAGTCATATTTGGGCTTATGTTATTATTTTTTTAATCCAATCTTCAGTTATAATAATATACCATATCAAACCGTTTATATCGGACCTTGTTACCTTGACTAACCAGGGCAAAATCACAGGGTCTGTTTAAAGCCTCCCTCCAACTACGTTATACTTGCACATTGCTTCTCCATCGCTCCTCCTTCCATTGGCTCTGCAAAACACCTGGTGCTTGGGGCTTGGATATAGCAATAGTGTTCCTTCCATCATGTTCACTGCAACATGGGAGAAAGTCCACATGCTCTCCTTTATTGGAAGCACTGGGTGTTTTGCACTGGCAGGTATGAAAGATTGAGGTATTGTGCTGGGGTACAAATGGCTGGGTGGTAGTCTTTCTCCAAGCAGGCAATGTGACCGTGACTCTTTAAATGGCATGTTGCTGCTTGGAATATGCATCCCATGAATGTGCAGTCATGTACTCTATTTGTAAGTATTGAGATTTGACCGACAATTTAGATCAGGGATCTTCAAACTATGGCCCTCCAGTTGTTCAGGAACTACAATTCCCATCATGCCTAGTCATGTCTGTGAATGTCAGATTTATACAATGCCTCATGGGAAGTGTAGTTTCACCACAGCTGGCAGGGCCGTAGTTTGAAGATCCCTGATTTTAGATCTTTTCCTTAAATGCATTCTCCTAGCAACTCGACCTGTGATTTGACCAGTGCTGGTGGACACAATTTGGTGTATGACAGATATTGGCATTTTATGTCTATAATGTATATGTAGGGGTGCCAGTTGTACACATGAAACCTTATTATAGTGCTTTCTATTAATTTCAGTGGCAAAATGATTTAAATTGTTGAAAATTTGACTTGCATACATGTTTATGGATTGGTAGAAAACCCCTTGTACTTATAAAAAAAATGGAATATCTCAATCGTACGGTACAAGACACAGGATGAAGTATTCCGAAGTCAATTGATTACACCAGGGATCCTCAAACTATGGCACTCCAGCTGTTGCAGAACTACACATACCATGAGGCATTGTAACACACTGACATTCAGACATGACTAGGCATGATGGGAATTGTAGTTCCTGAACTGGAGGGCCGTAGTTTGAAGACCCATGGATTACACTGTTACCTTTAGTAGCATTGGATACTTGCATAGCTGTAAGGACAGCACAGTGTAAAACCCCATTCCCTCCCAGCATTACTCAGAAGAATAACCCTTTGCCCCAGAAATCTCTGGTGGCTTAAAGCCCCTGTTCCTGAAACTAAACGGAGCCCCTATTGTTTAAGACTTCTAAGCCCAAGCCTGGAACCCAGTTCCTCCATAAGATCTGGATCCCCAAATTCAATGACAAGCCCACCTCACAATGAAGAGTACCCCCACTTGTAAAATTAGAGGGACATATTTTTTTGCCTTCACAGGTCATCTGATCCTAGGACATTTGAGATGCTTGCTTTGCGAAGACATATTATATTATGGCCCCCACTTCCCTGCTTCACAATGTCAAATTTTGCAGATTTTTTGTAAAGATTGGTGGACCGCCATGCTGTTTCTCTCTCAAGGGATCATAACCGTGGTGCCAGAGGTTTCAGGGATCTACTCCAAGCTGTTCACCATTCCCAAAGCAAAGGAAGGCACATGCCCTACACTGGAGCTAAAGATTCTCAACTTATTTGTTTGTGTTCAGAAAGTCCCTGGTTAGTCATTGTTTCCCTCCACTGGGGGGATTTTCTAACCTCTGGGAACATCATGGATGTGTACTTGCATACCCCCATCTTCCCCTTTTGCTATCTGCACATTTCTGTGAACACAAAATTACCACTTGGGCTTGTCCTCTGCACATCTGTTCTTCACCAAGGTGCTAGCCACTGTACTCTCTGATGGCATTCCCATTGTCGGACATCTGGATAACCACCTTCTTATAAGCCATTGTTTCTCAATTCCAGTCCTCAGGCCCCCCCAACAGGTCAGGTTTTCAGGATTTCCCTCAGATGAAAAGGCTGTGGTGATTACTAAGGCAGTGAAACTGATCAAATCACCTGTGCAAAATAATGGAAATCCTGAAAACCTGACCTGTTGGGGGGGCTTGAGGACTGGAATTGAGAAACACTGTTATAAGCAGACTATCAGCCTTCAGACTGCCCAGACCCTACAGAGGTTCACTTCAAGTAGATCCTAAATCCCCTGAAATCGGAAACTGTCTCATCACTTGAAGAATCCGGACCCGGTCCTGGATACAGCCCTATCCAAGGTTTTCCTTCCACAGAAAAAACAGACTCTCCCCCTGTGCTTCGATTCTATGAAACCTTTTCTTTTGTGTGAGGGTTTTGGGCCTGATGGTAGCATTCTTTAAGGCAGTCCAAATCCCTAATATCATTCCAGACCATTGCAATTTTATAATCTGGCTGTGAGGGGCAGGCATGTTCCGTCCTTGGACTGCCGCATCTTCCCAACTCTCAAAACAAAGTTTGACTTGGCCAGGTGGATGAATCTGGTGCTGAAATTAGGGAAATCTTTCCTCCTGATGATCTGGGATGTTCTCATTACAGACATCAGATTGTCAGGCTTGGAACTAGTCTTCAACACTCTTGGTCGCTTAAGGGACTTGGTCGCTTAATTGTCCGAGTAAGCTTGTCTCCCAGTCGGTGTTCTGAAGCTAAGAGCAGTTTAGTTGACCTTTTCGATGCTGAGATTCTTGAGTCTGGGGTCATGCAACCAGGATTCGATCAGATAACATCATGGTGGCTTACATCAACCACCGGGAAGGAACCACAAGTCTTGTGCAGCAAATTGTTGGTCTCTGTCCTGTCCGACACATGCATCCCTGGTGAGGAAAATTGCAGACTTCCAATGTCCACATCTGGAGGTCTCTCTAGACCTCTGAGCAGGTCCCCCCCCACCCACATTTGTCAGGTGGCACTGGTAGGCTTTTTTGAGCTGCCCTTATTAAAACGGTTGGCATGATTCTTCTGGACTTGTTAGCCCTTAATTTTTATTTATTTTTGTTGCCTACCCCTGCTTTTGGACGTCCCATTAGTTCCAGAATACTTCACCCTGTAATGTATAAATTAGATCATTTTATAGCTGTAAAATCTTCTTGGAGTAGGTTACAGGATACGTGCCCTTGTTCTTATGATTTGTTCTTATAGCTTGCTACTAAACTAAGGCATGCTGGCAGCTGTAGGGTTACACTGGGTTGTCCTTAGAGCTTTGTTTGCTAGTAACCAGTTCTCATGAAGGTGGCAGCATAACCCAATGGTTTCGAGAATGCTTCATCCTGTAATGTGCGGCAAGAGAGGTGTAAAATTCTATTATTTGTCCCCTTATTTAACATTGCAGCCTTTTTCAGCTTGAGAGTCAAGGGTTTCAGGTCAGCTGATATCCTTCCACCGCACAGATTTCACAGCTGCCAAAAAAACTGGTAGACTTATTAAAAAGCAATCATTAAAACCGTTTCTATAAGCCTTTAACTTTTTTTATTTTTAGATCACCATGAGACTTGTAGTTTTGAGTTTAAAGAGAATCATTCATTACTCTGCAAACCTAACAGCGTAGCTATAGCAATAATCAGAAATGATATAAAGTATGTGATGCATTCTGTCACTAGAAAGTAGCTGCAACCCCTAACACTGTCCTTTCGGACCTTTCTTTCTACTAATCTTCAATTTGAGTCCTCCTTTTTAAATTCATGCAGCGTCCAAACATTGATGGAGGAGCGTCGTAGTAGTTTCATTAGTTTCATTAGTTTCACTAGTTTCATTAGTAGTTTCCAGCTTCACCTTAATATGTACACTTTTTTTTTATTTTTTTTCATTTTGGATAGAGCAATAGAGGTTTGTAACCCCAGTCAGATTTGTGTTGCCATCTGTGTCCCATTGCAGAGATTTCCCAGCACTTCCTGTCCCATAGCCAAATGGGAAGTGAGTGGAAATTTCTGCAAATTAAGGCAATCGGGGTCATCAGAACAAGTGTTCCCATTGGAAGATTTAACATCTATTACTTTTCCGGGGGCAACCCAAAATTTGGGATTTTCTTTTACTTTCACTTTTTAACATTAAACAAGACAAATGGGGCAAAACAGGTGCACAGTGTAATGGAAAAATAGGTTGTATGCAGAGCCATTTTGCCTGTGCTAACGAGCACAGATTTCGACTTGATGTAATAATGCTTCTTAAGCTAAAATTCACTCACCTTTCATTCGATTCCCATTCATTCAAGTCGAGACATCACCATCCTACATTCTTAGCATGGCCAGCATCACTGAACGCCGAGAGCCACGCGGCTCCATTTTATTAAAATCCCCCCAGAAAGTGATGTCGCCATCACAAGAAGAAGTTAACGAGAAATGATGTAAAAGCAATGTCAGCTCCACCTAGGAAGATGACTTTTACAGCAAAATTCCCATACAAGGATATCCCTTCCAACAGGGTTACTTTAAATGCATACGATACATGAATACAATCCAATGATGGCTAAAGTCTTAGGCTTCATTTCCATGGACGTTTTTACAGCCACTTTTCTGAGCGTTTTTTGCAGCTTAAAAACAGCTCTCCGTTAGTCTATGGCCTCATGCCCACCATGACGTTTTTGAGCTGTAGATGGCTGAGCCGTTTTTAAACTGCAAAAAAAAAAACAGGACCAGTGCGTTCTGAAGCTCCAGCGTTAGAGCTGTAAAAACGCCAGACGTTAAACGCTGCCGCAGCGTTTTTGAGCTCCAGCTCAAAAAAATAAAAAATAGAATAAAAAAAAAACATGGACAGGCGTTTTTAAGCTGTAAAAAAGGCTAAAAAATGTGGCTGTAAAAACGTCCATGGAAATGAAGCCTTATGGGCATGTCCGGGCAGGGAAAGCATGTATGCTCTTAGCAAACAGCCGTATTGCTTTAAATCATGGACACCTTCCCAGACTCTGAAAACGCTCATAAGCTCTCATATTACCGCTGATAGGAATCCTCTTTTTGCGCTATTCCATAGAACAGCGCATATTCAGATTATACTATTATTGCTTTTGGAAGGGAGGCTATCTGCAGGCGTGCGCTACGAATCCCGACCATGCTGATCAGACACAGCAGAGACAAGAGCGCACATCCACCTATAACCACTAATGTTCTTGCGGAGCTTGCATATCCCCCTCAACGATCGTCCGCGCTATTGTACAGAGGGGCCCTCGTTGGCGGACATATCCCCATGCAAACATCACACTCCAACCTCAAGAAGTTTTCCACTACCAGACGAGATTCAACCAGCCTCAGTCAGCTCTTTAGAGCGGGTTGCGGAAGTACTAACACTGGGTGACACTATGACAATACATATTAAATACATCTTGAAATTTCCACGACAAAAGACGGCAATAAAAACTGACAGGCGTTCTAATCCCTTTCTACGCTATGCAAAACTAAAAAAAGAGAAAAAAAAAGTTCTGCCTTTTAGTTATACTTTGAAGCAAGCCATAGAAAATGCTAATTTCTTTCCTTCAGTCGTAAGTTGAAGGAAAGAAAATCATTTGATTTTTTCCCCATTAGCACAGTCAGTGTCGATGGGGGAATCCCTCCCACTGCACTATTGTGTTCTGACAGTGGGAGCTTTCCCCACTATCAGAATACAATAATCACTGCTGATGGCCAGCCGAATTTTGATCCATTCATTCTGGCTTTGGAGGTCTGAGAGACACTAGGAGAAAGGAGGGAACAATATTCCTGGGTAATTTGAAAGTCATGACAATACAACCACATGTTCCGAAAGAACTCCTCTTTGGATCTCCATGATCCTCTAAAACCTTCCACGTTTGATATCGTTAACCTCCATACTGTAAAAAGGAGGGTCTTAATATGAACGGTTTAACATTTTTGGACTCTTTGATAAATGGTGTGGCACTCCTTAGGCTATATCTCACCTTTTTGGATCATCATTAATTTAGCCGTTTTTGTTTTCTGAGTCACCTGTAACAGTTTTATTACCTGTTAATCTGTTATTGATGCCGCCTGTTGTGTAGTAACACAGTATTGGAGCTTTGTCAACCGGTAGGCTTAAAAAGGCATATACTTAAATAGATGTTAAAGTATAACTAAAGGCAAAACATTTTTTTCCTTGTTTCTGTTTCGAACAAAGTGGAGAGGGATTGGTGGAACACTGTTCTTATCAAACATTAAAGTAAAAGAAAATGCCACATTTTGAGTTGACACTAAAACCATAAATAGAAGGGAAATCTTCCAATGGGGACACTGGTTCTAGTGACCCTGGTGACAACCAGAGATTCCCTCAGTTTGGAGGGATTTCCTCTTGCTTCCTTTTTTGGCTATGGGACAGCAAGTAAAAAAGGAAGTCTCCGTAATAGCACACAAATTGCAAAAAAAAAATTCTAACCCTCCTTTATGCTATCCAAAATAAAAAAATGTATTGCCTTTTTTAGTTCTACCTTTAACGTGTTAATAAACCCATAACAAATTCAGTCATTATATGCAGTAAAGCATGCTTGTTATACTCACTGTGGAATCAAAGGGGTTAATCCTCTGCTTTGTATAAAAAGACTGTTTAATCCTGTATGCACAGATGCGCCTCTTCTTGCATTGTCTCCAAAACCAGTCTGGATAAAAAAGTTACTGGAGTCAGGCTGCAAATGCTCAGTTTGGTGTGTATTGCCAGAGAGTTTTTATTTTATTTTTTTCTTTGGGGCGAGTGCATGTGGCACTGTCCAGACAGAGGTTCAGGGGTCCTGCATCTTGATAGGACAACCAGTGCATGAAAACTCCTCTTACAAGCTTGAACCAGACACTGATAGAAGTCAAGACTGCTATATACTGCTGATAAGGGGTATTTAGCAGGTTATATTTCCTAAAATAATTGCATTTCCATGTTCTGTGTACTGTGGGAGACCAGATATGATTGCAGAGTCCTGGGTTTAGTAACACTTATGGGACAAACTAATTAAAGTTTATATCTAGCTAACACTTTTTTAAGCAATTATAGCTACTAATTTTTTCTTTTGGAAAATGTATGAAGCCATGGTAATGAAAGCTGACCTTGTTGGTGGAAAAATAAAATATTTACTTGCAAGGATCAAGGGGTGATATGTACAACACTATTAGGGTCCATTCAGACATGCGGATCCGGTTGGGATCCGTTTCTTTTCATATCCGCTTGCTCAGTGGGGATCGCTCCGTTGATCCCTGATGAGCCGGGAGATGACAGGGCGGTCTCCGCACACTGTGCAGGGACCGCCCTGTCAGATCTATGCTCTCCCCTATGGGGGGATCGGATGAACAAGGATCGTCTGTCCGTGGTCACCCGATCCGCTCTGCAGACGGGTGGAAAAATAGGATTTTCCTCCGTCCCACAGAATCGGAGCATTGCGGAGACCGATGAGATTGTGTGTGGTGTCAGTGGATATTCACCTGCTGACACCCGCTATCTCATAGGGATAAGGGATACATGTATGTCCCTTTTTTCATCCGTAAATGGATGAAAAAGCGGACATAATGTCCGCATGTGTGAAAGGGGCCTTATGAGGGGACTCAGAAGAACAAAAAGCTCTTTTAATGTTGTTGACAGACATACAGTATATAGTTTTGTGTAGTCTGAACCCTTCTGAAGGTAAGGGATGGAGGAGAAAATAGGCTAGAGTAGACCACGAGAGATCTGATTGCTTTTTCTTGAATGTAATTTTATTTGTGATGTACTGTGGTGTTCAGAATAAGAAGGCAACATGCAGGCACCTGATTATCCCCATACTAGGATGACCATGTGTCCTGGATTGCCCAAGATAGTCCCTTGTTTTGCAGGTCTGTCCCAGGCACCGTCTTTCCAGGACAGTACCGTGTCCTGGAATGAAACTGACACACCCACAGCCGATCTGATGCTTCCCAAAAAGCCGCCACATTGCCGATTTTCTCACTGACAGTACTTGACCTTGCCGGGAATGTCTGGAGAGGCACAATACCAGCCCCCTGCTTGTCATTGGAGAAATCATAAATCCCACCTCTTGTGTCTAATCACTAGAGGGCAGTGTAGAGCCAGCATTGGAACAAGTACTGTCAATGAGTAAAGTGGCGATAAGGTGGTATTTTTTGGGGAAGTGATCAGTGCTTCTGGGTAGAGCATGCACCCGTGACCCTGGCGGTGCTAAAATCCAGTTACAATTCGAATTACTAAAATACGACTAAAACTAAAATGGCATTTTAGTCAAAAGACGGACTAAAATTAAATCAAAATTTACTCTGCTGTATTGTTCTCCTTCCTTTTGAAGGTGTGTAACTATAGACTATTACTTCAGCTAAGTGACCTACACATTTGATTGGGAAACGCTTTTGTATTTGGACCAGCTTGAAGGGTGCAATTGGTTTCCCTTTTTGCTAGAAACATCAAAAAATTGCCATTTGCATGTGAACATGTTGTGTTTTTTTTTTTTTTTGCAGCTTTATTTTCTAGTTTTAAACTTTTTAGATATGGTTTTCTGAATCGGGGGCCCAACTAGCTTAGTTGGCATTTTGTTTCTACTTTTCTGCTCTGACTCGCACAAATTCACCAGAAATCTTGAGCACTCTTTGGTCAGTTTGACAAAAGTAACTTTCAGCTCTGGAACATGTGGGCCATCCAGTTTGGTTTTACTCGTAATTGCTCAACAGATTTTTTTTTTTTTTACCAAGAACATGTACGCAAGGTCGTTTAAACAAACAATAGATACAATTAGTCTTAATAGGTCTTATGCAAAAAAAAAAAAAGGCAGCCAACACCCCGCTTTAAAGGAAGGCTCACTCCTACTGCTGCATACTAATATAAAGGAGTCGTGGGGAAACCAAAAGCAAAGTTGAGGATCCCCAAGGATGGCATGGTAGACAGAGCTGAGAACTTGGGTACAAAGAGCTTTTCATTGGGGGTCTTCAGGAAATGTAAACTGGATGACTTGGAGCTCTGCTTCCTAAATCTTCTCAAGTTCATCCAACAGTGCTTTCTTTGTAGGCAGGTGGAATACTTAGTCTCCTGGTAATGTGATTTGTGTAGATGGCTGCAAAAAGTAAACTGAGACCATATTTTGGAATTGGGGATAATTACACAAGCAATACTTAAACCTTAAGTGATTATGTAGTGACAGTTCTTGGTTACTTTTGGATCAGGAAGTGGTTAAATTCAGGTTTAATTTTTGCCCCACTAGGGATATTTTCATCTGCTTTCTGTTCCAGAGATACAACAGAAAGTAAGACTCTTGACAGCCAAAGATACCCAAAGGCAGAGGCATGATGAGACTTTAGTTCCACAGCCACTGGAGGGCTGAAGTCCGCCAATCCCTGCTTTTTGATCATTGTGATCAGAACAGATTTCCCCATTTGGAAATGTTATCCTCACTTCTTGTTTTGGAGATAATGCCAAAATGTTGGATTCCCCATTTTTTTAAAAAATAATTTGTTTCCGTAAAGAAAAGATAGAAAGGGTGGATCTACCTACAAGGGGAACAGGCCATATTAGAAACATGACGGTGGTTCTATGAGTAAACACTGAAGTTAGTGTGAAACGCGTCAGCTGTCCTAGGTTCCGTTGCTGTTTTCATTTTTTTTACATTAAAGTTACGTTGGATTGGAGTGTGGCTGCCCTGATCATCTTTTGTTCATATTAAAAACATGACGGTTCTAACACATCTCTGGATTTGACTAAATATACTCTTGAAAACCTAACTCGCTGCATAGTAAAAAGAAAATAAAAAGTTTTAACACTAATAATGGCTTGCCTTATTGCGCCCTCCTGCACGTGTGTTCTGGTAGTGATCCCACAAAGCCTTCCCTTTCTGCCAGTCGCCGATGTAGTCCTCTACAGTGCATGCCACTATTGGTCCTGCATTGTATGGGATGATATCCAAGTGCCGGCCCATATTTTGGAAAGAAGCACAAAGGATCCGAGCCCCGACTCCTACAGGACAATGGTGAAAGATGGGCTTCTCACTTTTAGATGTCTGCCTAGACGCGTTCTCTTCTGTATAAGCTAGGGCAGGGGTGTTCAAACTCAATTTCATTGTGGGCCGCATCAGCATTATGATTGCCCTCCAAAAGTGCCGGTTGTATCTGTAAGATTAGATGTCCAGCGCATTCCCTCCCCTTTACATTAGATGTCGAGAGCCACCCCACAATCAGAAGTTGAGTTCCCCACTCTCCCCTACATCACAGTGTACCCCCTTTCCTTATGCTGCTGCAGGGAAGAAGCTGGATGTATTGCTTGAATGAAAAAAGTAAGGGTCTGAAGGAGGACCAAAGGAGGGCTGGAGCTCTCCTGCAGTTGTAGGAGAGGTGTGAGGGCCACATGAAATGGCCTGGAGGGCCGGATTTGGCCCACGGACCTTGTGTTTGACACCTGTGAGCTAGGGGATAGGAGGGCATATTTAGAATTCGGCTTTAATTACATGAGAATTACCTTCTTTTTTCCAATATGTATACTACTTGCTTACAGTGATTACAATTCTGTTAAATTTTGCCTATATGGAACAAGGGCTAAACTAAACGGAGCACTGCCCCTTTCGGATATAATGGTGAACTGCTGCTGTACATAATATTGATGGCTCACTCTGTATGCACATTTCAAAGCTGTCATTGGCTACTTGCATGGTATTTTGTTGTACTATTGTACTCTGCCTGTTCTCCAATTTTCCTGAGCTCCAGTCTCAGATATTGACCAGTGGAACAAAGTCATTGAGCAACTGGGGACTCCCTGCCCGGAGTTCATGAAGAAACTTCAGCCTACTGTGAGGACATATGTGGAGAACAGACCCAAATACGCAGGCTACAGCTTTGAGAAACTCTTTCCAGATGTCCTTTTTCCTGCAGACTCCGAGCACAACAAGTTAAAGGGTGAGCATGATTTCTGTTTTTCTTTAAGTTCCTAATGCTGGGTCAAATTTTTGTTGCTTTTTACTTAACCACTTAAGCCCCGGACCATTTTGCTGGCCAAAGACCAGGCCACTTTTTGTGATTCTGCACCGTGTTGTTTTAACCACTTAACGACAGCCCACTGTATATATACGTCCTATTTTTAAAGCTGAATATCTCGGTAGCGGCAGCAGCTGCTGCCAGAACCGGGATATCCACCTTTACAGTGGGCTGCCGTGTAAACGATAACTGCGGTCTCCATGGCGGATTCGCCGCGAGATCGCCGTTATCGGTGGCGGGAGAGGGCCCCGCCGCTTTTCTGCGCCCTCCGCCGCTTACCGGAGCCGTCGGTAGCGGCGGAGGAGATCGGATGTTGCCGCCTGGAGAGTGAGGACTGTAGTGAGGGCAAGATGGCCCCCACCCGTCCCCATAGCTCTGCTGGGCGGAAGTGACGTCAAAACGTCAGTCCCGCCCAGCCTCTTAAAGAGACAATTTTTTTGCATTGAAGCCTAAATATGAGATGTGAGGTCTTTTTGACCCCAGATCTCATATTTAAGAGGACCTGTCATGCTTTTTTCTATTACAAGGGATGTTTACATTCCTTGTAATAGGAATAAAAGTGATAATTTTTTTTTTTTTTTTATTTCAGTGTAAAAAATAATAAAATTAATAAAAAATAAATAAGAAAACCAAAAAAAAACATTTTTTTAAAGCGCCCCGTCGAGCTCGCGCGCAGAAGCGAACGCATACGCGAGTAGCGCCGCCATATGAAAACGGTATTCAAACCACACAAGTGAGGTATCGCCGCGATCGTTAGAACGAGAGCAATAATTATAGCCCTAGAGCTACTCTGTAGCTCAAAAAATGCAACCTATAGAATTTTTTAAACGTCGCCTATCAAGATTTTTAAGGGTAAAAGTTTGACGCCATGCCACGAGCGGGCGCAATTTTAAAGCGTGACATGTTGGGTATCATTTTACTCGGCGTAACATTATCTTTCACAATATATAAAAAAATTGGGCCAAATTTATTGTTTTATTTTTTAATTAAAAAAAGTTAATTTTTTCCAAAAAAAGTGCGCTTGTAAGACCGCTGCGAAAATACGGTGTGACAAAAAGTATTGCGATGACCGCCATTTTATTCTCTAGGGTGTTAGAAAAAAATATATATAATTTTTGGAGGTTTTAAGTAATTTTCTAGCAAAAAAAACTGTTTTAGTCTTGTAAATCCCGAATCTGAAAAACAGGCTCGGGGCTTAAGTGGTTAATTGACAATTGTGCGGTCGTGCGACATGGCTCCCAAACAAAATTGGCGTCCTTTTTTTTTTTTTCCCACATTTTTGATCACCTCTGCGGTTTTTTTTTGCGCTTTTTTTTTGCGCTATCAAAAAAAGAGCATAAATGTAAAAAAAAAAAAAAATTCTTTACCTTTTGCTATAATAACTAATAAAAATATATATTTTTTTCCTCTGTTTAGGCCGATACGTATTTTTCTACATATTTTTGGTAAATCGCAATAAGCGTATATTGATTGGTTTGCGCAAAAGTCACAGCATCTACAAAATATTGGATGGAATTATGGCTTTTTTTTTTACTAGTAATTGCGGCGATCTGCGTTTTTTATTTATTTTTTCCCTTCTTCGTGACTGCGACATTATGGCGGACACTTTTTGACACATTTTTGGAAACCATTGTCATTTTTGCAGCGATCAGTGCTATAAAAATTCACTGATTACTATGAAAATGACACTGGCAGTGAAGGGTTTAACCACTAGATGTCACGCTTCAAAATTGCGCCCGCTCGTGGAATGGCGTCAAACTTTTACCCTTAAATCTCCATAGGTGACGTTTAAAAAATTCTACAGGTTGCATGTTTTGAGTTACAGAGGAGGTCTAGGGCTAGAATTATTGCACTCGCTCTACTGATCGCAGCGATACCTCACATGTGTGGTTTAAACACTGTTTTCATATGCGGGCGCTACTCGCACATGCGTTCGCTTCTGCACGCGAGCTCGTCAGGACGGGGCGCTTTTAAAAATAAAAAATTGGGGGTTTTCCTTATTTATTTAACTTTTTTATTTTACTGGTTTTAAAACTGTTTAAAAAAAAGTGGGTCACTTTTATTTCTATTACAAGGAATGTAAACATCCGTTTGTAATAGAAAAAAGAATGACGGGTCCTTTTAAATATGAGATCTGGGGTTAAAAAGACCTCGGTTCTCATATTTGGACTTAAACAGGTGGGGGCCATCTTCCCCTTACTCGCCTCTAGGCCACTGACAGAGATGGAACCGATTGCCTCCGCCGCTACCGACGGCTCCGGTAAGCGGCGCAGGGCACCGGGGGAGCCTCTCCTGCCACTGATGAAAGTGATCTTGCGACGAATCCGCCGCAGAGACCACTTTTATCTTGTAGCGGACCACCCCCGCTGGAGAAGAGGATACCGGGGTTATGGTAGCTATCTGCTACCATAGCAACGGTATTCCTATTCAAAGTGCCGACGTAAAACTGCGGCGGGCGGTCCGTAAGTGGTTAATGATGGTGGTGTAATGGTCGGGCATCGTCGGCTGTAGATTTAACCCACACAACACTATAGTGAACTGGTGACGGTGCCCGTTCCATATTTCAATCTTCCATTGACAATTAACCTTTCCTTACGTAATGGTGGTGTGGTACTGATA
The DNA here is from genome assembly GCF_905171775.1 of Rana temporaria. Lineage (NCBI taxonomy): Eukaryota > Metazoa > Chordata > Amphibia > Anura > Ranidae > Rana > Rana temporaria. The sequence goes on along the minus strand of NC_053496.1, from coordinate 158,869,707 downwards.
TGAAAAACAAGATTTGAAATGTCTGTTTTATTTTTGCCTTGTAAATGATATGTCGGTGATCAGACTACATTCCCCTGTTTATACATCTTGCAGCCAGCCAAGCCAGAGATCTGCTCTCAAAGATGTTGGTTATTGATGCTGCCAAGAGGATTTCCGTTGACGACGCTTTGCAGCACCCTTATATCAATGTTTGGTACGATGCTTTAGAGGCTGAAGCAGTAAGTGTTTTTCTTTTTTTTGCCACCAATTTCTTTAAAGCAAACCTAAAGTAACCCAAGTAGAGCTGACAAAGGAACATTCGAGACCCTGTCAACTTGTCTTTGCAGGACAAAGCAACAATATCTCCAATCCCCCTACTCCCATATACTCGCCTTACGTGCGCTGCCTCCCAGAACACAGATCATTTTTATGCATTATGGGGATGTCCGGCCCCTAATGTTTGAAAAGCTGCCAGCAGCAGGGCTAGATAGGAAACTTGTTTGTTTTGCTTGCCAGGGCCCATGCATGCACCCCAGCCCCACCTGATACCAATCTCGATCCAGCACTGTGCATGCGGGAAGAGGCTTTCTCCGCTATCTCCCTCCTCATTGGCTCAAAGACACCAGCGGGAGCTAATGGCACCTGCTGCTTTGAATCGCAACCAGTGACAAGGGAGCGGGGGTCAAGGGCGAGCTACAGTCTGTACATCTATGGACACACAGCCGTCTCAGGATTAACACGAGCGCCCCCATCTGTCTCAGGATTAAAACTGCACGAGCGGCCCCATCCGTTTTAGGATTAAAACTGCACGAGCGGCCCCATCCGTCTCAGGATTAAAACTGCACGAGCGCCCCCATCCGTCTCAGGATTAAAACTGCACGAGCGCCCCCATCCGTCTCAGGATTAAAACTGCACGAGCGCCCCCATCCGTCTCAGGATTAAAACTGCACGAGCACCCCAATCCGTCTCAGGATTAAAACTGCACGAGCGCCCCCATCCGTCTCAGGATTAAAACTGCATGAGCGCCCCCATCCGTTTTAGGATTAAATCTGCACGAGCGCCCCCATAGCGAGCGGCTTGCTATGGTGGGCATTTGGCATAGAGGAGGAGCCTGGAGCTCCAGCGGGAAACCCAGAGGAGAAGGATTGGGCTTCTTTGTGCAAAACTATTGCACAGATGAGGTAAGTATAGCATGTTTGTTTCAGAAGGATGGAGCCATCTTTGTTCAGGCATCATTCAGAGAGAGCAGTGTCTACTTCTTTAAATGAGATGATGGTGTCGGGGGCATGACATTACGATCCCCACCTCGTTCAGAGAATCTTTGTATTCATTGAAAAAATCTGCAAAGGTTCTGAGACTGGTGCCAGCCTGGAGCAAGCGACCCCTAGTGGTTACTTTGCAGAAGGGCAGCCGCTAAGCTCTACACCCAGAAGACTTTTGCTATCGCTGTAGTAGTTCTGATTGCCACAGTGATGTGCATCATCCACAGGAATTGTTCTAAGTATACTTTGGTTTGAGCTGGACCAATAGAACTATGCAATAAAATTCATACTAAACTCCTAGCTTTACTGGTCGATTTTAAAATATCAAAGAATGTATTTACTGCAGTTGAGACACGAATACGTGTAGTTGTGCCTTCTATATTTGTAGCTTGTTTAATAAAGTACTTTTGTTTCACATGAGCATTCTAAATGTTTTTTATTTGTGTTGTCTCTCATTTTCTCCAGCCACCTCCAAAGATTCCAGACAAGCAGCTGGATGAGCGAGAACACACAATAGATGAATGGAAAGGTATTGCATTTAACAGTCCTAAGGCTACATTCACATTGTAACGCCGCGTATTTTGCCACGGTTTGTTTCCTTTTTTTTTTTTTTTTTTTTACAAAGAATTTCCATTGATGCCTATGCCCGAACGCCAATGCCGCCTGAAAAAAAGGGTCCGGGACTTGTTTTCAGGAGTTCGGCGTGAGATGTGAACCATCTCATAGACATCAATGGAAATTCGCCCCTCCAGCGGCACGAGCGTCGCGCTTCAGGCGTTTTGTCGCCTAGGTGTGAATGCAGCCTAAGTGTAACTAGGAGTCATTTCTTTTGCATACATTCCTGTCAACCCTTGGAGTAAAATGATCACAGAATTAGACCTACAGCATCTTAGCCGGTATTTTAACATCTGTGTATTGATAAAACAGGATTTTTGCATTTACCGTAAAATTTGATTCTTGTAGTTCATGAATTTCAATACAGGGCACTTCCCAGACCAATTTTCAGCTCTCTAGCACTTTCAATGACAATTGCGCAGTCACGCTACGCTGTGCGGTCACGCTACGCTGTACCCAAATAACATTTTTATCATTTTGTTCACACAAATAGAGCTTTCTTTTGGTGGTATTTATTCACGACTCCGTTTTTTATTTTTTGCGATTATAAGCAGAAATATAGCGAAAATTTGGGGGGAAAAAAAGTTATTTTTTTTTTTCATATTATAAAAGAAATCCAATAAAATCAAATTTTGTCATAAATTTAAGCCAAAATGTATTCCGCTACATGTCTTTGGTAAAAAAAAAAAATCCAGTTTAAATGTGTGGTTTGTGTGATCACGGACATATGTACGCAGATGATCATGTACAGATGTGCGCAGGTGATCACGGACATGTGTGCAGATGATCATTGGGACATATGTGGGGGACAGGTGTTTTTACTGTGTGGGGACATGTGTTTTGGCTACTTTGTGTGATTACATTTGTGTGGGGACACTAGGCTGGTGATCGGTGTGTAAAAAGCAGGAAAATACAGCGAAAACTCGCTGATCACCGGCCGGCTGCAGAGATCCGCTCTCCTCACTGACCACTTCCGTATGAGGAGAGCTGATCGCCTAGCAACCGCCTTCCTTTTTACATCACATGACGGCTGTGATTGGACACAACCGTCATGTGATCAGGAGGGCTGGTCATAGAGCCCTCCTGACGATCGGCGATGCGCCGTGTCCGGGTGACACGAGCTCATTGGGATTGCGCCGCTGCGTGGGCACGCGCGATCTTCCTCCTTCTGAGGGATGTTCCTGAACATCCACTTAGAGGAAGGAAGCGCCCATCCGGCCGTATATATGTGCAGTGGGAAGTGGTTAAGGGACACCCCGTGCATTTTCACCCACACAACTAAAACATGCTGGGAGTTGGAGGGGAATACATGACTGGCCAATAGCTTTTTTTGTTTGCTAATCTCCAGTTTCTCCTGAAGGTGGCATAATACCCTAACTGTAATAGAATAACGACTGATCCTGTGTCACTTTTCCACTTTCTCCCACCTGTATGCCCTCTGTGTGTGTCCATTGGCACATGCAGTGCCTCTCGGCCCCCGCCTCACTCACTGGCTGTGATTGACAGCTGCTGCCTCTGAGCCAGTGATGAGTGCAGCAATGCTGCTGTGGTGCACAGTGCTGGATTGAGATCGGGCTTGGGTAAGTATAAGGGGGGGGGGGGTTCCTGGACACAAGGTTTTTGCCTTAATACGCGCCCCCCCCCCCACGTCGGCTATTGTCAGATTGCCTGCCACGCTATCGTAGTCCCACTAAAAGTCGCTGATCACCGCCATTACTAGTATAAAAAAAATACAGTGGGGTAGATTCAGATAGATCAGCGGATCGTTAGATCCGCGTAATCTATCTTATTTACGAGCGCACGTTTTTGAGGCAAGTGCTGTATTCAGAAAGCACTTGCCTCTAAAGTTGCGCCGGCGGATCGTAAATCCCCCGGCGGAATTCAAATTTCGCGACTAGGGGGAGTTTACTATTTGAATCAGGTGCGTCCCCACGCCGATCGTACTGCGCATGCGCCGCCGGCTAAATTTCCCAGTGTGCATTGCTCCAAATGACGTCGCTAGGACGTCATTGGTTTCGACGTGTACCTAAATTACGTCCATCCGTATTCGCGACCGACTTGCGCAAACGACGTAAAAAATTCAAAACTTGGCGCGGGAACGACGGCCATACTTGACATAGGATACGCCGCATATAGCAGGGGTAACTATCCGCCGGAAAAAGCAGACGTTAAAAAAAAAAAAAAAGCGGCGGGCGTTCGTTTCTGAATCGGCGGAAATGCTCATTTGCAAATTCGTCGCGTGTAAAAAACGAAACGCCACCTAGCGGCCAGCGGGAGAATGCAGCCTAAGATCCGACGGTGTAAGTCACTTACACCTGTCGGATCTTAGGGAGATCTATGCGGAACCTGATTCTATGCATAGATCCGACCGATGGACTCAGAGATACGTATCTCTATCTGAATCCGGGCCAGTGTCTATACCAGTAATGGGGAACCTTGGCACCCCAGATGTTTTGGAACTACATTTTCCATGATGCTCAACAATACTGCAGAGTGCATGAGCATCATGGGAAATGTAGTTCCAAAACATCTGGGGTGCCAAGGTTCGCCATCACTGGTCTATACCATAGTTTGTAGACGCTATAACTTTGACGCAAGCCAAACGATATACACTTTGGTATTTTTACTAAATGCATGTAACAGAATACATTTTGGCTAAAATATTATGTAGAAATTTTGATTATTTTTGTTAACTTTTTTTTTTTTTTTTATTATATGTTTTATAACCAGAATGTGACATTTGGGGCTGTTTTTTTTTTTTCATTTTTATATTGCAAAAAATAAGTAGTGATAAAATATCACCAAACAAAAGCTCTCTTTCTGTGGAAAAATGTGTTTGGGTACAGTGTTGCATGACCGCGCAATTACCAGTTAAATTAGCGCAGTGCTAAGTAGCAAAAAAATGGCCTGGTCATGAAGGGGGTAAAATCTTCTGGAGCTTAAGTGTTTAAAAACTAGCAAGACAAGTTCTAAAGCACTGTGTGTTAACAGTTGTGTGTTGTTTTACAGAGTTAATATACAAAGAAGTCCATGATTGGGAAGAAAGAGCTCGGAATGGTGTGATTCGTGGGCAGCCACCCCCTTTAGGTTGGTATCATTTGCACAGTGACCAGGTCCTAAATAGTAGCTTAATACAGTAAAACCTCGGATTGCGAGTAATACGGTTTAAGACTGTTTGGCAATACGAGCTGCTTTAAAAATAAAATAAAAAATCCTGACACAATGTGCAAGCGTTGTCTCACAAGACCAGCAAGATTCAGGCTTCTGGGGTCTGCAGTACCGCATGTGGCCAGAGGTGCGGGAGTGCGAGCGTCTTCAAACGTCTCTGAGCGTTTCCGAGTGTCTCGGGCACCCCCCACCTCTGGCCACATGCGGTACTGCATACACTAGCAGTGACGCTTGAACAAATTATCTTAGTTTCCATTGATTCCTATGGGGAAACTCGCTTTGATATACAAGTGTTTTGGATTACAAGCATGCTTCTGGAATGGATTATGCTCGTAATCCAAGGTACTACTGTACTCTTAAAGGCACCTGCAAATGCCTTTTGATTTATGTGCCCCACTGGAAACCTCGTATTCTGGGAGCTCAATAGAGCCTCTTAGACTGGGATCTAAAGCCTCGTACACACAATCAGATTTTCGGACGACTGAACATACGTTTTTTTTGTTGCATGTTGGTCTCGTGTCAAAAGTGAAGAGGTTACTCACTATACGAAAATTCTCATACGATAGGATACAACTTCAGAAGTCACTAGTTTTGTATGTATTTGGTTTCTTACTCTTACGATTTTTTTATACAAAAACCGTACTGATTAAACGAAAATCAGACGTTTAGTTCACGTACAACAAAAACTTTATAGTCTGCAGATCCAGCTTTTGTCTGACCAAAGACATCGGCTGTGGAAATCACTGTACCAACGATCCGAAAATCGGCAGATTGTTTGTCTAAAAAATATCGGCCGATTTTCATATAGTGGGTACGGGCCTTTCGTTTCCATTTACACGTCCATTATGAGGAACTGTGCTTTCTGTTGTGACTCTGTCATTGGTTTTTGAATGTTAATGGGAATCAAGGTGGAAACTGAGGCTTTGTACCTCAATGGTACCTTTTATCTAGGATTGCATAGAAACCTAACGTATTAGAACATCTAAGACCCCCATACACACTATTAGATTTTCTGCAGATTTATTTTTTCAGATTTACCAAAACCATATAATACAAGGTTAAAAGAGGGGGTTCACCCTAATACATTTTTTTTTTTTCTAGCATTAAATTAGGCATAGTAGCGCGAGCTACAGTATGCCTGTATTTATTTTTTTAGCCCGGTACTCACTGTGCAATCGTATAGATAAGATTCCGACTCCCCGCGGGGAATGGGCGTTCCTATCCAGGAAGAAGATGATTGACGGCCGGCTATGGCGCGTCACGCTTCTCCTCAAATAGCCGAAATAGGACTTGGCTCTTCACGGCGCCTGCGCATAGTCTGTGCGCCGGCGCCGTGAAGAGCCGAGACCTACTCCGGCTGTCTTCGGGGAGCGTGACGTGCCATAGCCGGCCATCAATCATCCTCCCTCTGGATAGGAACGCCCATTTCCCCCTGGGAGTCGGAATCTTATCTATACGATTGCACAGTGAGTACGGGGCTAAAAAAATAAATACAGGAATACTGTAGCTCGCGCTACTATGCCTAATTTAATGCTAAAATGTTGGTAATGAGGGTGAACCACCGCTTTAAGAGTTTTAATTTGTATACAATCAGGCAGGCCCTTGCACTACATAGTTGAAGGTAAATCTAAAGAAAATTAAATAAGAAAATTGTATGGCGTATGGCCAGCCTAAAGGGGTTCTAATGGTACAATTTTTTTTTTTTTTTTTTTTTTTCCCTAAATGGCTTCCTTTGCCTTAGTGCAGTCCTCCTTCACTTACCTCATCCTTCCATTTTGCTTTTAAGTGTCCTTATTTCTTCTGAGAAATCCTCACTTCCTGTTCTTCTGTCTGTAACTCCACACCGTAATGCCAGGCTTTCTCCCTAGTGTGCAGTGTCGTGCTCGCCCCCTCCCTTGGACTACCGGAGAGTCAAGACGCCCACTAACACACAGCTTCTTTCTCTATCTGCAACGTAGAGAGCGTCCGGACTCTCCTGTAGTCCAAGGGAGGGGGCGAGCACGACACTCCACACCAGGGAGAAAGCCTTGCATTACTGTGTGGAGTTAAAGACAGAAGAACAGGAAGTGAGGATTTCTCAGAAGAAATAAGGACATTTAAAAGCAAAATGGAAGGATGAGGTAAGTGAAGGAGGACTGCACTAAGGTAAAGGAAGCTATTTAGGGAAAAAATTGTACCTTTACAACCCCTTTAACCAGGCTTCTATTTTATTTTCTTTTGAAAAAAGCCACATTTTATGTAGCAGAGCATATGTCTTTTGCCAGCATGCTGCATATGACACTTAGGCCGAGTACTCACGAGCAGACATGTCCGATGAAACCGGTCCGCGGACCGTTTTCATCGGACATGTCTGCCCCGGGGACTTCTGTTCGATGGCCGTACACACCATCGAACAGAGGTCCCCGCGTAAACAATACGCGGGGCGTGTCCGTGGTGTCGCCGCGTCGATGACGCGGCGACGTGGGCGGCCTGCCTTTAAAAGTCTTCCACGCATGCGTCGAAGTCATTCGACGCATGCGAGGGATGGCGGGCGGCCGGACATGTACGGTAGGTCTGTACAGACGACCGTACATGTCGGGGGGACAGGTTTCCAGCGGACTATTTTAAAGCAAGTCCAGGAAACAGTTGTCCGCTGGAAACCTGTCCGATCCGCCCGAAAATGGTCCGCTCGGGCCTACACACGGCCAAACATGTCTGCTGAAACTGGTCCGCGGACCAGTTTCAGCAGACATGTTTGGTCGTGAGTACGGGGCCTAACTCTTTGTATGGAAGCAATGGTCTCTCTGTATAGGACACTTACTCTTTGTATGAAAGCAATGGTCTCTCTGCATAGGACACTTACTCTTTTTGTATGGAAGCAATGGTCTCTCTGCATAGGACACTTACTCTTTTTGTATGGAAGCAATGGTCTCTCTGCATAGGACACTTACTCTTTGTATGGAAGCAATGGTCTCTCTGCATAGGACACTTACTCTTTTTGTATGGAAGCAATGGTCTCTCTGCATAGGACACTTACTCTTTGTATGGAAGCAATGGTCTCTCTGCATAGGACACTTACTCTTTGTATGGAAGCAATGGTCTCTCTGCATAGGACACTTACTCTTTGTATGGAAGCAATGGTCTCTCTGCATAGGACACTTACTCTTTGTATAGAAGCAATGGTCTCTCTGCATAGGACACTTACTCTTTGTATGGAAGCAATGGTCTCTCTGCATAGGACACTTACTCTTTGTATGGAAGCAATGGTCTCTCTGCATAGGACACTTACTCTTTGTATGGAAGCAATGGTCTCTCTGCAAAGGACACTTACTCTTTGTATGGAAGCCATGGTCTCTCTGCATATGACACTTGCTCTTTGTATGGAAGCAATGGTCTCTCTGTATAGGACACTTACTCTTTGTATGAAAGCAATGGTCTCTCTGCATAGGACACTTACTCTTTGTATGGAAGCAATGGTCTCTCTGCATAGGACACTTACTCTTTGTATGGAAGCAATGGTCTCTCTGCATAGGACACTTACTCTTTGTATGGAAGCAATGGTCTCTCTGCATAGGACACTTGCTCTTTGTATGGAAGCAATGGTCTCTCTGCATATGACACTTGCTCTTTGTATGGAAGCAATGGTCTCTCTGTATAGGACACTTACTCTTTGTATGAAAGCAATGGTCTCTCTGCATAGGACACTTACTCTTTGTATGGAAGCAATGGTCTCTCTGCATAGGACACTTACTCTTTGTATGGAAGCAATGGTCTCTCTGCATAGGACACTTACTCTTTGTATGGAAGCAATGGTCTCTCTGCATAGGACACTTGCTCTTTGTATGGAAGCAATGGTCTCTCTGCATATGACACTTACTCTTTGTATGGAAGCAATGGTCTCTCTGCATATGACACTTGCTCTTTGTATGGAAGCAATGGTCTCTCTGCATAGGACACTTACTCTTTGTATGGAAGCAATGGTCTCTCTGCATAGGACACTTACTCTTTGTATGGAAGCAATGGTCTCTCTGCATAGGACACTTACTCTTTGTATGGAAGCAATGGTCTCTCTGCAAAGGACACTTACTCTTTGTATGGAAGCCATGGTCTCTCTGCATATGACACTTGCTCTTTGTATGGAAGCAATGGTCTCTCTGCAAAGGCTAAGGGGCGAAGTCAAAGGAACTGTAGGACTTTGCACACCTTTGTCTTGATGCACATGGAATGTATTTAGCCAATTTAAACGAAAATTTCAGTTATGCCTCCGTTATTTTTTCTATACATATAAAGGTGTTGATAGTGAGTAAAGTCCTTCTGCGATTGGTTCCATGTTTCAGTGAACTGTTACTGCAGCTAAGCCCTCTCTCTGCTTTCTCATAGCACAGGTGCAGCAGTGACTGACGGCTCCCAGCCTCAAACCTCCTCTTCATCAGCTGACGCTTCCTCCATGTCCACCGATCCAACGCTGCCCTCGGACACAGACAGCAGCCTGGAAACCTCTGCAGGGGCACTGGGCTGCTGTCGATGATTCAATGGCGGGGAGGGATGGGGAATACACACAGATGGCAGGGAGGGTGGAGGTGCAGAGGGGTCCGGTAGCACAAGATGGCGGCAGGAAGATGCCACTTGTATTATTGAAAGAGTACATATTATTAACCCCTTAGCTGCCACAGAACCTTCCTGATTGCCCTACAGTTGTGGGAGGGGGGGGGGAGGGGGAGCAAGGCCTAGGAAAAAAAAAAAGTTGGCTTAAGACCTCTGTATGCGCCAGAGAGAATCCACAACGCACTCCCTGCCAGGACTAAGTTCAAGAGGTGTAGGTTCATTTTTATTTTTTTATTTTATTTTATTTTTCTGTGCTGTAATTTGAACACTTAAGTGCTGGAGGGTTTGGAAAGCTGCCATAAAATATGTATTGTATTTTTATTTCCATTGTGTGAGGGAGGGTGGGGGGTGGGGCAGGGTTGATGGGAGGAGCTTAGCGCTCCAACAAAGAGAAAAGGTCACTTTGGTCCTGATTGTCTTGAAATTTTTACTTTGCATTCGATTTTATGTTTTTTTTTTTTTTTTTTTTTTTCGTTTCTCCGCTGGTGCTGCTCATATTTTATTTCTTTGATCTTCTTTGAATTATTTTACAGATCTGTTCCATATTTTAATTATTTAAAATTTTAAGTGCTTCTTTTTTTTTTTTTTTTATTATTACTGTACAAATTTTATCCTCACACATGTATATGCCTGTAGTGCCAGTAAACCAAAGGGAGGCGCTGTTGCTGCCTACGTTTTATTGCATAATGACGCCTTTACTTTTGAGGTGCTGGTGCATCCAGTCTTGGAAAGTGTGAAAATTTGCAATGTTTGTTGTTTTTTTTTTTTTTTTTTTTTATGAGCCGTTTGGAACTTTTAGTTGAAATTTGCTAAATACATTTTAGGTGTATCAAAAGAAAATGTGTAAAAGCTTAAATATTTTTTTTCCAGCAGTCACATCCAAAGTAGAAAAGCGTTTTTGCGGCCAGTCTGCTGCAGGCAAGGGCCCATGCCGTGTGTGGATGCAGCAGTCTCTCTGCACACGTCGTGACGCCCCCTGCTCCCTGCTGATTTGCAGAGCTATCGCTCTGTCTTAGCGGGAGGTGTGTTGGACCTCTTCTTGGAGACCACTGCTTCCACAGGGACAACAATGGTTCTTTTCTGCAGCATGCTGGCTGATGACAGGCTTTTCTATTCAGGCTCTTGCTGCTTTCTAAAGAAAAAAAAAATGTTAAGACTTTGCTGATCTTTTTGATGCATCAGGACTATATGTAGCTGATTTAAACTAAAAATTCATTTGTGCATTAAGAGGAGCTCCACTAAAATATATGACCCCCCCCCCCCCTATCTGGCTGGAGTGCTGCAGTGTTTAATATCCTTGACGGGTCTTCATGGCTATCTCTATACCTCTGTATGGCTGTGACCAGCCAGACTGCTTTAAATTTTGCTGAGATGCTCGGAGGTGAAGGGCAGATATTCTGCATTCTTTGCCCTTTAGTGGGGAATATTAAATGCTTGCTTTGGCTGGTGACGGCAGTAGCTTGGCTCAAAGTCCGTTAGCCTGTTTCAGCAAGTGTGGAAGGAGTTCTTCGCTGTGTGGGTTTGAACCTTGCCCACTCCACCAAACTAGTTTTTTCTTTTAAGTGGGCCTTGCATTAAGAGCTAGGCCTTTTCCGATCAGGGGCCACTCCTCCATACTCAATCACCACATTAAAAGACTGTGCACATACCTTCATCCCAGCTTTGGCACTGATGAGAGGGACAACACGGCCCTTCTGGCAAGATTAGGGGAACACGCGAGTTTAGTAAATCTCTCACAGAAATTCCAGCAAAGTAGTGCAGTCAGTGGTCATCAACCCTGTCCTCAGGGCCCACTAAAGGGCCAGGTTTTATGTATTACCTTTAATGTGGCATTTTGGTACAGAGGATGGACCACTAATGTACCGTATATATACTCAAGTATAAGCCAAGTTTTTATGCACATTTTTATACTCGAGTCACCTTTTTGCGCCTGGGACCCGGTACCAGCTGGCCGTAGGTCCATTGGACCCCAAACTTGGCACACTCTTCCTCTACAAGTGTGCAAAGTTTGGCCGGGGAGCACCGTTTTTTTTCAAAGCCGGGCACCCCTTCAATAGGCTCCCATGTTAAAAGGTCATTTATCTGGTGACTTTGGGGACCCGGTACCGGCCGGTCGTAGGTCCCTTGGACCCGAAACTTGGCACACATGTAGCCCAATTTATCCTCTACAAGTGTGCAAAGTTTGTTGTCTGAGGGATCTATGGCTGGGGAGCACCGATTTTTCAAAGCCGGGGCACCCCTTCAATAGGCTCCCATGTTAAAAGGTCATTTATCTGGTGACTTTGGGGACCCGGTACCGGCCGGTTGTAGGTCCCTTAGGACCCTGAACTTGGCACACATGTAGCTCAATTTATCCTCTACAAGTGTGCAAAGTTTGTTGTCTGAGGGATCTATGGTTGGGGAGCACCGATTTTTCAAAGCCGGGCACCCCTTCAATAGGCTCCCATGTTAAAAGGTCATTTATCTGGTGACTTTGGGGACCCTGTACCGGCCGGTCGTAGGTCCCTTGGACCCGAAATTTGGCACACATGTAGCCCAATTTCTTCTCTACAAGTGTGCAAAGTTTGTTGTCTAAGGGACTTACGGCTGGGGAGCACCGATTTTTCAAAGCCGGGCACCCCTTCCATAGACTCCCACGTTAAACGTCAGTCTAGTCATGGGCACAGTGAGGCATACAGATGGGCACCCTAGGCTTATACTCGAGTCAATAAGTTTTCCCAGTTTTTTTTGTGGTTAAATTGGGTGCCTCGGCTTATATTTGGGTTGGCTTATACCCGAGTTTATACGGTAATAACTTTGTTTTTTTAGTGCAAGGTCCACTTTAAGGTTTTATTAAAGTTAACCTGTCACTAACATGCGAAATGCAAATGGAGCTTATGATTAAAACACAAACAATGAGCAGAGATCCTAATCTGTGAAAAGCACACTTCAAAACAATAAGTAGATCCAGAAGGCAGTGGGCTGCTTACGTTTTTATAGCCTGCCCTTCCACTCCCCCTATTGGTTACTGAGATTGCCCATCGCTAGTGTGTAAATGTAATCTTGAGAGGCAGGAAGGGATCAGGCCCAAGCTATGCTTTTGATGAAGAGGTTTTTCTACAACCTTAACGCTGTCTATTTGAATCAAAAAGGGCTGGCAACTCGTATGCTCTTGAATAAAAGTACTTAATTGGTTACATGGGTACAGGCTATATGCTGACGCGTTTCGGCTAAGAAGCCTTCATCAAAGCATACATGCTTGCTTTAAAAACTGATATTTATAACAAAGTAAGCACTCCAAATGGGGTGGATGCATCCTGATCAGAAGCAGTTAAAACTGTGTCTATACCTTGGGTCTACATGCCAATCATTCTAAATTGTGGTTTTCACTGAAGATAATGGTAACAAATACGTTTTTAGAAGTGAAGTTTATGGTTCTTTAAAGTGCACCTGTTTTGTAGTACACTGCATACTGTGAAGGCAGAAAGTATGGTGGATGGGAAGGTCTTTTTTTTCCCAATAGATGTCCCTTACAGTATTGCTTTTCACTACAAGATGTCCTCAGACTTTGGGATTAATGACACCCAGTATCATTCAACTTGGATGACTGAGGGTATACTTGTATATACAGGGTGTTATTGCCTTCCTCTCTTAGGGGGAAGTCTCCATAGTGTGCCCTTCATTTATAGTTTATTTAAGCAGAGACCATTTCTGACATCAGTGCCACTCTCTGCATCTCCATGGTCTGCCCAATGCTGGAGAAGATCGGGAGCAGAAGTCATGTGGTGTGCCTGGGGGGGGGGGGGGGGTTCCAATAGGCTTTAAACCCCAGAAAGAAATTGATCACTTGCAACAAGCCTCAGCAGAGCTTCGAGAGTGCATTCAAGTGGCACTGTAGCCATTGGTTTGGCTTGTACTCACAAAGTGTAATGCCGCGTATACACGACCGTTTGTCATGAAGAGAAAAATGCAATTTTTTAAATTGGTCATTAAAAACGATCGTGTTTGGGCTCCAGAGCATTTTTCTTGATGAGAAAAATGCCCATTAAAAATTTAGAACCTGCTCTATTTTTTTCTCGATTTTCACATCATCGTTTTTCTCGTCGTGAAAAATGGTCGTGTGTAGGCTTTAACGACGGGGAAAAAAATGTGCATGCTCAGAAGCAACTTATGAGAAGGGACATTTGCATAATCAAGCCCAAAGGGTGGCGCCATTCGAATGGAACGTCCCCTTTTATAGTACCGGGTGGGGAGCACTGATTTTTCAAAGCCGTGCACCCCTTCCATAGACTCCCACGTTAAACGTCAGTCTAGTCATGGGCACAGTGAGGCATACACCTGGGCACCCTAGGCTTATACTCGAATCAATACGTTTTCCCAGTTTTTTGTGGTTTAATTGGGTGCCTTGGCTTATATTTGCATGCTCAGAAGCAACTTATGAGAAGGGAAATTTGCATAATCAAGCCCAAAGGGTGGTGCCATTCGAATGGAACGTCCCCTTTTATAGTACCGTCGTACGTGTTGTACGTCACCGCGCTTTGCCCGAGCATTTTTTATCGCAATCGTGTGTATGCAAGGCAGGCTTGCGAGGAATCATATCGAGAAAAACATTGTGTTTTTTTTCCCCATGACATGAAAAACAGTCGTGTGTACGCGGCTTAACGCTCTAAAAGAGTAAATAAAAATGCCAAATTTTTAGTGTATTTTAGACCGCTTTCATGGTATCTTGTGTGCTGCTAAACAAACGGGTGCACTTGAGAATAAAGCCGTTAGGACAGAAGTCGTATGGCAGGCGTTCTTGTAGGTTTGAATCTTCAGTATGTATTTACTTAGGTTTTTTAGATCCATTGCACACTCATTTGTTAAGGGAAGAGGATCTTTTTAAATGATCCCTTTACTCGCTAATAAAAGAACAAAATGGCGCTCAGAATTCTGCTAGGCTCAATTGATTGTGTAGGACCCATCAATGTTTTGGCTTTGAGTATTAGGCGCTTGGAAAACGCATTTTCCTTCGAATCTGGAGGTGTTTCCTTGAGCAATCAGATTTTTGCTTTTTTATTTTTTTGTAGTCCAGGTTTACGAAATAAATTGGAACCTGATTAGTTGCTTTAGGCAACGGCTTTTTTTTTTTTTTTGGTTTTTAATCGGTCCCATTGTTTTAAGGTGAATGTCCTTTATAAAGTGTCCACTTTTCCCAATTTACAGAAATGCCATCCTAAATCTTAATGGCTTTGTATATTAACTGTTTAACTCTTCAAGCCAGTAGATGGTGGCTCGGATATTGAATAACTGGGACTGTAGATGCTACTGTAAGAGGGCCATAGAGGCCGTGTTTGCAGTTCCCGACATGGCTTCTGTGTGCTGAAAATGGATGACTACATCCACTGCAGATTTTGCCACACGCATGTGTTTTTTGGGCTCCAGTTCCTACATTTGGGCAGCTTAAAGCCCACCTAATCTTTCCCAATTAAATTGCCTAAATACATTCCAGCTGCATCAAAACAAAATCTGTGCAAAAGCCTTATAGTTTGTTGTCTTTAAAAACAGCCACAGACATTCTGGAAAAATCCTCTGCCAGCATTTTGTAGAAAAGGATGCTCCATTACTGTATGGAAGCAGTAGTCTCTTTACAGAGGTCCAACATGCTCTCTGCAAAAAGCAAAGCTTATGCTGCCTGCTGATTGGAGGGCTCTAGCTCTGACTCTGCAGGGGAGGAGTCAAACCTCTGCAGAGAAACTACTGCTTCTTCACAGAAAGCAGGGGTCCTACTTTGCAGCATGCTGACGGGACAGACTTTACTACTCTGGTTGTGGCTACTTTCTAATGAAAAGGAACAGTAACACAATGCATATCTTTTTATGTTTTGATGCACCTGGAATGTGTTTAGCAAATTTAAAGTGGATGTAAACCCCAAAAAAAGTTTTTTTTTTATGTCACAATGTAGAGGATACAATTTCCTATCATCTGTGCCCAGTCTTGCCACACAGAGTTAATCCAGCGCTGAGCAATCCCCTTTTTATTTTTCTCGTGCACTAGCTTGCAGACATGCACATCTTCTTGTCTATTCTGATGGCTGTTTACACGGAACTGTGCATCACCCCATATTTTGAAAACATTTAATCAAAACACAGGAAAGACAGCCAATCCTGGGAGATCTGGATGGGAGAGGAGGAGAGGGGCGGGGGGAAGTGAATTGTGCACTTCACAGAAGCTGTGCATGTCTGCAAGCTAGTGCACGAGATATGTAAATAACTTGTCACTCAAGCAAGGACTTTGGTCTTTATCTGGCAGTCTGTTTTATTTCGCTGAACAATAAAGAGGATTGCTCAGCGCTGGATTAACTCTGTCGCCAGCATTTTTAGCGTTTTTTATCCATTGAAAAAAAAAAAAAAGAAAGGAAAATATGAAAATAAAAAACGCTAATAAACGCTGTTGCAAGAACGTTGAAAGACTCTCTGCAAAGCTACTGGCGGTTTTATAACATTATTATAGCGTCCAGTGTGCATGGAGCCTTAGACTTGTATCACTATGAATGTTGGCTTCCATTTGATTAAATCCCATCTGTGTAGCCAGCGCAGAAATGATAAGCTTGCTTGATTTGGATAAAACAGACTTGTTTTCTTCCGGACACATTTATAAATGGCTTCTTGCCTGTACTTTTTTTTTTCTTAAAAGTGCATCCAATCAAATTTCAGTTTTCCATGGTCAATTTTCTGATTGGTTGGTACGGGTTTCTAAACTTTACAAACGGTGATTTGCTGTTTGCATTGTTTTATTCACGACGCATGTTTGTTAGCAAAAGGTTCAGGTTAGGTTGATTTTGAAGAAATAAGTGTATATATTTTTATTACTCTCATGTAGCAGAGAAGGTAGTCGGAACGACAGTCATCTTTTGTATGGTTATGCAAGTGATTTGTTATTACGAAGGGTTGGGGAAAGGTGAAATGTTAGTGTTAGGGCAGAAAAGTAGTCAAGGAATCATGAGATTGAATGCACCAGCGAGGCCTCTCATGTCGCACCTCCCATCATCCATAGGATGAACGTTCTCACATTTCCTGTGACTGGCCTGCAGCAGAGGCTCAATATTCACATTGCTAGTCATTTTCTGAATCTAGGCGCACCGCATCACTGCTTGTTGATTCCTCGTCTGTTTATGTTAGCAGTGCAGATTTGTCTTGCAGAGAGCCAAGTGTGTGCTACCAATGCTGGTAACAGCGGAGGAAACCCACCAGCGTGCCGAGCAGCACGACCATTTATATGATCACTGACTCGTAATAAAGATCAATGTTGGGGACAATATGTGCGTGTGTGTTTTTTCCTTTCTTTATTTTATTTTTTTTAAATATACCTTGTATAGGTGAATAGGAAAAGAAGCTTAAAGTGTTATGGAACACACAACTATAAAATCTGTCTGTATATGCGGTAAAGCATGCATGTTATACTCAATGTGGAACCTAAGGGGTTAATCCTTTGCATTGTGTCTCTCTAATCCTCCTCTTTTACTGTCTCCAAAAAGCTGGGGGGCGAGCTGCACATGCTCAGTTAAATGTGTGTTGCCAAAGAGGTTTTTTATTTTTGTTTTCTTCTTGGAGGGGTGTATGTGCTTGGCACAGGGCCAAACAACAATGTCCAGACAGAGGGTCAGGGGAGAATGAAAACTCCTACAAGCTTTACTAGGAACTGATAGAAGTCTCAGGGGTGCTATATAATGCTGATAAGGGAAGGTATTTATCAGTTTATATTTACGAACATAATTGCATTTCTCTTGTCTGTGTACTAGATATAGACCAGATATAGTGAATGCGGAGTCCTGGGTTTAGTAACACTTTAACTACTAGTCGACCGCGCACCGTCATTTTACGGAGGCAGGTCGGCTCTCCTGGGCGAGAGCACGTAGTATAACGTCTGCTCTTTGAGCTCGCCCCCGACTCCCGTGCGTGTGCCCGGCGGGCTCGTTCGCCCCGGGCACCCGCAATTGCTCGTTACAGAGCGGGGATCGAGAGCCGTGTGTGTAAACACACAGCTCCCGGTCCTGTCAGGGGGGGAATGCTGATCTTCTGTTCATACAATGTATGAACAGAGGATCAGTGTTTGCCCTAGTGAGGCCACCCCCCCCCCCCACAATAAGAACACACCCAGGGACATACTGAACCCCTTCCCTGCCCCCTAGTGTTAACCCCTTCACTGCCAGTGGCATTTTTATAGTAATCCAATGCATTTTTATAGCACTGATCGCTATAAAAATTCCAATGGTCCCAAAAATGAGTCAAAAGTGTCCTCCATAATGTCGCAGTACCGAAAAAAATCGCTGATCGCCGCCATTACTAGTAAAAAAAATACCCCCTATTTTGTAAACGCTATAACTTTTGCGCAAACCAATCAATAAACGCTTATTGCGATTTATTTTTTACGAAAAATATGTAGAAGAAAACGTGTCGTCCTAAACTGAGGGGAAAAATAACGTTTTTTTATATAATTTTGGGTGATATTTATTATGGCAAAAAGTAAAAAATATTCATTTTTTTTTCAAAATTGTCGCTCTATTTTTGTTTATAGCGCAAAAAAAAAAAAAAAACGCAGAGGTGATCAAATACCACCAAAAGAAAGCTATTTGTGGGAAAAAAAGGACGCCAATTTTGTTTGGGAGCCATGTCGCACGACCGCGCAATTGTCAGTTAAAGCGGCGCAGTCACGAATCGCAAAAAGTCCTCTGGTCTTTGGGCAGCAATATGGTCTGGGGGTTAAGTGGTTAAAGTAGAACTAAAGGTTCAAATCGGGTTTTAAAATGTTGTCTCTTTCCCCTGCCTATGTACATTACATGCTCCATACTGTTGGTAAAAAAAAATCAAAAAGAGTGAGCAGAAACCAGCAAAAGAATCCTAAAAAATGGCACCTTCCCCTGTAATTTGAAAATGATATAGGTACAGGATATGGGATTTTAATGGTGCAATAAAAGTTTACTCAAGGACAGAGTAAGAAAATGGGGAAAAATATTTATTAATACACAAATCTAAAAGTAATGAGTACAGTTGGTTAAAAGTCATAGGCGTACACCTATGTTGGTAAAAACAAGTTTGTCCCCTGGGGAGCAATTGCGACCTGCGAATGACATCACAGCTATGGAATTTACCCTCAGCTGCTCATTGACAAAGGGGAACTAGAGCTGTGCGTTTGTGTGACCACTCCAAAGTATAGATGGGGGGGGGGGTAATCTATTTTACACTGGGATTCCTTACAAACGGAAGAGGCAATATTTGAAACCTTGGTAATTTTAGCGGTTTATTTTACCCTAGAGGGGAAATGTTACCATAATGCTTAAATTCTTATGGAATCCCTCATGGGACCAAATTCATGGCATACTTGTCCCTGTTCTGACCTGTGAACCCTTTGTGTAGTAAAAGGACATCTTTGTGCTGGCTGTCGGCTCCTCCCCAGACAAAAGCCCAATTTGTGGTCATTCCCAGGGGGAGTTACAGCACAACACTGTATCCACACCCATCTTTTCCTTTTCATTAAAGCGGAGGTTCACCCTCATAATAAACTGCAGCTCATTCAGACCAACAGTCTGCTATGCAACATTTTTAAAATCATTTCAATACCTTTAATTGGATCAGCTGCAGTGCTTTGTGAGCTTGTGCTGATAACACTGCCCATGCGCAGGATAGAATCCCGGAAGTATTTGCTTGTGGGCTTCACAGTGCTCACAAGCAAGATGGAACATGACAGGACAAATTTTTTATAAATATTTCTTCACGGCCGAATGTGCATGCGGATGGCTCTAAAATTCAGAGACGCAAGTACACTTACAACTATGTTAAAGGCAGTAGATGTGCCTGAAAAAAAAAATGTTAACCCCCGATTTAAGCTGGATCTTGTATAAACCTTCTTCCCCCAAGCCTTCCCAGCAGCAGCCTGTAACTTGTATGTTGATCCTGCAGAGTAGCCCCTCCCCCCCACTTTTTTTTTTTGTCTTAAACAGAGCTGCCTTGTTGGCCGGTATCTTTTCTAGCAAAACTTTACCATATTTCAGCCCTTGGCCAACCAACTAAGCCTAGACCTGTCTGCTGTTCAGGGGCGACACTAGAGTAATAGGTGGTGATGTTAGTAGGCCCCCTCTTTTCTGTGTGCATCTATAGCAGGGATATGCAATTAGTGGACCTCCAGCTGTTGCAAAACTACAAGTCCCATCATGCCTCTGCCTCTGTGTGTCATGCTTGTGGCTTTCCTAGTCTTGCTATGCCTAATGGGACTTGTAGTTCTGCAACAGCTGGAGGTCCACTAATTGCAGATTCCTGATCTATAGTTTATATAGAGGAAGGCAAGAGAACACCTATAAAACATGGACTGGATTTGAAAAAAAAAAAAAACGGAATAGATAAAAAAAAAAAAACCCCCGGACTGGCTTTGAAAAAAAAAGACTGGAGTTGAAAAAGAAGCATTAACTGGATTTAAAAGAAAACGGACTGGAGTTTAAAAAAAACCTGGACTGGATTTTCAAGAAAAGAAAGACTGGAGTTGGAAAAAAAAACTGGACTGGAATTGAAAAAAAACCCGAACTGAATTTACAAAAAAAAACGGACAGGTGTTGGAATTTTTTTTTATATTTATTAAACCAACAAATAGTGTTTTTTTTTTTTTTTCTAAATTGTCACTTTTTTTTTGTGATCAAATACCACAAAAAATGGACGAGTTTTAAAAAACCTGGACTGTAATAAAAAAAACTGAAGTTGGAAAACAAAAAACCTTTTTTTTTATATTTATTAAACCCAAAAAAAAATAGGATTTTATACTCACCGTAAAAAAACTTTTTCTCTGAGTTCATGGACAGACACAGCCTTAATCTTGACAACGTGGGTATTAGTTCCTTTAGGAGTGACTAGGCAAAAAGTTTTAACAACTTCAAAGCTGAACAGCCCCGCCCAGGGGGCGGTCCTACTGGCTATATCCCCTCAGCCTGCACCAAGCAGCTCAGTTCATAACAAGCAGTACAACCTTAAAAAAAAGAAGGGTGGGCCATATTCTCAAACAAGTTACACCGGCGTATATGGAGATGCGCGGCGTACGTGTAAAGATGCGCCGTCCTATCTATGCGCCATAGTCACAGAACCAGATCCGCCAGAAATCAGGCTACTCCTGTCCGTCTTAACTAGTTTAAGTTTACGCAGCGTAGGCGCATATTTCAGCTGATGGCATCCTAGGCTGCCATAGAATTAGTATTCAAATATGCAAATGATGTAGATGCGCTGATTCCCGAACCTACGCGCGATCGGCTTAGGCTACGCGCTGTGCGCGTAAGACGATTGTCCGGCTGAAAGTTACCCCTTATAAAGCTCGGTTAACTTTGCTCCAGACCTGAGTAAGTTAGCTTGAAAAAAGCAAATACAGCAGCACCATCCCGGACGAGCTGAGCAACCAAATTTTGCGGACAACACATTCGTATGCCAACATGCCAGGGGCAGGCGTGGTCTTAGCACTGCTAGTGTGTGAGGAGGAAGAGGCACTTAGAAGGAGGAGGGCACGGAGGAGGGCACGTGAGAGGATCTACCCACAGCGCATTAGCCTCTTTGGCATGGCTGATGTGGAGGTGTATCACCGTTATAGATTCAGCCCTGATGCCATCCTTGAAATTACCAGAGCCCTGAAGAATGACATCAGCAGCCCAACACAACGATCCCATGCAGTGCAGCCACTGGTGAAGGTCCTGGCAACATTGCATTTTCTTGCCACAGGCTCTTTTCAAAGAACCAGTGGAGACGTGGTTGGGATATCCCAAACCAGCATGAGTAGATGCGTGCACCAAGTTGTCCCCGCAATACTCCGACGCATGTCGCACCACATAATCAGACCCACCCAGGAGGACATGCGGCTGAAGGCAATGACAGATTTCTGCCTAATTGATGGTTTCCCACGCACTGTGGGTGCAATTGATTGTACCCATGTGGCAATACAGCCCCCCCACGAGACCGAACACATATACCGCAACAGAAAACATTGGCATTCTATCAATGTCCAAGTGATCGTGGATGCACATGGCCTCATATGGCACGTCCGTGCAAAACACCCCGGATCCAGCCATGACAGCTTTATATTCAGGCAAAGTGACATCCCAAGACAATTTGAGCAGAATGTGTATGGGGACAGTTGGCTGGTTGGTGAGTGACATGGGTGTCAGGTATGACTGTCCCCCCCCATGATGCAGACATCACGAGGGGCACATGCATTACTAACATCCTCCTGTCTTTTCCCTTCCAGGTGACTCTGCATATGCCCTGGGACCTCATCTCATGACTCCATTCCGCAATCCGCAAACACCAGGAGAGAGAAGATATAACGAAGCACACGCACGCACCCGTGCAGTGGTTGAGCGAACATTTGGCCTCCTTAAGTCACGATTTCGATGCCTGGATAAGACTGGGGGTACCCTGCTGTATTCCCCCAACTTCGTGTGCCAAATCATCGCTGCATGTTGCGTGCTGCACAACTTCGCAGTGAGAAAGGGCCTGCAGATTGACCTACGTGATGACCTGACCCCCCAACCACCATGTCCCCCCCTAACCGAGGCTACCCCGTCTGCTGATGGTACAGCAGTCAGGAAATGTCTCGTGGAGCGAATCTTTGAACGTTAAACACAAACATTAAACATGGCACACAGAAAATGCACGCATGCACACCACTGTGGTCCCTAACACACACCCCACATGCACAGAACATTGGATTAGACCGAAGTACAAAGCACGGTACTAAGGAGCAGCAACGCCGCGTCAAGGCCCCAATGATGTTGCTGTCCATTCATACGTCATTCATACGGACCTGGGGAGAACTTATCACCAGCGCCCGAGGGTGACACCCCTTACTGGCAGGAATGTCACCACCCCACATTCACACACCATTCACACTGTACTCTGCAACACTGCCTGTGTGCAGCACCCAAAATTAAAAAAAAAGCTCTTAACCAGAGCAAATAATAAAATAAGCTCTTAACCAGAGCAAATAATAAAATAAGCTCTTAACCAGAGCAAATGAAGAATAAATAATCACTTGCCCCGGCGCGGGCTACGCCTGGTGCCCAGGTTCCTGGCCCTCACTTGCCTGGGGGGAGCTGGGGCATCAGGTGGAGGAACATCTCCAGGTGGAGGAACATTCCCAGGTGCCTCCCTGCCTGCCTGTCTGCCCTCCAAAGCTAGTGCTATGCGGGTGAGCAATGACTCCTGGGTAGCTGTCTGGGCCTGAACAGCCCTTTGCAGGCACCTGACCTCCCCCACAAGTTCGGCAGTTGTAGTCTGCAGCTCACCCAGGCTGGTGATTGTGGCTGCGCAGTTTCCAGCCACATCTTGGAGAGCATCTGGTACTGCTCCCCGAGGAGGCCAAGCTGTCGGACAGGCGCCTCAACTCCACCAAGATTTCCCCCATATGACGGGTTTGCTGGTCCTGCTGCCTGGCCAGATTCTCATGCAGCATTTCTGCCGCACCCCTTGTCCTGTGGGTAGCCCTCCTGGGGACAGGAGTGGCTGGGCCCCTTGCATAGAGTGAGGACCTGGAGGGGCTGGAGATGAGGGGGATGGGACGGGAGGGACTGGAGAGGGTGTTGGAGGGGCTGGAGATGCGGGGGCTTTGTGATGGTCCTGCCACCACATGCGACTCCTCCAAAAAAATGAAGACCTCCTGCTCGCTGTGGACCACCTCTTCCTGGACCACCTCTTCCTGGACCTCCTCTTCATGGACCTCCTCTTCATGGACCTCCTCCTCAACAACCTCCTGCGCGGAGGACTGACCACTCCCCTCCACCAAGGCCTGTTGGCTTCCCAGGAGGTCAGTCACAGAAGCAGACTGCTCAGTGGATGATGGTCTGTGACGGCCACTGGCAGCATTGGATGGCCCCGCTTCATCCTGCTCACCTGTGGATGACACAAAACATTCACATGTTGGTGGACCCACACACTTGTCACATAACCCACCACCCCCACCACACATGCAACACACCAGAAGATAAAACACACTTACCTGTCCTCATGGGTGGCTCACTTGAGTCATGGCCCTCCAGGCCCTCCACCTGCTCCCTCCGAAGGCAGTGGGCAATCACTTCCTCGTCTTGAGTGAGCCGGGTAGAACAGGGTGGCCCCCCTCCTGTGCCCCTGGCATGCTTTGCAATGATGGCCATCTTGTTCCTGACCACACCACGCAGGTCATTCATTTTTTTCAGAATTTCCTGGGGGGTCCTTGCCTCATGGCCTAAGGCATTGACCTGGGCAGTCACTTTCCTAAGGATCTCCTCCTTTTTGGTTTTACTTGTGCTGCCACTGTCAGCACCATGGAGTCTTGAATCGTATCTCTCCATGGCAGAGACTACGATGGCCCTCTCATCTTGGCTGAAATTTTTTTTTCTCCTTTCCTTCCTGGGTCCAGGCATTGCAAAGCTAAAGAGCAAAATCTCACGGACACCACCAACAGAATAAATGGAGTCACTTTGCACTCGTTGGGCGCATGTGGTGACGCTTTTATGCACTGGGCCGGCCCAACTCAGCAGGGATTTACGCCTACTGTTGTTTTGCGCATGCGCAGAGGGCGGGGCACGTCCGGCGCATGCTCCGTTCGGTCTGGACATCATTTGCATGGGGTCACGGTTCATTAGCATTCTTCACGCCCACATCCCTCCTACCGTCACTTGCGCCTACTTACGCCGACACATTTCAGCTCCGCGAGCGCAACGTAGGACGCATGTGGTACGGGAATATGGGAGAGCTCTCTCCAAGTTAAGCCGGCGTAGCGCAACTATGATGCGCTACACCTGAGTAAATATGCGCAGATCTACGAGAATATGGCCCGGTGACACTAGGATTGTACCAGAATGTGCCCTTTATGTGACAATATGTTATTGTACTCTGTATTTTGATCTTCAATAAAAAATTTGAAAAGAAAAAAAAAGAAGGGTGGGTGCTATGTCCGTCAATGAACTCGGAGAAAGGATTTTATGGTGAGTATAAAATCCTATTTTCTCTTTCATTCATGGACGGACACAGCCTTAATCTTGACAAAGTGGGACATCCCAAAGCAGTGTCAAAATGAGGGGTGGGAACAGCAAAAATTAAACTTCACCCCAAAACAGAGCTCCTCAACTGAGGAGTTGTAACTCTAAACAGCCGCCTGCAAAACTTTGCGGCCGAAGAAGCATCTGAAGATGCACTCACATCAACTTGTAAAGTTTAGTGAAAGTGTGACCAGGTCGCCGCCTTACACACCTGGGAAACAGACGCTTGATGTCAGAAAGCCCAAGAGGTACCTAATGCCCTGGTTGAATGCATCGTGACAGGGAGTCACCCGACACTTTATGGCGTAAGCCTGATCACGATCTGTCAGATCCACCTTGAAATGGTGGCCGATGAGACCGCCAGGCCCTTCTTGGAACCAGCCACCGAAACAAACAGTGAGTCTGAACTCCGGAATGGAGCAGTAACAGACAAGTATACTCGGAGCTCAGACAACGTCCAAGGAATGCCACATCGTCTCCTTAGGATTTGACGGATGAGGACAGAAGGCTGGCGTACAATGTCTTCCTTAAAAATGGAAGGTCGAAATGACCTTAGGAAGAAAAGAAGGCTGCGGACACAGCACCACCTTTTCCTTGTGGAAGATCAGATAGGGAGCCTTTCGTGACAAGGCTGCCAGATCAGAACTTGTCTTAACTGACCTAACAGCCACCAAAATTACCACTTTCTGAGAAAGTGTCAACAAGGGAACTTCCCTAATTTTCTCAAACTGTGGTTTCTGAGGCACCTAGAGACCATGCCGTTAAGGCCATTGACTGTAAAGCAGGATGACGTATGGGAACTTGCGACAGCAGGTATTCTCGTAGTGATAGACGCCAAGGGACGTCTGCAATCCAAACCCTCACAGAGGTAGTGGAGGAGGGGCCGCATGCCAAACCCCCTGTACAAACGTTCTTACTAGAGAGTGAGCCGCCAGGGGTCGTTGAAAAAAGGCAGCCAGGGCAGATATCTTACCCCTATTTGTGATGTATATGGAGACCTCTAAGGAAGAAAGTATAACATGAAATTAAAGTACCATCATCCTAACGTAAATTTGAATAGAGATAGGGTTTATTGGGACCCCAGAGGCCCAAAAAAAAGCCAAGGAGGTAAATAGGGGCAGGTGGACTATATCGGTACTAGGTAAGTAAGACTGTGATACGACCTGGTTGTATAATCTATCTGTTTTACATTACTACTGATGTCATTTTAAAAATTGTGTATTCCCTATTTCTTTCATGTTACTTTTAATAAATTGAACTTTTTTACCTTTACTATACTCTCCTGTTTAACTTACTTACCTAGTACCGTTATAGTCCACCTGCCCCTATTTACCTCCTTGGCTTTTTTTTCTCTATTCAAATGCCCCCTAATTGTACTTTAAGCAAATTTTTGGTCCGCCCCACGTTGTAAGAACAGCAGGACTCTGGGAACCAAATAGGCACGCGGATGTCACCTAATTTCCTCACATATGGATATGCAGGTCTTCCAAGTGCGATGGTAAATCTTCCTGGAGGACGATTTCCGAGCACTCCTCATGGTAGAGATCACAGAGTCTGACAGGCCCCTGTCTCTTAGCACCTGGCTCTCAATAGCCCTGCCGTTTAAGCCAGCCACTGTAAAACAGGATGGCGTATGGAACCTTGAGACAGCAGGTCTTTCCTATCGGTAGACGCCAAGGGACATCTGCTACTAGACACGCTAGGTCGGCATACCAAGGAATCCAAGGCCAATCCGGAGCAGATGCGTTAGTGGCACTGTGGCGTCAGTACCGGCTAACCAATGTCTTCCCTCCTCTAAAGCTCCTTCCTCATCTGCTTCGCAGAGTGGAGACAGAGGGATTCCAATGATCCTAATCCGAGTGCTCGGATCATTGGAATCCCCTCTGTCTCCACTCTGCGAAGCAGATGAGGAAGGAGCTTTAGAGGAGGGAAGGCATCGGTTAGCCGGGACTGACTCCACAGTGCCACTAACGCATCTGTCGCGTCTGCCCATGGGTCTCTTGACCTGGCCACAAACCTCAATACCTTCCAAATGAGTCGAGATGCCAGGAGATCTATGTCTGGCATGCCTCATCTTGGGCTAAGGAGCTGAAACACATCCGGGTGACCATTCTCCTTGGTCCAGCATCTGGTGAATCAGGTAGTCCGCCTGCCAGTTTTCCACGCCCGGCATGTATATGGCCAACAGGGCCGATACGCTCCTTTATGCCCACCTTAGGGTGTGGGCGACCTCTGACGCTGCAGCCAAGCTTATTGTTACTCCTTGATGGAAGACATATACCACTGCCGTGGCGTTGTCCGACTGGATCCTGACTGGACGCCCTTGTAGCCTCTGAGACCATATGGAGAGGCACAGCCTGATCCACCGAAGTTCCAGGACATTGGCAAGTGGGAATCCTCCGGAGACCAGCGACCCTGGGTTTACTGAATCCCCCCCAACCGGTAAGGCTGGCATCTGTCGTGATGACTATCCAGTGAAAAGGAACGACTTCTCGGACAGAAGTGCCGGTGAGGTCAGCAACCAAACAAGGGAGGTCCTGACCAGGTGGCTCACCCGGATTTGATAATCCAGGGATTATGGGCGCTTGTGCCATCTGGACAGAATTTCCTTCTGTAGCACTCGCGTGTGAGATTGCGCATATGGTACCGCCTCGAAGGAGGCCACCATGAGGCCAAGGACTTGCATGTAAAAGTGGAGTGACGACCATTTCTGGGATGTTAACTGCCGTACCGCAGCCCGAAGGGTCTGCAACTTTTCCACAGGGAAGAAAACCTTTGCCTCTGAGGTGTCCAGAATCAACCCCAGATATACTAGGCGTTGAGTCGGTACCATTACCGACTTCTGAATGTTCAGTACCCAAACAAAGTGTTGGAGGGTTTGACAGTTTATAGAAACGCTCACCTCTAATTCTGAGGCTGAAGTGGCCCCCAGAAGCAGGTCGTCCAAGTAGCCCACGATAGCGATGCCACGTTGTCTTAGTAGGGCGAGAATTGGGGGCAAGCACCTTGGTGCCGATGCCAGGCCAAAGGGGAGAGCCAAATTGATTATGTTATTCCCCGACCACAAAACGCAGATATCTCTGATGCTTTGTGCATAGGGGGACATGTAAATAGGCATCCCTAATGTCCAAGGATGCCAGAAAGTCCCCCCCCCCCTGGAGGGCAGCGACGACAGAGCGAACCTATTCCATCTGGAATCTTTGTACCTTCTCAAAGCAATTGAGGTCCAGATTTGAGTAAAACCATTGAAACTGTTCCTATACTGGGACAGGAATAACCACACCACGTTTCAGCAGGTCTTGAACTGCCCCAAATAGGGCTTCCTGACGAGTCGGTTGAAGCTGGAGGTTGGAGGGAAAAAATCTGTTTGGTGGGCAAGACAGAAATTCTATCTTGTATCCTGAAGACACTACTTCGCAAACCCACCGGTCGGGGACCTGAGATGTCCACCGGGTCGCGAATACGCCCCCCCCCACCCGAGAGATGGGTGGGGGCAAACCTTCATGCGGACGTAGTTTTGTCGGCAGGTTTGTTGGGTTTGCGAAACCAGGGACGTCTCTGTCCCTGAGCAGGCGCTTTATCGGCCTGAGGTCTTTTACCTGCCGCACTGGGTGGATGAAAAAAACGCCTTTGTGCGGTGAAGAAGGGCCCTTGCCTACGGCGTGGCTCCTTACCCTTTTTGGACTGTGGGAGCAGTGTGCTCTTACCTCCTGTGGCATCTTTAATTATGTCATCCAGGGAGGCTACAAAAAGTCTGTCGCTCTTAAAGGGCAAGTCCATCAGGGCCTTCTTGGAAGATTGGTCGGCGGACCAAATCTTTAACCAAAGTAGACGGCGTAAAACCACCGCCTGACTTGAAGCCCTGGCCCGCAGAGGAATAGTGTCCAAGGCTGATTCGCAAACAAATTTTAGGCCTTGTACTAGTTGGTCAGCTAGGGCTACCTCGTTCGGGGATGCCTGATGTGCTTGTAACCCATTAAGCAGCATCTTTGCTCATTCCGTAAGTGTCTGAGACTATGGTTGGGCGTACCGGCGAACCCACTACCATGTACAGGTTGCGGGTGATTGCCTCAGCCTTCTTGTCCACAGGGTCTTTGAAGGCGGGAGCCCCCTCCACCGGTATGGTAGTTAGCTTGTTTAATCTGGACACGGAAGGGTCCACTATTGGGGCGAGGTCCATTTTTTTCAAGAAACTCTTTTCAAGAGGGTAGTGCACCACCAGATTTTTAGGGACTGAAAAAAACATCTGTGGTTTATCCCACTCCTTGTATCAAAGTTTGTCTAAATAAGACACACAAGTAAAAAAACTTTAGCAGTGCCGGTTGCCTTACGGAACCCAAAGGGTACCGGCGCGTCTGCTGCTTCTGCAGACCCCTCTATCTTTTGAGTATCTCGCACTGCGGTGATAAGGTCACTTACTAGAGTCCGAAGTCGTCCTCACTGTCTGGGCTATCTTGGTCCGCCTCCTCAGATATCTCAGAGCCAGGGTCATGAGCACTAGCTGGACCCAGCTCCGCATCGGAGTTGTCCCCAGAAGATGGCAGGGGGAGGGGGCATTCTCCCACGCGCTGCTTCCACCTTGGCAACAAAGGCATCTAGGATCGCCGACATGCCGTCCACCGGTACAACGGGTGCAGGGGCATCAATTGCCAGCTCAGTTGTCTCGGGGGGGAAAAACGTCTGCTTCTGACACCATACTGTCCACACACCTGACACAGGGGACTCCCTCCTAGCTGCAGCAGAGACGAGGGGTTCCCCCCCCCCAGAGGACTCACCACCCAGGAACAGTAGTAAGATGGTTTGCTAGCAGAGCTGCTTCCTCTAGCAGAGTGTGTCTGTCGATCTGTGCTGATTTAAAGCTATGATCGAAGGCTGTTTGTGGGGCTGCAACTTTTGTCAGTTTTTTCAGACTGATCAGTCAGCAGCATGTATCTGTTCGTCTGGCCATTTTTAAATGGTCTGATCGATGGTAAAATGGTCGCCTGATCTGACACTAGAGGCCAACAGCACATAGGCTACAAAAGCATTGCCGCCAGCATAGATGAGTCTACAGGAAAATGGCCACCGAGCAGCCACAGCAAACAAAGAACGTTTAGAGCGCGCCGTATCTGGGAGCCTAGAGCAAACATACGGAGGCCGCCGAGCGGCGCTTAGCAGAAAACCACAGTGCAGCAGAGTAAATACAGCAGTCAGTACACATCAGCAGGAATAACCAAAAACATGGCTGCCGAGCGTCGCTAGAGGCCAATACAATGCGGCCACAAGAACATGGCCGCCACTGCAAGTAAAGGAACACAGCAAAAATGGCCGCCAACAGCATGGAGCAGGACACACAGGTAAGCAGAATCTCTTATGCAGCTTTATACACTGATTATACACTTTATACACTTATGGCTCCCCAGTTGGGATGAGCCGAACACCCCCCTGTTCGGTTCGCATCAGAACTTGCGAACACACCAAATATTCGTGTGAACTTTAGAGCCTTATTAAAGTCTATGGGACTCGAACATTTGAAATCTAAAGTGCTAATTTTAAAGGATAATATGCAAGTTATTGTCCTAAAAAGTGTTTGGGGACCTGGGTCCTGTCCAAGGGGACATGTATCAATGCAAAAAAAAGTTATAAAAAAGGCAGTTTTTTCAGGAGCAGTGAATTTAATAATGCTAAAAGTAAAACAATAAAAGTGAAATATTACTTTAAATTTCGTACCTAGGGGGGGTGTAAAGTTAAAGTTAGCATGTGAAATATCGCATGTTTCTAGTACATAGAACTGTCCCTGCACAAAGTGTCATTTCTGAAAGGAAAAAAAGTATTTTAAAACCGGACTTGCGACTATAATGAATTGTCGGCTCTGGCAATTCAGAGAGAATTCATTCATAAAAAATAGCGTGGGGGTCCCCCCAAATTCCATTACCAGGCCCTTCAGGTCTGGAATGGATATTAAGGGGAACCCCATCGTTTAACAAAGGGGACCCCCAGATCTTGCCCCCCCCTATGTGAATTGGTAATGGGGTACATTGTACCCCTACCATTTCACAAAGGAAGTATAAATAGTTGGAAAAAACACACACACACCATAGAAAAAAGTCCTTTATTAATAAAAAAATAAAACAAAAATCCAGCGGTGGTAATCTACTCGGTCCCAGCTCCCTGCTCCAACGTTGTCTGGATCCAGCGACGGGTGATCTCCAGTCCAGCGATGAGAAGATCCATCCATCCAGAGCGCAGCCACGCCGACCTCCTCTCTCCGCTGGACACAGCCCAGCGAATGACGCGGCTGAAGCTGTGACATTTCTTATATAGAGGAGGCTACGTCACTGGGAAAGCCCAGTCTTCCCCCCTTGCGTCAGAGGGGGCGGGGTCACGTGATGGGTGGCCCCGCCTCCCCTTTATAAGAAATGTCACAGCTTCAGCCGTGTCATTCGCTGGGCTGTGTCCAGCGGAGAGAGGAGGTCGGCGTGGCTGCGCTCTGGATGGATGGATCTTCTCATCGCTGGACCGGAGATCACCCGTCGCTGGATACAGACAACGTTGGAGCAGGGAGCTGGGACCGAGTAGATTACAACCGCTGGATTTTTATTTTTTATTTTTTTTATTAATAAAGGACTTTTTTCTACGGTGTGTGTGTGTGTTTTTTTTCCAACTATTTACACTTTGTGAAATGGTAGGGGTACCCCATTACCAATTCACATAGGGGGGGGGCAGGATCTGGGGGTCCCCTTTGTTAAAGGGGTCTTGCAGATTCTGATAAGCCCCCCGCCCGCAGACCCCCACAACCACCGGGCAAGGGTTGTGGGGATGAGGCCCTTGTCCCCATCAACATGGGGACATCCTCCCCATATTGAGGGCATGTGGCCTGGTACGGTTCAGGAGAGGGGGGGCCACACTCTGTCCCCCCCTCTTTTCTGCGGCCGGCCAGGTTAACGTGCTCGGATAAGGGTCTGGTGTGGATTTTTGGGGGAACTCCACGCCATTTTCTTTTTTAAATTTGGGGTGGAGTTTCCCTTAAAATCCACACTAGACCTGAAGGGTCTGGAATGGATATTTGGGGGGAACCCCACGTCATTTTTTTTTTAATTGACGGCGGGGTTCCCCTTAATATCCATTCCAGACCTGAAGGGCCTGGTAATGGAATTTGGGGGGACCCCCACGCTTTTTTTTTTTTTTTTTTAGGAATAAATTCTCTCTGAATTGCCAGAGCCGACAATTCATTATAGTCGCAAGTCCGGTTTTAAATGTCTTTTTTTCTTGCAGAAATTATACTTTGTGCAGAGACAGTTCTATGTACTGGAAACATTCGATATTTCACATGCTTACTTTACACCCCCCCTAGGTACGAAATTTAAAGTAATGTTTCACTTTTAGCATTATTAAATTTACTGCTCCCGAAAAAACGGCCGTTTTTAAAACTTTTTTTGCATTAATACATGTCCCCTGGGGCAGGACCCAGGTCCCCAAACACTTTTTAGGACAATAAATTGCATATTAGCCTTTAAAATTAGCACTTTAGATTTCTCCCATAGACTTTAACAGGGTGTTCCGCGGCTTTTCGAATTTGCCGCGAACACCCCTAATTGTTCGTTAACTCATCCCTACTCCCCAGAGGAACCTCTGCCCAGCAGCTAGCTCAGAGAGTCTAAGTAGAAGGGAGGGAGGGGAGAAGGGGGATAGGGCCCTTCACTCACCTCTCCAGGGATGTCCAGCTCTGTCTTCCTGCTGAAGCAGGGGATTACTACTTATCCTTCCTGAGGGTTGTGCTGGAAGCATCCTAGACAGATCATCTCCCGCATGGGGATGGAGGAGACTGTCGGCCCGGCTGCTGCGACTCGGCCCTATAGACCGATCATATGCGTTCCCTGGAGCGTCTAGCTCACCGGCCACCCGTAGAGCGACAGGCATGTCGTGGACGACCCAGTGCGTAACTATGGTCGGCACACGCTCGATGGCCAAAACTGGGGAAAAAAATAAATTTAAAAATAAAACCAAAAATCTAAAGTAGATTTGAAATAAAGCCTCCAGGCCTATGGGCCCGAAGGGAGCCATGTCTTCTCCTTAACTAGGCAGAAAAAAACTAAGCTGCTTGGTGCAGGCTGAGGGAATAGAGAGAGTAGGACCGCTCCCTGGGCGGGGCTATTCTGCTTTGAAGTTGTTAACACTTTCTGCCAAGTCACTCCTAAAGGAAGGCTAATACCCACTTTGTCAAGATTAAGGCTGTGTCCCGTCCATGAACGAAAGAGAAATATTGTGTTTTTTTCAAAATTCTCACTCTTTTGTTTGTAGCGCAAAAAAACGCAGAGGTGATCAAATACCAAAAAAAACGGACTGGAGATGAAAAGACTGAAGATGAAAAAACTGCCGGCCCTTGTAACCTGAAAATTGCCCTTTTTAGCCTGAACATGGTCCAAAATCGCACTGCCGGCCCTTTTAACTCCAAAATGTGCCAGATTTACACTGCCAGCCCTTTTAGCCTGAAAATTGCTGGCCCCTTTAGCCCGAAAATGGTCCAAAATTGCACTGCCGGCCCTTTTAACCCATAATGGTCCAAAATCGCACTGCCAGCCCTTTTAGCCTGAAAATGGTCCTAAATTGCACCCCCAGGTCTTTTTTACCCGACAATGGTCCAAAATCGCACTGCCGGACATTTTTAGCCTGAAAATGGTCCAAAATGACTAAAATTGCACCCCGTCCCTTTTAACCCCAAAATCGCACTGGCGGTCCTTTTAACCTGAAAATGGTTCAAAATGAACAAAATTGCACCCCCAGCCCTTTTAACCTGAAAATGGGCCAAAATCGCACTGCCGGCCCTTTTAACCTGAAAATTGTCAAAAATCACCCCGGCCGGCCCTTTTAGCCCGAAAATGGTCCAAAATGACCAAAATTGCACTGCCGTCTCTTTTTACCCCAAAATGGGCCAAAATCACACTGCCGGCCCTTTTAGCCTGAATATGGTCCAAAATCGCACTACTGGCCCTTTTAGCCCGAAAATGGTCCTAAATGACTAAAATTGCATCCCCTGGACATTTTGACCTGAAAATGGTCCAAAATCGCACACCGGTCCTTTTAACCCGACAATGGTCCAAAATTGCACTGCCGGGTCCTTTAGCCGGAAAATGGTCAAAATCGCACTGCCGGAAAATTGTCCAAAATTGCCAGAAAAAAAGCCCAAAAATTGCCAATTTTTTTTCCAAAATGACCAAAATTGCACTCCCGGCCCTTTAAACCCAACAATGGTCCAAAAACGCACTTCCGGCCCTTTAGCAAGAAATTGTCCAAAATGACCAAAATTGCACCCCTGGCCCTTTAAACCCGATAATGGTCCAAAATCGCACTTCCGGCCCTTTTAGCCCGAAAATGATCCAAAATCGCACTGCCGTCCCTTGTAACCTGAAAATGGTCCAAAATCGCCTTTATCCTGAAAATGGTCCAAAATCGCACTGCCGGCCCTTTTAGACTGAAAATGGTCCAGAAGGACCAAAATTGCATCCCCGGACCTTTTAACCTGAAAATGGTGCAAAATCGCACTACCAGCACTTTTAGCCTGAAAGTGGTCCAAGATGAACAAATTGCACCCCCGGCCCTTTTAACCACTTCAATACAGTGCACTTAAACCCCCTTCTTACCCAGACCAATTTTCAGCTTTCGATGCTCTCACACTTTGAATGACAATTACTCAGTCATGCAACACTGTACGCATATGAATTTTGTCCTTTTTTTCACACAAATAGAGCTTTCTTTTGGTGGTATTTAATCACTCGTGGGTTTTTTATTTTTTGCGCTATAAATAAAAAAAAAAACGTAAATTTTGTGAGAAATTGCCTTTTTCTTTGTTTCTGTCATAAAATTTAGCAAACTAGTAATTTTTCTTCATAAATTTTGGCCAAAATTTATACTGCTACATATCTTTGGTAAAAATAACCCAAATTTGGTCTTTGTGAAAGTTATAGAGTCTACAAACTATGGTGCCAATCTCTGAAAATTGATCAATCTGATAACACTTGAAGTACTGACGGCCTATCTAATTTCTTGAGATAATAACAAGTCAGAAAAGTACAAATACCCCCCAAATGACCCCTTTTTAGAAAGTAGACATTACAAGGTAATAAATAAGTAGCATGGCGATTTTTTTTAAGTTGTAATTTTTTTCCACAATTCTTTGCAAAATAGAGATTTTTTTTTTTTTTTTTTTTACAAAATTGTCATATTAACTGGTTATTTCTCTTACAGAGCACATGCATAAAACAAATTACAAATCCAAAATACATTCTGCTGCTCCTCCTGAGTATGGGGATACCAAATGTGTTGGACTTTTACACAGCCTGGCTGCATACAAAGGCCCAACATTGAAGTAGCACCATCAGGCGATCTACGGGCATAAATTACACATCTAATCTCTCAACCACCTATTACACTTTTGAAGGCCCTGGAGCACCAGGACAATGGAATTGCCCACAAAATGACCCCATTTTGGAAAGCAAACACCCAAACGTATAATCTATGAGGCATAATGAGTCTTTTGAGCGGTTATTTTTTTTCCAGAAGTTTTTGTAAAATGTGGAAAAAAAAATGAAAACGCATTTTATTTACACAAAGTTGTCCATTTATAAGATATTTCCAACACATAGCATGTACATAGCAAAAATGACACCCTAAAATACATTCTGCTACTCCTTCTGAGTATGGGGATACCACATGTGTGAGACTTTTACACAGCTTGGCCACATACAGATGCCCAACATACAAGTAGCACCATCGGGCGTTCTAGGAGCATACATTACATATATAATTTCCTGGCAACCTATCATTTTTGAAGGCTCTTCTGATTTCTAACACATAGCATGTACATACCAAGAATTACAATCCAAAATAAATTCTATTGCGGAAAGGGTAAAAAAAAGTATTACCTGTGCTTTTAGTAGTGTCCACAGAAGAGAGCACTGGTCCAGGCAGCAGTCAGGGATGTGCTTAGCGACAGCAATAGTAATTCTCCAGGCAGCATATTTGCATAGTCCAGGTAGCAGTGGTGTGGCTCGTTCATGCGGCAGGCAAAGATGATGGCAGGCATGATAGCAGTAAGTCAGCAGCAGGCTGAGGGCTGCAATCGGGTAAGACCTGTGCACAGGGGTAGAAGCTTCGACCCACCCAAATCTCTATGAAGCCTCCGGACTCCAGACCCTAATCCAGAAATTATGAAACCCGGAGAAAACAAAAAAATAGTTTTCTCCATCCGAAAAAACTATTCTGGAGCCCCTCACATATGTGAGACCCCTGTGTACTACAATAGCAGGGCAACAGATCAGTCCAAGCGGTAGTCAAAAGCATAGTCCATAAAACAGGCCAGGGTCAGTTCACGTGGCAGCAGTCCAAACGGTAGGCAGAGGCATAGTCAAAAAACAGGCCAGGGTCAGTTCACGTGGAAGCAGTCCAAACGGTAGGCAGAGGCATAGTCAAAAAATAGGCCAGGGTCAGTTTACGTGGAAGGCAGTAGCATGAAAATAGTCAGATGGGGGAAATGGTTAAAAATATGGGCTAATATTTTAGGGATGTATGATAAGATTCGAAGCATTCTCCAATGCAAAGGCCAGGTTGGGAGGGACACCGAGGACAATGGTAGCTGGTATCTTTTCGACATCATCCTTTGCTGCACACGCAACATCTTTTTTGCTGTCTTCGGCCTCCTTCGGATTGTGGGATGTTGTACTGGAAGTGGCGTTCATGAAGTCGGCTAACGGCATCAGAGCGAAGGGTTGCTGAGGGGGGTCTTCGTGGATAGATGAGGGTCGTGACTATTTCTTCTGTGAATTGTAGGAAGGGGGCAGGGTTTTCAGTAGATTTGGAGTAGACTACCTAGGAATTATAAATGGCCAAATGGATAAGATAAATTGCTACCTTCTTGTACCAGAATCGGGACCTCCTTATTGATAAATAGGGCTGAATCATTTGGTCATTGAAATCCACCCCCCCATGTACAGATTGTAATCTTGGACACATGTCGGCTTTTCAATGGGACCTCGTCTTCGCTGAACTACAACTGCAGTGTCGTTGTGAATGGTGGACATCATGTGCACGTCTCTGTTATCCTTCCACCTCAAGGCCAGCACTTCGTTGCACCTCACTGTTGCTCTTTCCCCCCTTCGCAGCTTTTTGTTCACAATGGATTGTGGGAAGCCCTTCCTATTTTTTCTGGAGGTTCCGCAGGCCAGGGTTTTTTCAATATATAAGTGTGGGAAAAGGGGCAGGCTGGTGTAAAAGTTATCAAGGTAAAGATGATATCCTTTTTTCAGGAGTGGGTAAGCCAGGTCCCATACAATCTTTCCAGCTGTGCCCATGTAGGCCGGGTACTCAGGGGGCTGGAGCTGGGAATCTCTTCCTTCATATATGCGGAACGCATAAAGATATCCCATGGCTCTCTCACACAGCTTGTAAAATTTGACTCCATATTTGGTCTTTTTGCTAGGAATGTATTGCTTTATTCCTAGACGGCCTGAAAAGGGTACCAGGGACTCATCCACACATATATGTTTCTCTGGGACATAGAGTTCTGCAAATCGATTGGAAAGCAAATTTATCAGGGGGCGAATCTTGTACAGCTTATCGGAATCTGGATGATTACGGGGAGGGCACTGGGTGTTGTCATTAAAATGAGAGAATCTCATTATCATCTCATATCGGGACCTGGGCATTGTGGCAGAATAAATGGGCTGGTGGTAGATGGGTTTGGTGGACCAATAGGAATGTCCTTGATTTTTTTTGTTAAGCCCCATGTTTAGGGTGAGGCCAATAAACAATTTGAACTCCTCCAAATTTAGATCTCTCCACTCAAATGGACGGGCATAAGATGATTGGGGGTTGTTGGCAATATACTGCTGGGCATACAAATTTGTCCGGTCGATAATGAACTGCAGAAAAGTGCCGGGCAAAAAGAGATGAAGGTAATCAATTTCTGAGAAATTTGGAGTGTTGGCCTGCACACCTGGCTGTGCTGTGAAAGGGGGAATAATTGGTGATCCCGAGCCGGAAGGCAGGCAGCCATGTTGGGTTGGCAAGACCATCTGGCATGAATGTAGTGGCCCTGGCTCCTGGGGGATGTGACACTCCAGTAGTTGGGGGGGGGGGGTTGAATTTCTTGTGCTGGTACTTAGGTGTGATGTGGCAGCGCTGGTACTGGGCCTTTGTTCCCGGGGGCCTATTGCTGGCGGCAGCACTGGTACTGGGCCTATTTCTGGTGGCAGCGCTGGTACTGGGCCTATTTCTGGTGGCAGCGCTGGTACTGGGCCTATTTCTGGTGGCAGCGCTGGTACTGGGCCTAGGAATATAATCCTGGTTGCTGGCGGCTGCCTGGATTTCAGAGTGCCATGCTCTTTTAGGAGGGACCCATTCCTTATCCGAATCGTTGCTATAGTCAATCGGTTCAAATTCCGAATTTGATTCGGAATCAGAAATGGAATCTGATGAGAACTTCCCGGTGCTCTTATTGGTCATTGAGAGGATCTGGAACGCCTCCTCACTAGTATATAATTTTTTGGACATTTTGGCTGTGTGGCGGGTAGCTGTATACGATGGGTGGCAGGTGACAGTCAATGATGGGTTGTGCGATGGGTGGCAGGTGACATTCACTGATGGGTGATGGTGTGACGGGAGATGGTCACTGATGGGTGATAGGCCACAGACTGACGGTTGATGGTCACAGATGGGCGACAGGCCACAGACAGTAACGGTCACTGATGGGTGCACCGCTGATGGTCACTGATGGGGGACAGGGCAGGTCACTGATGGGTGCACCGCTGATGGTCACTGATGGGCGACGGGTGAACCGCTGATGGTCACAGATGGGTGACGGGTGTACCGCTGATGGTCACAGATGGGCGACGGGTGAACCGCTGATGGTCACAGATGGGCGATGGGTGAACCGCTGATGGTCACAGATGGGTGAACCGCTGATGGTCACAGACGGGTGACAGGGCACCGTCACATATATATATATATATACTCGCCAGCACACCAGGAATCATAACGTCCAAAGATTTAATGCATATCTATTATGTCAAAAAGAGCAACGTTTCGAGGCCACGCAGGACCTCTTCGTCAGGCAAAAAGATACAAATACAATAAAGCAAACAAATATATAAGAAGCTGTCACCAATGAAAATCTTTGAAAAATAAAACCCACCCACCCCAAACACCTCCTCCCTCTACCCACCCATCCAATCAGGAGTCTACATTAGGTATGTTATGCAAGCACCTATTAGTGATCAGTTAATCACAAACAGGCATGAGCAAAGAGTCACATGGGGTACATACCCCCAGCTGTGTTCACGATCAAAACAGTGATCGCATAGCTGCTCAGTTGTACATTGCCAGAAAAAATGTATAAATCCCCTACCTGCAGAAGGAGCTGTCCATGTACCCCTCCGCTGTGTCATCGATCATAATCCCGATCGCACAGCTGATACCACGTGTGCTGTCCTGTGGTATCCCTCAGCCAGTGTCAGTCTGCAAAATTGTGGTCAGCGTCGTTGTGCGGCCGCCGTCGCCATAGAAACAATGACGTCGGCGCATCATACGTCGGCTCAGCCAATCAGCTTCGACCAATGTGACAGTGAGGCTTGGAAAGCAAGCCTACGTCACATGTTACAAGGGGCCAACGAGAGCGCAGTTTAACAGTTCAGGTCTATGTGACAGCGAGGCTTGAAAAGCAAGTCCCTGTCGCATGGTTGCAGGGGTCAAGGAGAGCGCAGCCTGACAATTCAGGCTAATGTGACAGCGCGACTTGTAAAACAAGCCGCTGTGATATGGTTCAATGGGAGGTACTAGAGAGGAAGCGTGCTATATTCACCCAGGATAAGATAATAAGTGAAGAAAAGAAGAAACTTTTTTTAAAAAAGGTAAAATGACTAATAATAAGCACCAATACAGAACCAAACACCTACATAGATAGACAAAAAAGAAGAAAAAAAGGAGAAAAAGAATAAAGAAAAAAAGTAAAATTAAACAATAATAAACAACTAGAAAAAATGTAAGAAATAAAGAATATAAATAAAAATAAAAATAGATGTAAATTAACATAAATAAACATAAATAGAAAAAAATAAAAATAAATATAAATAAATATAAATAAAAATAAAAATAAATATAAAAAATGAAAATAAATATAAAAAATAAAAATAAATAAATAAAAAAAATAAAATAAAAATAAATATAAAAATAAAAATAAATAAATGCAAATAAAAATAAAAATAAAAATAGAAAAATACAAATAAAAATAAAGATAAATAAAAATAAATATAAAACAAAAATAAAACAAAACAAGGCAGAAATCAAAAAACAAAACAAAGTGAAATTACTAAAACAGAAGAAAAGAAAAAGCAAAAGAAAATACCAAAAAACAAAAAGGTAAGAAAGCACCAGGGTGAACAGACTATTAAAAAAGTGTAAGATATGACATGTAGACACAATACAGAGGGCTAACGGTCCGGGTGAGAACACCAACAGACAAATGGTCACTCAAAAACGAGCCATATCGATGTACATCCTATATCAAACCTGCCTAAAGGTCTAAGTTGATAGGGTCATCGTCCATACATAGTCAAATGTAAAAATGTCTACAATGTCAACCATGAAAAAAGAAAACAAAATACAGTTAAAAGAAGCCCACGGGGGCTTGAAAAAAAAACCGATGGTATAAAAAATACCATATGGGATGTCATTTCTAATATACAATGGCAAGATAAGATCAGAGAATAACTTTAAATAAATACGATGGCGCAAGAATAATATGCGATTGAAGAAGAACACTAGATAGATAAGCCCAATCAAAGGCCATAAGGCATTGCATAGGGGAGCTTAATGGAAGTCACAGCGATCAATCAGCGATCATCTATAAAGCACATCAGTGACAAATTCGCGTTCAACCCACCAGGTTGCACTGTCCCTAATGTGTGTATCCAATAGGCCTCGCGGCAAAGTAGTGCTCGATTCCGATCACCACCCCTATAGGGTGCTTTAACGTGTTCAATAACCATACCCCGGAGTTCGTGGATCTGGTGTTTGACTGTCACGAAATGTAAAGCCACAGGTTTGTTGAAGTCTACCTGTTCCCCCTTGGCGGTCTTAGTTAGGGCTACCCTAATGTCGCTCCTATGTTTTTGGAAACGCTTCTTAAATGGGCCTATAGTCTTTCCAACATATACCAATGTACAGGGACATTTTAGAATATAGACACAGAAGTCGGTGTTGCAGTTTAAATATTCGCGTATAGGATAGCGACCTCCCATATGTGGAGGGCACCGTCACAGACGGGTGACAGGGCACCGTCACTGATGGGATGGGTGACAGGGCACCGTCACTGATGGGATGGGTGACGGTTGCACCTCTGATGGCAGTCTCCTTATGTGACAGGTGCTTTTAAACACACTTTATGGGTGACTGTTGGGTGACGGGTGACAATTGGGGGGGGGGGGGGGGTCGATGAGACAGGTGTTGTATGGTTGCAGACACTACAGAAACACAGATCTGTAACTGCTTCTAGCTCTTCTCTCCTCACACTGGAAACGATGTGTGAGGAGAGAAGAGCTGGTAACAGTTAGTTACAGCTCTTTGTTTACACTTGTGATCAGGCTGTGAATGGACACGCCGCCACCGACAGTACAGGGATGCGAGCAGGGGATCGCGCGCATTCCCTATTTAAATGACAGGACGTCATATGACATCCTGTCAGAACAATGGAGTCTTCCGCCCGCCGTCATTTGACGGCGTGCGGTGGACAAGTGGTTAAACAAGAAAATGGTCCAAAATTGCACCCCCGGCCTTTTTAACCCCAAAATGGTCCAAAATTGCAGTGCCGGGCCTTTTAGCCTGTAAATGGTCCAAAATTGCCAAAATTCCACCCCCGGCCCTTTTAACCCCAAAATGATTCAAAATCGCACTGCCGAGCCTTTTAGACTGAAATTGGTCCATAATTACCAAAATCGCACTGCTGGCCCTTTTAGTCTGAAAATGGTCCAAAATGTTTTCGCACATATTTTTTCAGCAACACACCCTATCTTTATTATTATTATTTTTTAATAAAAAATAAAAACCCGGACTGGAGTTGGGGAAAAAAAAAAAAAAAAAACGGACTGGAGTTTGAAAAAACCTGGACTTTTAAAT
This sequence comes from Rana temporaria, assembly GCF_905171775.1. Classification (NCBI taxonomy): domain Eukaryota; kingdom Metazoa; phylum Chordata; class Amphibia; order Anura; family Ranidae; genus Rana; species Rana temporaria. The sequence continues at coordinate 158,827,950 of NC_053496.1, read as the reverse complement.
ATATATTTTTTAATAAAAACCCAGACATGTTGTACACTTATTTTGTAGCAACACAATAAAAAAAAAATTATAATTTTTTTATAATAAAAACCCGGACTGGAGTTAAAAAAAACCCCAGATGTCAAATACTCTCTGAAAAGCGATCTAAATGCAGTACCCACTTACGATGTTATTTTTTAGCAGCAACACACCCCATCTTTATTAATATACACTATATATATATTTCCACAGCCCTATATATATATATATATATATATATATATATATATATATAGGGCTGTGGAAATGAACTATTAATTCCTCGATTAATCGTTTATTTTTTTGATCGGTTCTCACCTTTCCCCCGGCTTCCGGGTCTTCGGTGAGCTCTGTCGGAGATCCAGTAATGTAACGGACACCGGCGGGGCTTGCCGTGTCCATCTGAACAGCTCCTTTGCTGTGCCTTCATATCTGCATGCCGGCGGGAACTTGATATCTGCCACACGCAAGAGCTGTTACACTTCCCTCTATCAACCTGGGATTCTATAGCCATCCACTGGAAGTTGTTATAGTTCCCTTCACGGGACATCTACATGCCGACGGACTAATGTTAACCCCTCCTCATCTGGATTCAGCAGTGGTATCGTTGTACACATTTTTATACCAGTATCATATTTGGCTACATGTTTTTATGACTGCTTTTGCTACCGTTTGGTATTACTCGCACCATTTTTACAGTTTATGTAGCTACATCGATTTTATCTCCAGTGCAATATTTATTTTGTTACCTATTTGAAGACTATAAAAGTTTTAAATGCTATTCCCATCGAGCGCTGCCTTTGTGTGTTTTTTGTATCCTGCTATCCATTTTTCCAGTGGTTGGTAGCTGCACTGGGAATCAGCCTGCAAGGAGATCAGCTAAAAGTAGTTGGATCTGTATGTGCGTTATAATTAATCGAAATTAGTTGATTAATAGATAATAAATAAAAATCAATTAATCGAACACGAAAATTTTAATCAGTAACAGCCCTAATATATATATTAGGGCCGAAACAACTAATTGATTAATTTTATAATCGATTAGTTGTCGATTTAATCGATTACAATTTTCATAATCGATTAATCGGCCAGTAACATAATGGGGTTAAACTAAAATAGCCCTTTAGTACAAAAAAGCAAAATCGCTACTGTAGATATTACTTTCACTGTCCCGCAGTAAAAAAATCAACCCCTTATTTGCTCTTTTTGTACTTATTTTTGTTTTTTTAACCCCATTATGTTACTAAACATCTCAGGCCGGGGTCACACCTCTGTTTTTTTGGTGCTTTTTGCAGAAACACACTACAGTTCATTTACATGTTTTCCTATGGGAGACGTTCACATCCAGGATTTTTTTTTCAGCTGCTGCGTATTTTTTTTTACAGTACTTCAATGGAGAAGCTGCAGAAAAAGCATGTAATGTGTTTTTGTGGCAATTTGTGTTTTGTAATCTGCCCAACAACAAATTGGGCCAATTTTTTTTTTTTTTAAGGCTATTATTCGATTAATTGAAACAATAAATCGGCCAACTAATCGATTTTGAAAATAATCGTTAGTTGCAGCCATAATATTTGTGTGTATATATATATATATATATATATATATATATATATATATATATATATATATATAATTTATATATATACACACACACACATACATATATTTTTATAATTATTATAATTTTTTTTTTTTTAAAACACGGACATTTTTTAGCAACACAAATTATATATATATTTTTTTTTATAAAAAAAAAAATTTGTAATAAAAACCTGGACTGGAGTTGAAAAAAAACCCGGATGTCAAAAGTATTTGTTTTGCAATGGTTTTAATAAAAAAAAAAAAGAATTGTAGCACAATTCCATGTTTTAGAGAAGGCACACTGCTGATTGAGATAGCATTATTATATTTGCAGTCCACAAAAAAAAAGTTAACATTTGCACAACAGAACATGATTTCTAGCAGCAAAAATACATTTAAAAATGCAATGTACAATTTGCATGTAAAACGTCTTCAAAGTATGACAAAAGGTTCACGAAAAACAAAGTTACGCAATATCCTCCTGTGCGAGTTGTAACAGGCTTGTCTAGCAAGGCAATGCGACATGTAAAGTGCAGTGCATAGCAACCAATCAAATCTAAGCTTACTGGAGCCACATCAAAGAGGCATTCTTACTGGTTACTTTTGGCGTTTTGCTCTTCATATGTATTCACTTGCTATCCAACATTTGTTGGCGAAAAATCAGACAATTGTCTGATGGAGCGTACAAACGGTCGGATTTTCCGACAACAGCCTGTCATCACAGGATTCCCGTCGGAAAATCCGATCGTGTGTACGGGCCTTAACGGAGAAAACCAGGAAGGAAGGAAATCACTTTATTCCTGCGCCAACATTCCATAAATCATATAAATACAAAAACATTCTACATACGGTGGCCCTCAAAACCAGCTTTGGAGGAACCTTTGAAATGTCTTTTTGGTTTCAGGGAACCCCCTACTAGAAATTACTATATCTACAACTCATGATACATTAGTGTGATGGTCATTGGGAAGAATTACCCCCTTACATATACCGTGTTTCCCCGAAAATAAGCCCGGGTCTTATATTAATTTTGGCAATCAAAAACACAGTAGGGCTTATTTTCGGGGTAGGGCTTACCATTTCACGTGCTGTCTTCTTGCCCCCTCTCCCTGCCTGCCTGGCAGGAATCCCCAGTGTGAAGTGAATCAAACACGGTTGTAAACTCCAAGAATCCTTTCTATTACAGTAGAATATCATGAAAAAGGTGTGTGTTTCTGTGTCACATACCTTCTTACAGCGCCACTCAGCGCTTTCATAGACGGCTGGAGCTCTCTCCCACGATCCAAGCATTGCAGAGGGAGGGGGGGCAGACATCCCCCACCGACAGGCAGGAAAATAAAACATCAGCTAAGCGCCCCTCGGCGCCTTCCATAGCCCGCTGCGATCCAGATTTGCAGAGGGAGGGGGGCCCCGAGATCCCTGCTAACAAGCAGGAGAAGAAAACATCATCTGAGTGCCCCTCGGCGCTTCCATAGCCCGCCGCGAACCAGCATTGCAGAGAGAAGGGGGCGGAGATCCCCCCCCCCCCCCCGCTGACAAGCAGGAGAAGGAGATCAGCTGAGTGCTCCTCTGCACTTTCATAGCCTGCGGCGATCCGAGCATTGCAGAGGGAAGGAAGGGCGAGATCCCCTGCTGACAGGAAGGAGAAGAGGAGGAGATAAGCTGAACGCCGAGTGTCACTGTATACCGAAGGCATTTGACCACAGATAAGATTACAGAAACACACACGCTAGGGCTTATTTTTGGGGTAGGGCTTATATTGCAGCCCTCCTTGAAAATTGGGGTAGGTCTTATTTTCGGGGTAGGTCTTACTTTCGGGGAAACACGGTACTTAAAAAGATCAATGGTGTCAGTGGAAACATCCAAGAGACAGAAATTGCTCAATGATTAACCACTTCCATACCGGGCCTAGTCTGGCGCTCCTCTCCTACATGTAAAAATCATAATTTGTTTGCTAGAAAATTACTAGAACCCCCAAACATTATATATATGTTTTTTTTCAGCAGACACCATAGGGAATAAAATGGCGGTCATTGCAACTTTTTCTCTCGCGCGGTATTTGCACAATAAATTTTTCGAAAAAAATCAGAAAAAGGCTCTGGAACGTAGTAATTCCGAACTGTGCCATTCGGCTCCGGCCCCATCCCCTACCTCAGGCCAAATGCGGTACTGCACACCACTTTGGCCTGAATTCTGCTCGTGTTGCGAGACAACACTCGCAAACCGAGTTAGGATTTTTCAAAATACAGTGCTCGTATTGCGAAACGCTCGTTAACCGCGTTACTCGCAATCCGAGGTTTCACTGTACTTTGACCACCTAATGCGAAGAGGGGACTTATTGGAAAGGACCCTGATGCTGGAAAACATGGAAGGAAAAAGCAGAAGAGGAAGACAGAAAACAAGATGGATAGATAGCATCATCGAAACAATGAACATGAAGTTAAGCGCGCTCCGGGAGGCAGTGGACAGAAAAGCCTGGCGCGATATGGTCCATGAGGTCACGAAGAGGCGGACACGACGCGACTAAACAATATACAAAATATTTTCGAATCTAATTCATATGAGATAATAAAATATGATGATCTTCTATAAAATTTTCGTGATGGAATCTTTTCCTTGGTGGTCTGGCCTCACTATGTAGAATGTTTTTGTATTTAACTCCTTGATGCCGGTGCATATATGTAGCTAAGGCTCACCCGCCGAGGTGGCCCTGTTAAACTTACCGCGCTGAGAGCATGCTCCCAGTACAGTAGCCGGTGGGTACCGGAAAACTCCTGATGCATACTAGCGATTGGGAGCTTTCTGATCATGTGACCACTGTGACAGCCAATCACATGGTCCTAATGCCCTCCTACCGGCTTTTAGAACTCTTGAAGGGCCGGTGCATTGTCATGAAATGCGATTTGCCATGGAATGAGATGGTCCGCCTCCATCTCATCCTATTGGCTCACTCATGTCACGTGACAAAACTTCAGTCACAGCTAGGCTATCATAGGGAGAGGATCTCCTCTCCCTGTGATAGCCCGATAGCACTGTCAGCAGCGTGCCTCCCGCTCCCCGATTAAGTACACCCCGCGCCCGCTCTACTCCCCGTCCCCCGCACTCTACTCCCCGTCCCCCGTTAAGGCTCAGGGAACGGGGCGAGTCTACGCTATTACCATAGACCTAGCGTTGGATACGTTAGTAGCGTACACCTGTGCATGCGTAGTATTTACAACACCAGCCCAGTAGACCTAGCGTAGGCTACGTTAGTAGCGTAAACCTGCGTATGAGGTTTACGCTACTAACGTATCCAACGCTAGGTCTACGGTAATAGCGTAGACTCGCCCCGTTCCCTGAGCCTTAACGGGGGGCGGGGGACGGGGAGTAGAGCGGGCGCGGGGTGTACTTAATCGGGGAGCGGGAGGCACGCTGCTGACAGTGCCATCGGGCCATCACAGGGAGAGGAGATCCTCTCCCTATGATAGCCTAGCTGTGACTGATGTTTTGTCACGTGACATGAGTGAGCCAATAGGATGAGATGGAGGCGGACCATCTCATTCCATGGCAAATCTCATTTCATGGCAATGCACCGGGAGGTGGTCGGCGCGTAGATGTTAACAGAGATAAGCACAGATAAGGTCATTAGACTGCTGCTTCTCCTTCATCTGTCCCACCACAGTGTTGGGGGAGGGAACAAGACCTACAAATGGTACTGAACTTAAGCAGGGAAAAAGCTAGGTCTCCTGCCCTGCCAGGCTGTGTAAAATGTCAAGACTGGATAGACAGAAAATACAAATCCCATCAGCAACCAACCCGATTTGGACTGTCCCTATTCTATTCCAATACAGGAGGCTGACATTTTGAGTCTGTTAGCTGCAGTTAGCTCATCATATCCGAAAAGTAATGCTTATACCAACATGGGTATGATGTGTGCCAGTGTGTGTGAAAGACATACCATTTGCATAATGGCCAATGTTACTATTTAAGGCTTCGATGCTGTGCCAGCCGTGCTGTTGAAGAGGTTTGGTCTTTAAAAGACTCAACTGACCCCATTTTATTTATTAAAATGAATCTTATTACAAACATGTATTTTAAAAACAACCAGAAATAAAATAAAACCAGTAAATACCATCCCTGAGTCTTTTCTTTCAAAGCTTCCGCTGTCTACTTTATGTGGTAATGGCAATGGAAAAATATTTTTCTTTTTTTTTTTACAAAAATATAAAAATATGCTCCCCCAGGTCAAATACTGCCTGCATTCCCTTTGGCCAAACCCCATGTGGAAGCCTTGAATGTCTATGATTCCTCTGGCATCTCTCCGACATTGCTCTGTCGTATGATGCGAGATTTGCGGCCTTCTTCTTCTACTTCCTGCAGGCGCTTGGATACAAGTCCTGCTTCTTCAAGCACTGCCACGGACTCGGACTTTGACGAAAGGCCCACTCGAAGGTTCTCTACTGGATTCTGAGTCTGAACTTTCTTTTTGCGTCTTGCTCTTCTACGGGCTGCTGAGGATTGAGAGGAGGGGGACGAACATGGAGAAACAAATACCTAAAAAAAAAAAAAAAAAAAAAAGAAACATTAAAAAAAAAAAAATTCAGGACTATGAAATCCATTGTGTGTTCAGCAGAGTCAGAATAGAACCAAATTTACCCAAAAGGTAGGAATAAAATTCTAAATCTGAATTCTGCTGGTTAACCACTTAACCCCTGGACCATATTGCTGGTCAAAGACCAGAGCACTTTTTGCGATTCGGCACTGCGTCGCTTTAACTGACAATTGCGCGGTCTTGCGACGTGGCTCCCAAACAAAATTGGCGTCCTTTTTTCCCCACAAATAGAGCTTTCTTTTGGTGGTATTTGATCACCTTTGCCGTTTTTAGTTCTTGCGCTATAAACAAAAATAGAGCGACAATTTTGAAAAAAAAATGAATATTTGCTATAATAAATATCCCCCAAATATATAAATATATATAAAAAAAAAAAAAAAAATATATGTTTTCCTCAGTTTAGGCTGATACGTGTTCTTCTACATATTTTTCGTAAAAAAAAAAAAAAAATATCGCAATAAGCGTTTATTGATTGGTTTGCGCAAAAGTTATAACGTTTACAAAATAGGAGATAGTTTTATGGCATTTTTATTGATTTTTCTTTTTACTAGTAATGGCGGCGATCAGCGATTTTTTTCCCGTACTGCAACATTATGGCGGACACTTTTGACACATTTTTGGCACCATTGGCATGCGCGAGAGCCAACGTATAGCTACGTGCTCTCGCGCAGGGGAGCCGACCTGCCGCCGTAAAACGACGGCGGCTGGTCGGCAACCAGTTAACCACTTCAGCCCAAGGTTTTACACCACTTCCTGACCAGGCCATTTTTTTTGCCATACGGCACTGCGTTACTTTAACTGACTATTGCACGGTCGTGTGATGCTGTTCCAAAATAAAATGAATGTCCTTTCTTTTCCCACAAAAGGAACTTTCTTTTTGTGGGATTTGATCACCTCTGCGGTTTTTATTTTTTGCGCTATAAAACCCCAAAAAAAGTTTTAAGCAATTTTGAAAAACAAACAAAAATAAAATCTAGGGAAGCAACTGTCAACACTGAGGCAATACTAAAGGAGAGTTGGGATCGTACCAGGCAGGTGCCAGACCAGAGGAGGGTGGAGATAAAGAGGGGCAGGCACCAAAGCAGAGTAGATGGGCGACAGTCAGGAAGGATAGAGGGGAAAGATTTAAGGAGGCGGGGTCTCCAGACGTCATACGTCATCAGCGGCCCCAGCCCTGGCAGCGTCGGCGTTGCCTAGCTACTGCAGGCAGCAGAGCGTGTGCGGGGACAGCAATAGCTGTTTTAATTGGATCCGACCTGCTTCCTAGCAACCACGGATCCCTGCACAGCACTCATGCTGTTCAGTGTCTCCGGCTTCTCCCAGCCCTGCTCTGATGATAAATGACATTGGGCAGGAGAGCCTGGAGACTAGAGGAGACACAGGCACAGCCGCATAGAGGGAGGTAAGCGGTGACCGCGGCCTGTGTTAACCCTCTCCAGGCCGCGGTCCCCGCTTACCTCCCGCTGTGCGGCCCGGTCATAAACAAATATCAGACTGCGGGCCCCCCCGAACCTCACTCAGCTGCGGGCCCCATAGCGCCCGCGTGGGTCGCTATGGCGGTAGTTCCGCCACGGCCATCCACTACAATGCTATTTCTAGCGATCCGCCCGGGGGCCGGATTAAAAGGTCCGCCGGGCCGTATACGGCCCGCGGGCCGTAGTTTGCCCACCTCTGTTCTAGAGGGTAGTATTGGGGGCATTAGTGGTAGGTCGACTAAAGCACCTAAACCGGAAGTCCTATTTGCAACCCCACAGCACCCAATTAGGAAACAGCATGTACTGGTCAATTCGTTTTAGTATAAATCATACAAAATAGGAAATATAAGAAGAATAAAAAAATAAAATAAAAAAAAGACACTGAATTTCAAAAGAGCCAACTTCCCTAAACTACGATCCTTGCTAGAAGATAATTGGGATAAAATCTTGGGAACAAAGAACACTTTGTTGGGTATGCTTTAACCACTTCCCGACCGCCTCATGTACATTTACGTCGGCAGAATGGCACGGACAGGCACATCAACGTACCTGTACGTGCCTGCCTAGACGTGGGTCCGATCGGGACCCCCCCGGTACTTGCGGCGGTCGGGTCCCCTCGGGGAGCGATTCGGGACGACGGCGCGGCTATTCGTGTATAGCCGCTCCGTCGCGATCGCTCCCCGGAGCTGAAGAACGGGGAGAGCCGTATGTAAACACGGCTTCCCCGTGCTTCACTGTGGCGGCGTATCGATCGAGTGATCCCTTTTATAGGGGAGACTCGATCGATGACGTCAGTCCTACAGCCACACCCCCCTACAGTTGTAAACACACACTAGGTGAACCCTAACTCCTACAGCGCCCCCTTTGGTTAACTCCCAAACTGCAACTGTCATTTTCACAATAAACCATGCAATTTAAATGCATTTTTTGCTGTGAAAATGACAATGGTCCCAAAAATGTGTCAAAATTGTCCGAAGTGTCCGCCATAATGTCGCAGTCACGAACAAAATCGCTGATCGCCGCCATTAGTAGTAAAAAAAAAAAATTTATAAAAATGCAATAAAACTATCCCCTATTTTGTAAACGCTATAAATTTTCCGCAAACCAATCGACAAACGCCTATTGCGATTTTTTTTACCAAAAATAGGTAGAAGAATACGTATCGGCCTAAACTGAGGGAAAAAAAATTGTTATATATATTTTTGGGGGATATTTAGTAAAAAAAGTTAAAAATATTGCATTTTTTTCAAAATTGTCGCTCTATTTTTGTTTATAGCGCAAAAAATAAAAACCGCAGAGGTGATCAAACACCACCAAAATAAAGCTCTATTTGTGGGGAAAAAAGGACGCCAATTTTGTTTGGGAGCCACGTCGCACGACCGCGCAATTGTCTGTTAAAGCGACGCAGTGCCGAATTGTAAAAACCCCTTGGGTCATTTAGCAGCATATTGGTCCGGTTCTTAAGTGGTTAAGAGCATATTAAAATAAGGGCATTAGCCAGTGCATTCCAATGGTAAAAAATATAAAAAGGAGCTAATAAAAGTCCTGGGTGGCTTAACTCGAACGTAAAAATGCATATAAAAGCAAAAGGAGAAGGCCTTCAATAACGGCTGGGATCCAACTTTACAAAGAACGCACATAGAAATGTAAGGGTGAAATCAGGGCGGCTAAGATAGAACACGAAAGGCACATAGTGGAGGAGAGTCCCATAAAGAATGATGAATCAACTAAGGATGGAGAGATGGCAAAAGCATTGAATTTATGGGGGAATCGGGGGGCTTCAGTGACCAAAACTGCAATGTTTATCCTCATGACACATCTCAGGAACCACCCTCATGGCTAACAGAGGACAGAATTAGAAATAGACTTGAAAAACATAACATTAATAAGTCACCGGAACCAGATGGCTTGCACTGAGGGTCTTTAAGGAACTCAGTCAAGTGATTGCCAGACCATTGTTCCTAATTTTTACGAACAGTTTACTGACTGGAATGGTACCAGCTGAATGAATGAATGACTTGTATAGCTCTACTCATGCGAACTGAATCGCCTGATTGGAGAAAAGCCAATGTAGCATTAATATTTAAAAAAAGGGCCAAGATACATCCCTGGGAATTACAGACCAGTTAGCCTAACATCAGTAGTATGCAAAGCTCTTGGAGGGGATAAGGGACTATATACAAGATTTTAGTAATGACAACTGTATCATTAGCAGTAATCAGCATGGATTCATGAAGAATCGTTTTTGCCAAACCAACCTATTAACCTTCTATGAGGAGGTGAGCTGCCATCTAGATAAAGGAAGGCCCGTAGACGTGGTGTATATGGATTTTTCAAAAGTATTTGATACAGTTCCCCATAAACGTTTACTGTACAAAGTAAGGTCAGTTGGCATGTAGTGCAAATCACATGTGATGTCCGTGCAATGCGATTTCAGCCATACAAATAGTATGGCTGATATTGCATTCGGGCCAAACTCGCAAAGGACCCTTTTTTTGGCCCGCACCAAAAATCGAATAATATGAGTGTTCACACCCATGCAATCCGATTCATGTCCGAACGGTCAGTGCGATATGCAAGCTGAAATGGGGGTGTCATTAACATCGTATTGACACTCCCAGCAGTTTGCATATGGCAGTGTGAACTGCCGTGCGAGCCGGGTGCAATGTGGGAACTCGAAAAAATTGAACCTTTTTCAAAAGGCAACTATGAATTTTATAGCTAAAGAATAAAGAAAAATGCGAGGCCCAGAGGGGAGAAGGATTTCAATTTCTCCTCCGTGCCTAGTGACTCAATTTTGGCTCCAGACCCACCACCCACCTTGTTTATGTTAGAATATATTAATAATAACAGGTAGTCTATTTTGGTTATTCTTCCACTAACCTCATCCAATGACGTACTCTCCTCGTGCATTGCAGCACATTTTGAGTTGTTCTTAGTGGAGGATTCCACCAATTCTCCATCTTGCTCATCCAGGTCAATCTTACTTGGGCTCTCGTCTTGATCCATTGAACTATCGTTTCTCTCCAGCAAGCTGTTGTCCAGTGATGGCAGACTATCCAGTTGGTTTGATATGCTATCCTCTTCAGGCACAGCGTCAAAGCTTTCCAGTTGGCTACTGTCCATGTCGGAGGCAGACCTCTCCCTTTCTATTGGCTTGCCTTTCAACTCAGGGTTGGAGTCAGTAACGTCCATCTCACTGATAGACCTCATGAGAAAACGCAGGTTCATCTTCTGTTTAGGGGCGGAGGGTAGTGTAGGTAAAGAATCCGGGGGGCTGGGGTACCTCGAAATGGCAGTTGCAGAGCTGGGGTCCCACAAATAACTGTGTCGCTGCTTACTGTAATCAGTGCCCAGGAAATGTAAAAAAATGGGATGGAATATAAAAAAAATTAAAATTAGATTACTTTTATGTATAGCCAAAATGCATAAAATATTTAATATTGTAAAAAATGCCTAAAAGTTAAAAGACCGAAATCCAAAAACAAAAACGTAATATATTACTGATTACCAGTCCTTAGATATGGTGGTTGCATTAGTTTTTCAGGCTTTTCTTTCCATTATTATTCTTTTCTGCCAGTAGTCCTTCCTGCCCTACAGTGACAATGCTCACTGACCATACTGCATCATTGGATGAACAATGTTGTCAGCCTTGGACAAAAAGTGTATTAGGACTACAGACCACCTCACCATCTCTTCTCCATAAGACATTGGGTAGGGTTCAGTAGTCCACAGGAATAGCGGAGAACAATGCAACAGATAAGCGTGCAGCACAAAAAAGGAAGCACAGGCAGTGAACTGCTTACAAAATTTTAGAAATAATTAAAAAAAAGATACCCCCCGATGACGTCATATCTGACGAAACGCATAGGAAGAAGCCGGAGGACGTGCACGTTTACTACTATTCGAAATTCTAGGAGTTGTTGTCTGAGAATTAAAAGGTATTTTGTGCACTTCTATAAAGGATTAAACACAAAACCCCTTTCACTGGTATAATAAACAGAAAAACCTTCTAAATAAATATTAAAATGTGCATCTTCTTCAGTTTGAGAAGTATTCATGTAAAACAACTACTGTGACTATAGATCAGGGTTTCTCAAACTGTGTGCTGTGGCGTGGAAAGCACACTGACCCAGGCTATAGCCCCAGGTGAGCCCCCAAAAAGGCTATATAGTGCTAATCCGGAGAGGCAGGCCGATGCTCTACTGCGGCCGTTGCACTGGTTGCTAGGATCGCCAGCTGTCTAACAAACAGTGACGTCACGACATCGCAAGGAGAGAGTGAGGCGAGACCCCAGCATTCAGTGCGGAGGAGGATTAAAATCCCTCCTCCGTGCCTAGTGACTAAATTTTGGCTCCAGGTCGGTGGAGACCCACCTTTCTCCATCTTCTCCTTTGCCACGCAGCTCAGAGCCTGAGGGAAGGGAGCATGAGCACCGCACGTCAGAGAGGAGCCTGTCCAGTGTCCATCTGCACCTGCCTAAAGGTGAGTCAGCCTCGCCAGCCTGTGTGAAGTGCTGCTGGGGAGGAAGGAGTTAACAATGCTTGTCCCAACTCTGTCCCATGATGCCAACTACTATGGAGGGGGGTCATGTCCAGGATTTGGGATAGGCTGTACAAGCTATAGATGTGCGAGATAAGATTTCAGAAAGTGCTGATGGGAATGGAATGAAATATATTTTTAGGATAGAATTGGCTGTGATTTGATTGTCAGACTATCTATATGGACAAGTACTGATCCAGGTGTCCGGGGCATTTTATTCATGGGGAGAGGGAGGGGCCCTAAGTACACCTGGATGCCAAGGTGGGAGCATACCCCATCAGTACACATAAGTAAAAATAAATAAGTTCTTCACCACAAAAAAAACGTTAAATATTTTCAGGTGAGCCGTGAATTTTTCTTGATCTTTTTGGTGAGCGGCAAGGACAAAAAAAGTTTGAGAAACACTGCTATAGATTTTTAGGTACAAAGTCTGTTTTTTTACATTTAATCATGGTATACGGGACAAATCAAACGTAAACTCAGGGAGTCAAAAGGAGAAAAAAGCAAGAAGCTAAGAGGTAGGGAGTTTAAAAAGGAAAAAACACTCATTTTTATTTAAAAAAATAAGGTAACAATGAGGATGTTTGCTCACAGCATTGAACAATTCTGGACACATTAAAAGTATATTTAAAGACAAAATAGATAATTTTCTTGAAGTCTATTTGAGGCACAGAGATTCATTAAGCAAATATTAAGTGCCAATTCACAATTGTGCGATGCGGGAACCCTGCGAATCCACTGCAGATTCCCGCATCACACCCGACTCGCACGGTAGTTTACACTGCCATATACGAACGGCTGGGAGTGCCAATAGAATGTTAATGATACCCCCATTTCAGATAGCATATCGCACTGTGAACTGACAATTCACATATGAATCAGATTGCATGGGTGTGAACACCCATACGATCTGATTCTGGTGCGGACAAAAAAAGGGTTCTGCGCAAGTTTGGTCTGAATGTGATGCGATATCAGCCATACTATCTGTATGGCTGAAATTGCATCTCACGGACATCGCATGGAAAATGTGTAGCCAAACTTAATGACAAAAAAAAAAGGAATTAAAAAATTAGAACATATCTAGAGGTTTCCTGTGGAACAGAAAATCTTCCCTTTTTGAGTCCAGGCCCACGTTAAAGTGAACCTGCCATTTCTGAAGAATCGTTCTTGCCAAACCAATCTATTAACCTTCTATGAGGAGGTGAGCTGCCATCTAGATAAAGGAAGGCCCGTAGACGTGGTGTATCTGGATTTTGCAAAAGCATTTGACACAGTTTCCCATAAACTGTTACTGTACAAAATAAGGTCCGGTGGCATGGATCATAGGGTTAGTACATTGATTGAAAACTGGCTACAGTGGTGCGTTCAGAGGGTAGTGATAAATGGGGAGTACTCAATGGTCAGGGGGGTCCCCCAGGGTTCTGTCCTAGAACCAATCCTGTTTAATCGGTTCATAAACGATCTGGAGAATGGGTTAAACAGTTTAATCTCTGAATTAGGCAGACTATACCAAGCTAAGCAGGGCAATAACTTATCTGCAGGATGTGGAAACCTTGCAAAAAGATTTGAACAAATTAATGGGGTGGGCAACTACATGGCAAATGAGGTTTAAAGTAGAAAAATGTAAACTAATGCATTTGGGTGGCAATTTATACACTGGGGGAGAACCTCTGGGGAAATCTAGGATGGAAAAGGACCTGGGGGTCCTAGTAGATAGGCTCAGCAATGGCAAGCTGCAGGTAACAAAGCAAACAGAATATTGGCATGCATTAAAAAGGGGATTAACTCCAGAGATAAAACAATAATTCTTCCGCTCTACAAGACTCTGGTCCGGCCGCACCAGGAGTATGCTGTCCAGTTCTGGGCACCAGTCGAAAGGATGTACTGGAAATGGAGCGAATACAAAGAAGGGCAACAAAGCTAATAAAGTGTCTGGAGGATATTAGTTATGAGGAAAGGTTGTGAGCGCTGAACTTATTCTCTCTGGAGAAGAGACACCTGAGAGGGGATATGATTTTAATTCACAAATACCATACTGGTTAGAAATCAACCGATATATCGGCAGGCCGAAATATCGGCCGATATTTGTCCGTTCTGGAGAAATCGTCATTGGCTGATTTTTATCCAAATTAGGCCGATATTTAACATGGCCGCTAGCGGTGCCACGGATCCGGAGCTAGGCCGAAGCCGCGGCCTTTCCTGATGCTGTGACCGTGGCGGCAATCCGCGGATTGCCCCTGCGGTCACAGCATCAGGAAAGGCCGCGGCTTCAGCCTAGCTCCGGATCCGTGGCCATCTTGGTACACCCAGTGCGGCGGCCCTACTCTCCGTTTACACCCACAGAGGAGGAGGGGCCCGTGCTCGTGGGACACAAACCGCTCTCTGGTGTCTGTTCTAGGGGGGAGGTCTGTACTGAAGGGGGGGTGTCTATACTGGAGAGAGAGGGGGTCTGTACTGAGGGGGGGTGACGCCAGTGCCAATTAGTGCCACTTGCCGTCCAGTGCCATCTGCCAATGCCACCTGCCAGTGCCAATAACAGTGCCACCATCCAGTGCCAATTAGTGCCACCTTCCATCCAGTGCCATCTGCCAGTGCCAACATCCAGTGCCAATTAGTGCCACCTTCCATCCAGTGCCACCTATTAGGGTCAACTAAAGTCATCAGTGCCACCTGCCAATGCCAACCAGTGCCATCTGCCAGTACTAACTATTGCCATCCAGTGCCAATTAATGCCACCTGCCAGTCAGTGCCACGTGCCAATCAGTGCCATCTGCCAATCAGTGCCACCTGCCAGTGTCAATCAGTGCCACCTGCCAGTGCCAATAAGTGCCATCTGCCAGTGCTAACTATTGCCATCCAGTGCCAATTAATGCCACCTGCCAGTCAGTGCCAACCAGTGCCACCTGCCAGTGCCACGTGCCAATCAGTGCCATCTGCCAATCAGTGCCACCTGCCAGTGTCAATTAGTGCCACCTGCCAGTGCCAATAAGTGCCATCTGCTAAAACCATCTTTCAGTGCCATCCAGTGCAACCTGCCAGTACCAATAAGTGCCACCTGCCAATCAGTGCCTTCTGCTAGTGCTATCTTCCAGTGCCAATTAGTGCCATCAAAAAAAATAAAAAATCATCCCAAAATATCGGCCGCCCCGATTTCTAAATATCGGCATCGGCCAGAGAAAAACACATATCGGTCGACCTCTAATACTGGTAACCCCACAATAGGGATACAACTTTTTCACGGAAGGGAGTTTAACAAGACACATGACCACTCATTAAAATGAGAAGAAGAGGTTTAAGCTTAAACTACGTAGAGAATTCTTTACTGTAAGAGCGGCAAAGATGCCAGGCGGTGGTCCCAGCAGGGGGGGGGGGGGGTGCATCGATGGGAATACTGACATATAATCACACACATAGGTTGGACTTGATGGACTTGTGTCTTTTTTCAACCTTACCTACTATGCAACTATGTAACATTGTAGCCGATGTATGCTGCAATTTATGGTGACAGCCTTAAATTGACCTAAAAAACACTAGTTCAAAAATACTCCATAAACTGAAAAGAGAAAAAAAAGGGATCTACCTTATCTACTCGTTGCAGCCCATATTATTATCTCTTATTTTTCTTGTTATATCGCATGGGTCTTCAAACTACAGTTGTTCAGGAACTACAATTCCCATCATGCCTTGTCATGTACAGACATGTCAGTGTGTTACAATGCCTTATGGGGTGTGTAGTTCTACAACAGCTGGAGGGCCGTAGTTTGAGGATCCCTGTTATATCTAAACAACTATTTACCTTGCTCCCAAGATGCCCTGATATGTCTGCAGCTGTCGCAGGAATCCAGCATTCGGTTGGACAATGCTCCTTCTCTCTTTGACGTGTTTCATAGCTTGTTCCAGCGTCCATTCGTACTCCTTCATGGCATAAGCAATCACTGTGGAGGCCGAGCGGGACACCCCCATCTTGCAGTGTACAAGGACGCAGGTATTCTGGCGTCTGTGGATGAGAAAGAAGGAAGGGATGATGTGTAATGTGACCTCAGAGAGTAGGTTCTACTACATACAACTATTTCCTTCATTGCATTATTCAAGGTAGGTGGAAAAACCCTGTACGAATCTTATTATCGTGTGGAAGGTTCCCCAGTGCTTACATATTTCCATAGTCTGCATGACCTGCTGTGAATCTGAGAATGCAGCGAATCCTTCCCATGACTTTAGTGTTCTACAAATACCAATAACTAACAATGTGATACTTGTTGAGGGAAGCGCTGTAAAGAAAGGTCTCAAGGACTTCTGGTCTTTATAAAACTACTATATTTGGAAAAGTAAAAAACATTCAAATGATTCGGGGTCAGACTCCTTCTTCAGGACCTAAAGACTGGAAATGATAAATAGCTTCCGTTTGGCACAGTCATGAAATCCATCAATCACGGAGTGGGAATGAAGAGCAATGGACAGACTTTGTTGAGGGCCCTGGTTAACCGACCACATGGAGTGGAGAAAATCTTAGGGAAGTATGTACCGTATTTATCTTCCTATAGCGCACACCCCTAATCTAGACGTGAAATTCCTGGATTTTTTTTTATTTTTTTACTTAGTTTTGGCATCTTGCCCGGCATCCATCGGCGGCCTTGTCCGGTCCAGCAGCCGTCTGCGGCCTTTGTGGTGTCCTCCCTGCTTCTCCCGCGCTGTCTCCGAGTCGATCCCCGCTTCCCGCGCTGTGTTTGAACGCCGCCGACATATACTGAGCGCAGTACACTCGGGCACGCTCGGCTCCTCTAGCATAACCGTGAGGGGAGCCGAGCCTGGCCAAGTGTACCCAAGTGTACTGCTCTCGGTATATGTCGGCGGCGGGGTTCAAATACAGTGCGGGAAGCGAGTATCAGCGTATATCGCGCACCCACGATTTTGCCCTGATTTTAAGGGCAAAAAAGTGCGCGGTATACGCCGATAAATACGGTCATTTATTTTTACTGGAAGACCCTAAATTTCTCTTAAAAATAAAATAAAAAATGACCGTATATACTCGAGTATAAGCCGACCCGAATATAAGCTAAAGGCACCTAATTTTACCACAAAAAAAAAAAAAATGGGAAAAACTTATTGACTTGAGTATAAGCCTAGGGTGTTCTTCTCATGCCTCACTGTGCCCATGACTAGACTTACGTTTAACATGGGAGTATAAAGAAGGGATGCCCAAATTTGAAAAAAAAAAAACGGTGCTTTGCACACTTGTAGAGGAGAACTGGGGCTACATGTGTGCCAAGTTTCGGGTCCAGGGGACCTACGGCCGGCCAGTACTGGGTCTCCAAAGTTACCGAAGAAATTACAGTTTAACATGGGAGTCTATGGAAGGGGTTCCCGGCTGTAGGTCCCCCGGACAACAATCTTTGCACACTTGTAAAGAACGAGTGGGGCTATATGTGTGCTAAGGCTATACGGCCGGCACCGGGTCCCCAAAGTCCGGGAGATCAGGCGCAAAAAGGTGACGCGAGTATAAGCCGAGGGGGGCATTTTCAGCACAAAATATACTACAAAACACTTGCATCTCTATACTCCCATTTTATCCAAAATATAAGGTACATATATTTTAGTTTCCCCACAACTTTTCTAAGTTTGATTGCAGATATAGGGTTGTATCAAACTTTAGTGATTCAGATGTGTAGGTGGGGCTTAACATCATCTTTAAGGCTGCTTTCACATTGGGCAGTGGAGGTGCGGTGACGGTATAGCCGCGCTATATTTACCGCGATATTCGGACGCTAGCGTGCGGTTTTAACCCCCGCTAGCGGCTGAAAAAGGGTCAATACCACCGGCAATGCGCCTCTGCAGAGGCGCATTGCGGGCGGTATTACCGCGGTTTCCCATTGATTTCAATGGGAAGGTGCAGTATAGGAGCGGTAAACAGCCCGCTCCTATACCGCTCCAAAGATGCGGCTATCAGGACTTTTGAAGCGGTCCTGCTACCGCACCGCTTCAGTGTGAAAGCCTTCGGGCTTTCACATTGAAGCCTGCAGGGCATGATTTTTTCATGCGGTATAGCAGCGCTATTTTTAGCGCTGTACCACATGAAAAACGCTTCAATGTGAAAGGGACCTAATAGTACATTATATATAGTGCAGTTCATGTAAAGACCAGTATGTGACTTGGTATCAGCCTTTTGCAGTACTCTATACCAGCCTTTTTTCAATCAGGGTGCCCAGGTAAAATGCCTAAAACATGCCCCAAAATTGTATACAAGTTGGTGGGTAGATAATGCCAGGTTCACACCATTGCGAATTGAATGCGAGATCTCTGCATCCAATTCGCAAAAGCAGGAGATTTTGACCGGCTCTCTAAGGAGCAGGTACGGTGCGTTTTGCAAAAAAACTATGTGCGTCTTTTGGTCCGTTTCAGGGGTGAATTCATTCAAAATTTCAAGCCGAAATCAGACCTGAAACGGTGAACCAGCACGCACTAGGCACCTGCTGTGAGACAAATCCGTCTTCGGTGTGAACCGAGCCCGAAACCCGCATTTTAGTTACACAAAGACACAGGTTTTCATTGTACACCATTACAACCTTCTAGCAGCCAACCTACTAAAGACCATATTACATCAGTTGATAAGTAAGTTGCCTGTATATCATCCTTGTTTGACCCTCCCTTCCCTCTCTCCATCAGTGTTGGGGTACCATTAGCCAAGTGATGGGGGAAAAAGAAAACTGAGGGAGAAGAGAAACCTTGGAATACTAGTCAATACCAGTTTTCAAAAGTGTATTGGCTTTGGAAGAATAAAATCACCTCTAAAGTTGAATGTCCTACATGTATTCATGTTGCTGCATTATGTAAAACTGCTAGACTAGTTTTTACATTTTAGAATGAAGCGCCTCAACACTGTCCTTTAATTTTGAATGGTGACCCGTGACAAACAGAGACTTTGGAAGGATGAGGGGTACTCCTGTACCGGCGTCAACAAGGAGTCTTATGTCTAGGGTCACCTTATGTCCGATAGGGCCATAGGGTGACTGAGAAATTATATCCTAAATTACAGGACAGGGGACATATGTTGGATTGTTTTAACATGGACAGTAATCTACAATATATTCTTTAATGTCTGTAAAGAATATTCTGACCCTACCGGTCAATAATGACTCTTTTCAATGATTAGCCCTGGCTAGTGAGTTGTTAAATGAGGCTGGCTCTTGAAAGGCCTTTCATTGTGTGATAACACTGTTTAAAGCCTATTGATGCTCAGGTGTGAATACCTTTCTGTCGGAGACAGACCGTCTGTCTAAAGATGTGGATTGATGGGAATTCATTGTGTGATGCCGTTTTGTTTGAATTCTGTTAATGAAGGAATGTGACTTCTCAGGTGCAGTGATTAGGTCATGATAATTATAGACGCCAAAATGTCTGGAATGTTTAGAAATCAGCCATCTGAAGGTGTATTGAAGCCCCCCCCCAGGGTGTGATGTGTGGGTGGAGAGTTTGATTGTTCCTGTGATCACTGAAACATGCCTTGAAAACTGTATATAAACTTGAGAGCTAACCATTAAAAGTGTTGATACATTTTGAAGCAGAGAATAGAGCGGTCAGTCTCATTTTCTGGGGAATTGATATGGATCGTGTCTGCTGGTTTGTCTGTGTGTCGGATAAGCTGTCGTGGGTCGATGGAAGGTCGTAAACGGTGGTGACCGTTACAGATGGGTCCTCGAGAATGTCCATAATGTTAAAGTGTGCCTTGACTGAAAAAAGTTTGAGAAACACTGCTCTATACAGCAGCACTCAGATTCCGAGAGGTAGGGACAAGTGTGCAGCATGCAAGGAACATGCGGATAGGAGGAGAGAGTACAATGAGCAGAAAGATGGCCTCAATCTGCTGATGCTCTTCAACTGTCCAGTCAGTAGGTTTGGAGTATTCCCCAACTTCAGAGGCAGCTCTCTAATTAGGCGGTCGCCTAAGGCCTTAAACTCACAGGGGTCTTGCAGCCGCCTAATTTGCCTATGATCAATACTATTGTCCATGTCATCAGCTCTCTCTCTCCCCTCTTGCATTGGCTGTATATGTCTGATGGGAGAGGATGGTGCCCTGGATCACCTGTGTGCTAGATCCTTGCATTTTCTGTAGCCGTTTTTCTTGCTTGAATTATTTTTCCCATTATGGGCGTGATTGGGGCCTCGTGTCTAAGTTTTGCCTAAGGCCTCACAAAGCCTAGAGCCACCTCTGCCCAACTGTACATAGTGTTCTTCACTTGGCACTGCATTGTAGAACATTTCGGAAGAGCTGTGCAAATATGAGGACTGGATAGACAAAGATCTAAATCCACTGGCAGGTAATACAGCTCCCTTAAATGTATATCATCTGTGTACTTAGTTGTTTGGAGTTAAGCCTTAAAGCATTTTAGGCATAAGAAAAGTCCACAAATTTTACATGTATTAAGTGGTTAAAAATAATCTTGGTAGTTTTTACTAAACGACCGCCGCATGTACATATACGTCCACAGAATGGCACGTACAGGCAGATGGACGTACATGTACGTCCCTGCCTAGACGGGGGTCTGATCGGGACCCCCCCCCTGGTACATGCGGCGGTCGAAAATCGTCTGGGAGCGATCCGGGATGAGGGGGCGGCTATTCGTTTCTAGCCACCCCCTCGCGATCGGTCCCCCAGAGCTGAAGAACGGGGAGAGCCGTATGTAAAACATGGCTTCCCCGTTCTTCACTGTGGCTCCGCCATCGATCATGTCATCCCTTTTATAGGGAGACACGATCGATGACGTCAGACCTACAGCCACACCCCCCTACAGTTGTAAACACACACTAGGTGAAACATAACCCCTTCAGCGCCCCCTGTGGTCAACTCCCAAACTGCAACTGTCATTTTCACAATAAACAATGCAATTTAAATGCATTTTTTGCTGTGAAAATGACAATGGTCCCGAAAATGTGTCAAAATTGTCCGAAGTGTCCGCCATAATGTCGCAGTCACGAAAAAAAAAAAAAAAAATCGCTGATCGCCGCCATTAGTAGGGGAAAAAAAAAAAATTAATAAAAATGCAATAAAACTATTCCCTATTTTGTAAACGCTATAAATTTTGCGCAAACCAACCGATAAACGCTTATTGCGATTTTTTTTACCAAAAATAGGTAGAAGAATAAGTATCGGCCTAAACTGAGGAAAAGTTTTTTTTATATATTTTTGGGGGATATTCATTATAGAAAAAAGTAAAAAATATTGCATTTTTTTCAAAACTGTCGCTCTATTTTTGTTTATAGCGCATAAAATAAAAACCGCAGAGGTGATCAAATACCACCAAAAGAAAGCTCTATTTGTGGGAAAAAAAGGAAGTCAATTTTGTTTGGGAGCCACGTCGCACAATTGTCTGTTAAAGCAACGCAGTGCCGAATCGCAAAACCTGGCCTGGGCCTTAAGCTGCATTTTGGTCCGGGGCTTAAGTGGTTAAAGGGTCATTCAGCTAAAACTGAATATTTCAGCCATGTCTGGATGCTGGCTAGGTGATCCTGCTATTTCTCTGGGACTTTTTTCCTTGCATACCAGAGCTCTTAACTTCACTGGCCCAGGGCTGGATTTCCATCACTGGAGCCAAAAGACACACAACCTCAAGCAAAACCCCTCTGCAAGGATCAGGTGTAAAGAACAATTTCTGGTTTTACTGGTCCTAACCTAGCTTAGTATATTATGGACATGCAAAGTCTATTTTGGCAAAAAGACTTCTCCCTCGTTTCATTATGACCAAGAACCACAGACTTCAGGTGCTGCTCCAAACATACTCCAGTGACTCACCTTACTATGAAGCCCCGTACACACGACCGGTTTTCCTGCCAGGACATGTGTATGCTTCCTAGCAGTTTACCAGGAAAACAGACGGGAATCCAGACGGGAAATTAGAGAACCTGCTCTCTCTTTTCCCATTGGGATTCCCGGTGACTTTTTTACCGCCAGATTTACTAATACTCTATGGGAAAGACTGCAAGGCAGTGCCCATGGAGCATACACGCGGCCGGGATTCCCAGCCAAATGCAAACATAACAATTTTCCCGTCGGGATCACGGCTTTCCCCTTGGTTGTCACGGCAGACTTTTTACAGGTAAAAAAACGGGAGGAACTAATGCGCAAAACCAACCTAAACAAGGGCACAACAAAGCTAAAATAAGAAAATCAAACTAATAATGCAGCTGCCAGGACTAATAGTGTTCACACACTTAAAGCAATTAATGGCAAGGGGGGGTGTAATGGCGCTTGCAACAGGATCTAATTAAAATTAAATACCAATAACGATTTCCATGTGGGTTACTGGCACATTTGTCTTTTTTATCATCATGTATCCACTCTTATTACTCTCCACATTACTCAGTTAATGTTGGGTGGGTATTTGATTTTATTCAGAGTGGAACACATTTTACACAGGAACCAGTGGAGCACATTTTCCTGAAGACTTTTTACAGGGCTTTAGGGTGCTGGCGTTGAGAGCCGTCCCGGCTCTGTATACACAAATGGAAAGAGGAAGGCTGGAGCGCTGCACTCCAACAGTACAGCCCAGATGTAAAGAAGAGTAAGGCTCCATTCACACCTGATCGCTCCAGTTCACAGGCAGAATTGAGCGACTAAGCACACTCCTGGCTCTGTGCCAAAATTAGTTACAAGCTTCTTTGAACTAGTACTTTGAGCCCCCGGAGCCCCCCCCCCCTCTCAATCTCTCTCTTCCTCCTCACTCCCTAATCTCACTACCCCATTTCTAAACGTACCCTTTACAACATAAGTTTTCAGTCCATTTCACCATTGCTGCTTTAGGCACGTTTGGTTACTCCACATTAACTGCTAAGCCTACAGATGTGACTTCTGCTCCATAGCGGTCTTTATATGCACAAGTATTTAAGGATTTAAGTGACTCGGACAAGGGCAAGATTTCAAATGGACAGACAACTGCGTCAGAGCAACTCCAAAACTGCAGCTCTTATGGGATGTTCCCAGTCTGCAGTGGTCAGGAAAAGTGGTCCAAGGAAGGAAAACTGGTGAACCAGCGACAGGATCATGGGTGGTCAAGGCTCATTGATGTATGTGGGAAGGGAAGGCTGGCCTGTGTAGTCTGATCCAATAGAAGAGCTACTGGAGCTCCAATTACTGAAAAAGTGAATGCTGATTCTGATATAAAGATATCAGAACACACAGAGCATCACAGTTTGTGGTGTATGGCGCTGCATAGCCACAGACCGGTCGGGTTGCCGATGCGGACCGTGTCCACAGCTGAAAGTGCCTACAATGGGCATGTGAGCATCATAACTGGACCACGGAGCAATGGAAGACATTTTGACAGCTTACAGATGGCCAGTTGCATGCATTGCTTACCTAGGAAGAGATGCCACCAAGATTCACTATGGAAAGAAAGCAAGCTGGTGTAGGCAGTGCGATGCTTTGTCTAGTGAAGTCCATGCCTCAAGGGGTCAGGGCTGTTTTGGCAGCTAAGGGGGACCTACTGAATAGTAGGTGGGTGGTAAAAATGTTAGGGCCGATTGGTGCAATTCTAAAAAAAGATAATTCATCTTCCACTACTTACAGACTAAAAAAGTGTGAAATCTGTTACAGGACAGTAGTTGGCTATAATTTTAGGCACGTGGGATATGCGAATGTATAGAGTGAAAGAATACATAAAAGAACCTAACAAAAAAGTAGCAAGTGTAAAAACAAAAATGAAATGAAACAGATGTTCGATTGAAATCTAGTAACTCACGATAGAAGACAATAAAAGGGAAAAACAAAACAAAAAACCAAACACACAAAAAGGGACCACAGAACACATTCTGAACATAAACTAAATCCAAAGCATGCAGCAAAGCGAGATGGAGAACAAACCCTGTGGAGTATTGGGGAAGGCAGCAGACTAGAGAAGATCCCAGGATAAGTAGAAGTCAAATCAGGAAAGCAGGCAGAAAACAGAGGTACTTCTACCCGTAACCTCCTTTGCGGGAAACGAGACAGCCATTCAAGCTAGAAAAATGATGGGAATGTCAAGTCAGAAATGAGAAGGTGCAAAATAAAAGTGACTAGTGGTTAACGTGCAACTTCATCATTGATTGTTCTCAGGATAATAGCATCCTACCATGTTAACATTCGAGAGGAGCGGTAGAAATGTTGAGTTAAAGCCCAAACTCTGGACTTGCCACAACTAACCCCCCCAATCCCAGTCACCCCTCTCTCCCGTGAAGGTCCCCCAAGCTGAATATTATCCTACTTGTTATACTCACCTATTCTGAAGTCTTGAGGCTGTGGAGTCCCCTTCTTCTCTGGGCTGGGTGGTCCCCATTGATACAGAAGGATGATGACGTTAGCAGCATCTCTCTGTACAATTACACATTGCTTGCCTGCATATTGCATATTGCTTACCGGCCTGTCCCCCCTTTTTTTTTTTTTTTTGATACTTCTTGCCTGCATGTTACCGATCCAGCTTTGTTTCTTTGACCATCTCAGTTGGTGATCTACGTAATCCTGCTTGACAACATCGTTCCCAAGCTTCAATGACTCCGACTCCTGGGGATAGTTCTGCTATAAGTTCATAGTCACCGACCTGGCCAGCAGCAAGTGGTTATGTCCCGCCTTATTTCTTACTCCTGTGGCAGCAAAAGGGTTAAAAATACATTTTCTTGCGCGAACATTAGACTTACTTGGCAGTGGAAATAAACCTGTGGGTCTCTTTCCAGTATGGTAGAAGGTTGGTGCTCTCTTCATCTAAAACTCGAATATTCAGATATTTAAAAGTCTCAGGAAAGAAGTTGTCAATTTCTCGGGTGACGTTAAGTATTTGAGTAACCCTGGCAAAGAAAGAAAAAAAAAAAAAAGTATTAAAGAATATGTAAAACTGCAACAATAAAGTTCTCATATTGTCTCTTTTTAAGCCTATTGAAGTGTTTTATTGGAACATAAAAAAAAATGATTCTGCCAGAAAACCTCAGCTGTCCTATCTCAAACTGTGTTGTGAGGAAGTTTGTTTGGGGTTTGGATCATATAAGCCATGGTACATTATCACACTTCTTAAGCAAACAATGAAGTGCAAAGTATTGATGTGGTTCGCAATCTGTAGCCCAACAGCTTGCCTCTGAAAACCACTGGTATTCCTAACAAGGCTGGATATGTCTGTGCTCACTGCGTTCCTTCTATCATTTATGCTTTCATGTCTGCCACCAAGAGATTCAGGAGACCGACTACAAGAGACTTATTCCATTACTGTGGTGTGCCAGGTGTGATTTAGAGCCCGGTACCCATAGTGCATTAACCACTTAAGGACCGGACCAATACGCTGCTAAATGACCCAAGGGGTTTTTACAATTCGGCACTGCGTCGCTTTAACAGACAATTGCGCGGTCGTGCGACATGGCTCCCAAACAAAATTGGCGTCCTTTTTTCCCCACAAATAGAGCTTTCTTTTGGTGGTATTTGATCACCTCGGCAGTTTTTATTTTTTGCGCTATAAACAAAAATAGAGCGACAATTTTGAAAAAAAATGCAATATTTTTTACTTTTTGCTATAATAAATATCCCCCAAAAATATATATACAAATTATTTTTTCCTCAGTTTAGGCCGACATGTATTATTCTACATATTTTTGGTAAAAAAAAAAAAAAAAAAAAAATCGCAATAAGCATTTATCGGTTGGTTTGCGCAAACAAATTATAGCGTTTACACAATAGGTGATATTTTTATTGCATTTTTATTATTATTTTTTTTTTTTTTACTACTAATGGCGGCGATCAGCAATTTTTTTTGTGACTGCGACATTATGGCGGACACTTCGGACAATTTTGACACATTTTTGGGACCATTGTCATTTTCACAGCAAAAAATGCATTTAAATTGCATTCTTTATTGTGAAAATGACAGTTGCAGTTTGGGAGTTAACCACAGGGGGCGCTGAAGGAGTTTTGTTTCACCTAGTGTGTGTTTACAACTGTAGGGGGGTGTGGCTGTAGGACTGACGTCATCGATCGAGTCTCCCTATAAAAGGGATCACTTGATCGATGCAGCCACCACAGTGAAGCACGGGGAAGCCATGTTTACATACGGCTCTCCCCATTCTTCAGCTCCGGGGAGCGATCGCGACTATAAACGAATAGCCGCGCCGTCGTCCCGGATCGCTCCCCGCAGGAATCCTACCGCCGCATGTAGCGGGGGGGGTGCCGATCGGACCCCCGACCCACGTCTAGGCAGGGACGTACAGGTACGCCAATGTGCCTGTACGTGCCATTCTGCCGACGTACATATACATGAGGCGGTCTGGAAGTGGTTAAAATCCAAAATCTATTTTTCAGTATGTTTGGCATCATATCCCACTGCATACAGATTTCTTCTTAAAGCGGATGTGCCACGGGAAAAATATATTAAAAGCCAGCAGCTACAAATACTGCAGCTGCTGACTTTTAATATAAGGACACTTACCTGTCCTGGAGTCCAGCGGTGATCGCAGCAGATGACGAGCCGATCGCTCGTCACCCTGCTGCTCCCCCCTCCATCCTCGGTGAGGGAACCAGGAAGTGAAGCGCTCCGGCTTCACTGCCCGGTTCCCTACGGCGCATGCGCGAGTCGCGCTGCGCCCGCCGATTGGCTCCCGCTGTGTGCTGGGAGCCGAGTGTTCCCAGCATACAACGGGGGGACGGACAGGAAGGAAGGAAAAAACCCGTCCTTTGCCCGTATCGTAGGGCCGGAAGTGGGTGCAGATACCTGTCTGTAGACAGGTATCTGCACCCCCCTCCCCCCTGAAAGGTGTCAAATGTGACACCGGAGGGGGGGAGGGTTCCGATCAGCGGGACTCCACTTTAGAGTGGAGATCCGCTTTAAAGATGATTTCAGGTTTTGTATATTTATACATTGTTACATTGATCCAGTTTGGGCCAATGTAACTATGTATATACAGTACCTGGCCGATGCCCCTAAAAGCTGGGAAGCATTGAAATGGACATCGCTTCTCCAGTGATCTCTACTTGCTTCTGGGTCCCATGCTGAGCAGCTCGCCTGCGGCCTTCTGAAGACAAGGAGGTTGGCTGCTCGGCACGGGTGCCAAGCATTCTCTGAGTGAATGCAAAGGGTTCTCCGACTGGATGAAGTGGAGAGCGTGAAGTCACTGCCCTGGCTATCCAAACAGAGAACAATTTGCATTCAGTAGATGCAAAGCATTCTCTGAATGGTGCACAGGTCGACCTCCTGTGTTCAGAATGCATCAGGCCAGCCTCTCAGCATGGGACCGGGAAGCTAATGGAGATCACTGGAGTAGCGGTGAAAGTATCTTACATTGGTGGTCAGTGGGAAGAATACTCACCTTACAGTAGTCATCAGAATGCCACACTTAGACCCCTTTCACACTGGGGCGTTTTTCGGGCGTTTTTTAGGCGCTTTGGCGTTTAAAAAAAGCCTGTAAAGCGCCTGAAAGAAGCCTCATCTGCAATCCCAATGTGAAAGCCCAAGTGCTTTCAGAGGCCTTTCACACTGCCAGCGCCCGAAAAACGCTGGTAAAGCGCTGCTAAGACCCCTTTCACACTGAGGCGCTTTTCAGGCGCTTTGGCGTTAAAAAAAGCTTCCTCAATGGGAAGGGGGCTTTAGGAGCGGTGTATTAACCGCTCCTAAAGCGCTGCAAAGAAGCTGCATGCAGGACTTTTTTTGACGCCCTGCCAGCTCAGCGCCTCAGTGCGAAAGCACTCAGGCTTTCACATTGGGATTGCAGATGCAGCTTCTTTCAGGCGCTTTTTTTTAACGCTAAGACCATTTTCACACTGGGGTGTTTTTCAGGCGCTTTAGTGTGAAAGCACTTGAGCTTTCACATTGGGATTGCAGATGCAGCTTCTTTCAGGCGTTTTACAGGCGCTTTTTTTAACGCTAAAGCGCTTGAAAAATGCCCCAGTGTGAAAGGGCCCTAAGGGCCCTTTCACACGTACGGACAAACGGTCCGTTTATTACAAGTCCGTTTACAGACTTGTAATGTTTCCCTATGGGATTGCAGACGTTAGCGGATGATGCATCCGCTAACGTCCGCAACCATCCGCGTCCGCAAAGATCCGCTTTTGCGGACAGAAGAAAACCCTATTTTTCTTCCGTCCGGTGGAACGATCGGATGAATACGGACACA
The DNA here is from genome assembly GCF_905171775.1 of Rana temporaria. Classification (NCBI taxonomy): domain Eukaryota; kingdom Metazoa; phylum Chordata; class Amphibia; order Anura; family Ranidae; genus Rana; species Rana temporaria. The sequence goes on along the minus strand of NC_053496.1, from coordinate 158,799,633 downwards.
CGGTCCGTATTCATCCGATTCCCCATAGGGGAAAGCGGAGGAGAGACAGGGCGGTCTCTGCACAGTGTGCGGGAACCGCCCTGTCCGCCGACAGCTCAGCTGGGATTTACAGAGGAATCCCCGCTGAGCCAAATGGGCTAACGGAGCAGATCAATACGGATCCGCTCCGTGTGAAAGAGCCCTTACAGACAGCTATAAAAAATCATTGGGGTCATGTTTTTGGACTGGAATCAACGATTCCAAATCACTACTCTTCCCACTGACACCAACAATGGGGCACTATTAGTAGTGCCCTATGACACCGTCCATGGGGCACTACTTCTCTCACTGACACCATCCATGGGGCACTATTCCTCCCTCTGACACCATGGATGGGGTGCTAGTCCTCCTAATGACACCAATGATGGAGCACTATTCCTCTCCCTACTATCAAAGATGCACTGTTTACTCCCACTATTTCTACTCCTATTGGCCAAAGTCTGGCCCCCCTAAAGTAAAACAGTAAACGGGCTTTTTTTTTTTAGGAAGTTTGGAGACCCCTGCTTTAGATTGTAAGCTCTCATGAGCAAGCCCTCCCAACCCTCTTGTCTTGAAGATTACTGTAAATATACTGTCTCACTTTCGTTTTGGCTCCATATAAATCCTGTACGATTTTAATATATATTGATAATTAAGGATGGGCTCCAGCGTGTTTGTATAGTACACGTGCAGAGCCCACCAGGAAGTCTGCACGGCGCTGCGCTCATCACAGCCAGGGAGACATTGTCCTGTTGCTCGGCAGCAGAGATCGGGAAATGTCTCCCTGGCTGTGGTTAGCGCAGCGCCGTGCAGACTTCCTGGTGGGATCTGCATGTGCACTATGCGAACACGCAGGAGCTCATCCTTATTGATAATTATAGCAGCAGCGGTGACATTTAAAGAAAGGGTATTGATGCTGTGTGCACTAGACAAGACACACAAGGGGTTGGGACCTAGAGACAAACTGGCTCTGGCACATTTATGAAATACTAGGTGACATTTCATAGGTTCTGGGTATTCTGTCTACATGTCAGCAGCCAGTACAGAGCACTTCATTTTTGTGTCACTGACAGGAGCAACCCTGTGTATCAAAGGCCCAAAACATTATATACATGAGGCTGATTATTACCAGTAAAAACAAGCAGCCAGGTCTTACCTATTCCTCTGAAGTTCATCCAGATTTGAAGCATTCCATTCTGAACCCTGAAATAAACCAAAAAGACAGCATGAGCTTTAGAACTGTGTACGGCCACCAACAGAACCACGTTCCCAGGAAAAATCATTTGAGTGATTCTTTTAAAGAACATGTCAAGCCAAAAAATTGATAAGAAACCCAGTCTGGTTTTTACTGCCATCTCGGTCAAATTTGCATAATGTATGGCCTTAGAGCAGTGCTTCTCAATTATTTTCTGTCATGCCCCCCTAGGAAGAAGAAAACATTTCGCGCCCCCCGCGCGACTGTAAATAGTATCATTTGTCTATAAAATTGTTATAAGTAAACCTCTGCATAACACTGTATCCACATATCCCCCCCACACACAGTATTGCCCTTCTTCACATATCCCCCCACACACAGTATTGCCCCATCACATATCCCCCCACACACAGTATTGCCCTTCTTCACATATCCCCCCACACACAGTATTGCCCTTCTTCACATATCCCCCCACACACAGTATTGCCCTTCTTCACATATCCCCCCACACACAGTATTGCCCTTCTTCACATATCCCCCCACACACAGTATTGCCCTTCTTCACATATCCCCCCCACACAGTATTGCCCTTCTTCACATATCCCCCCACACACAGTATTGCCCCATCACATATCCCCCCACACACAGTATTGCCCCATCACATATCCCCCCACACACAGTATTGCCCTTCTTCACATATCCCCCCACACACAGTATTGCCCCATCACATATCCCCCCACACACAGTATTGCCCCATCACATATCCCCCCACACACAGTATTGCCCCATCACATATCCCCCCACACACAGTATTGCCCTTCTTCACATATCCCCCCACACACAGTATTGCCCCATCACATATCCCCCCACACACAGTATTGCCCTTCTTCACATATCCCCCCACACACAGTATTGCCCTTCTTCACATATCCCCCCACACAGTATTGCCCCATCACATATACCCCCCACACAGTATTGCCCCATCACATATCCCCCCCACACAGTATTGCCCCATCACATATCCCCCCCACACAGTATTGCCCCCCTTTACATGACCCCATCACATACCCCCCCCCCCCCACAAAGTATTGCCCCCTTTACATGACCCCCATCACATATCCTGCACACAGTTTCCCCATCACATAACCCCCCTTTTCCCCCCCACAGCACAGCCCCCACTCCTCATCCTTAACATTTCCATATATTTTTCCTCCCTTCCTCCCTCTCCACTCCTACCTGTAACTTTTCAGCGCGGAGAGCAGGAGGCAGGACATTCGTCAAGTGAAGCCGCAGCAGCACTGGGCGGGGAGACTTTTGGGCGAACTGGTGATTGGCTGCTAGGACCGCCTCCTAGCAGCCAATCACCTGCCGTCCAACATGACAGGCTGCTACCTCTCTGGTCCCGTCCCCCAGTTTAAAAATGTCCCGCCTCCTGCTCCTCTAACTAGCGGAGAAGGCTGGGGACAGAAGCGGATAATAAATGGCGCGATCGCCGCGGTACGGAACGAGCCCCCCTTTATGGAGCCTCGGGCCCCCCCTGGGGGGCGCGCCCCACTATTTGAGAAGTACTGCCTTAGAGGAAGGGAACAGTGTCAATAAAGGACTTTGCTGGGGTTCAAGGGAACAGGTCCAGCCCCCCCCGGGGGTTTTTGTTGGTTTTCCTCCCTGTCATCTGTAGTACGAGTGCACTTGGGCACTTTTTCTCAGATCCTCTGCACCTTAACTCCACCAAATAATCTTCAGTGGGGTGCTGACAAATTGGATGCAGAACGAGAGGGTATTGGCATGTTCGGAAAGAAGCCAAGGCGCTGACCAATGTCCGGTGGCTGTGTCTCTGGAACAGCCGATAGACCAGGAGACGTGCTTTTTGTGTTCTCAGCAGAAAAGGCAGGTGCAAGTGCATTAGCCATAAGGAATAGTGCAACTAGGTCACCACCCAGCAGCAAAGCGGTATGGGAAAAATCCACCAAATTTAAAAGATCGCTGTTATAATAATGTTACTGCCCTCATAGTGGAGAAATTTACATAGAGGGATAACATAAGAGAATAGGATGCTACACATAAAGAAATGACTCGTCACAAATACAGGGAAACCCTGTGTTACCTGAAGGGGTCTTTGTGAGCTGGGTACCACAAGAATGGACCTGGAGCTGTTTAGCACTAGCAGCCAACTACTCGTTGCACCACGTGCCAAGGTGAGTGCCAAATGCAGGATGCAGTGCCCAAAGCAAACATTACAGGCTGACTTACTAGAATCAACACCTGAATGAAGGGTTAATGGAAAATGGCTTTGACAAGTGAATCACATTAAGGATCAACCTGGTATTACAAACAGGGCAGATGATCCCAGAAAGGGAAACTGGTAAACCATCTAATCTCAGCAGCATTAGTAATTAAAAAAAAAAAAAGTGCAAAGGAGAACTGGAAGAGAAACCATTTTCCAGAAACAAGGGGCCAGATTCACAAAAGGGATACGACGGCGTCTCTCCTGATACGCCGTCGTATCTGTGTTTCTATCTATGCGACTGATTCATAGAACCAGTTCCGCATAGATATCCCTAAGATCCGACAGGTGTAATTGTTTTACACTGTCGGATCTTAGGATGCAGTACCGCGGCCGCGGCTGAGGGGAGTTTGCTTCGTAAACCAGCGTCGGGTATGCAAATTAGGAGTTACGGCGATCCACGACGGATTTTCGCGTTCGCTACGTCGCCGCTAGTCTAGTTTCCCGTCGTTTTGGCTGCCCTAACTTTAGTCAGCAATCGTATTGCTGTCTAAAGTATGGCCGTCGTTCCCGCGTCGAAATTTAAAATTTAACGTCGTTTGCGTAACACGTCCGGGAATACGGAAGTACGCTACGCGCGTCGCCGTTCGAAGAAATGACGTCACGGCGCGCAAAGCACGACGGGAATTGCGAAACTGAGCATGCGCAGTAGGTCCGGCGCGGGAGCGCGCCTAATTTAAATGGCACACGCCCATTTGAATTGGCCCGCCTTGCGCCGGAGCCCGCCTGCGTAGTTTTCATCGCAAGTGCTTTGTGAATCAGGCACTTGCGATGAAAACTTGCGGCGGTGTAACGTATCTAGGATACGTTACGCCGCCGCGATTCTATGTGAATCTGGCCCAAGGTCCCTAGACCTGTGGGCTTTCTTCATCCCACTACCCTAGGGGAAGAGTACGTGCAGATAGAGAGTTCCATCTACTAACCCCCCCCCCCCCCCCCAAAGAGGTACAGGAGAATCTGGGGATAGATGCTTCCTTGTGCACTGAAAGGAGGAACCCTCAGGTAAAAGTATCTCACTGTTTAATATAGGAACAACTGGTTTAGACATCCGATAATTGTCTCCTAAGCTTTGTTGTAGGCAGAAAACGCACAGCATTTTTGCGAACCGAGTAGTACCAGCCCTACCCACTGTCTCTTGGTAAACTTCTACTTCCAGATCTCTCAACAGAAGAACTAGGTGGGATCTTTTAGATAAAAAAAGCAGTATGCATAGGACACAGGACAGCTATAAATTGCTGACAAAATCAAGATTTTTTTTTTCTTCAATTATTAAACACATATAACAAATGCTTCTAACTATAGTAAACAGACCAGAATCAAGAAATAAGAGAAGTTTGTTGTTCAGGTTTAGATACACTTTGTCAGGTCACCTGTGGCCAGGTGACAAGTGCACCCCGTTGGGGTCAGGGATGCACCACAGGGTAGGGAACCCTATGGCCGACTGCTGCGATCAGAGAGGAAGCCCGAGCCCAAGATTCCCCAGGGCGCGGAGTCTAAGACCCAGATTTGTGTTCACCAGAGCCTCTGGTGGTGAGGATGGCCTTCGCTGCAGCTGGATCTAGGTCGTGACCCCTGGGGTCCCCAAGGTCACGCTCTGTAGGGAGAGGGGTGAAGCAGCAACCAGGACAAGCGATAGTGATGGGTAAGCCGAGGTCGGGGCAACAGGCAGACAAGGGTAAACAAGGAACAGGCCAAGGGTCAGAGAATCAGGCAAACAGGAGAAGTCAGAGACGAGCCAAGGTCGGTACATAGGAAGGTAAACGTAACACACTGCAGACAGGAACAAGCTACAAACAAAAGGTTGAACAGCACTGCAGACCTGTAGTGCAACAGTTAATATAGACTTCCTGGGATGGCCTGGGTGGTGCCATACAGAAAGGAAGGTGATAAAAGACAGCCAGAAAGAGGGTCAGGCCTCTAATGGAAACATGTGACAGGTAAGCTGCCAGACTTTATTGCATATCCATGACACACTTCAAGGGCAGATGTAAATGGCAGACAGAGCACCAGCTGCACAAAATGTGTCCAGCATAGCTGAATTGCTTAGAGCAGGGGTCTTCAAACTACGGCCCTCCAGTTGTTCAGGAACTACAATTCCCATCATGCCTAGTCATGTCTGTGAATGTCAGATTTTTACAATGCCTCGTGGGAAGTGTAGTTCCACCACAGCTGGAGGGCCGTAGTTTGAAGATCCCTGGCTTAGAAGGTGCATTGAATTCTATGAGCAGCAGTCCCACTGTGTGAACAGTGCTGGTTGTTTTGGCTAGCGTAGTACAAAGCATCTCACGCGAATGGACCAATTAGGTGGACGCAAATCAGACAATCCATTGCTCTCTATGGAGCAGCGGATGTCAAAAGTAAACATGAGCAAACCACATGCCTGTATGAAAACACACAATACTTACCCTCTTTGGGAAATGTTCCCAAAAGTCAACAGGAAAACCAACACAGGTACGTCAACCTCCTGAGTCCCCTGAAGCGCTCACTGTTCCTCCTGCTCACCTCCACATCGCTGTATCTTGTAACGTGGGGTTCAGCAGGAAGTACTAGAGGGCGCTGTGGGGGACTAGGTGATTTGACAATGCAGAAGTGTCGGCTTCCCAGAAAACTTCAGGGGAACACTTTTCATGGGTGGTCAGCATTCAGCGGGACAGGCTGCAGGGGAGGCAAGTAGATACATTGTTTTACAGGGCTTTGCTCCAACATTTTAGTATATCGACAGGGTAGCATTAAAAGAGAAGTGCCCTGTGTTAGCCAGGACAACCAGTCATCTCCCATCTGTAATTTTTACAGCCTAAATGACAGGCGGGTTGTGAGCTTTTTTTTAGTAATGCAAGAGAAAAATCAGACTATACCAAGTACAAGTAGGAGAAGATTTCTGATGGTCGGTCCATTTGTGCCAGGATTATAATCATCTCGTTATCAATGAACTCTGTGTACTCCTGCAGGTTGCAATTAGTGTGCTGCTCCAGAGCATTCCGAACCTAAAAACAGAGGATACAGATGCATCAGGTGTCACTTTATTATAGTAATATCTCAAATTAGAAAAACCGAAAATAGTTGTTGCAGAATACTTTAATATCAATAAAATCAAACAAAGTTAAAAAGTTTTTCTTGTGGTTAATTTCCTCATAAAAAACCTGCACAGAGAAAAATTCACAAGTGGCTACTGCTGAAAATGCTAGTTGCCCGAGCTGAAAATGTCAACTGTCAGACAGCGTGCACAGAGAAAGAGGTACAGAGTTAGAAATCACTACAATGTATAGGAAAAGAATGAAAAAAAAAAAAAATACATAGGCCCAGATTCACATACAAATGCCTATCAGTAGGCGGGCGTAGCGTATCTCAGATACACTACGCCGCCGTAACTTAGTGAGGCAGGTCCCGTATTCACAAAGAACTTGCGCCCAAAGTTACGGCGGCGTAGTGCAACTGTGCCGGCGTAAGCCCGCGTAATTCAAAGTAGGCTGGTGTGGGCGTGTTTATATGGTAATGAATAGTGACCCGACGTGATTGATGCTTTTAACGAACGGCGCATGCGCCGTCCGTGAACGTATCTCAGTGCGCATGCTCAAAACTACGCCGCAAATAGTCAATGCTTTCGACGTTAACGTAAATTACGTCTAGCCCCATTCAAGGACGACTTACGCAAACGACGTAAAATACGACGCTGTACGTACGTTTCCGACGTCCATACCTAACATGACTTACCCCTGCTTTATGAGGGGTAACTTTACGCCGGCGTATGTCTTACGTAAACGACGTATCTTGATACGCCGGGCGCACATACGTTCGGAAATCGGCGTATGTAGCTAATTTGCATATTCAACGCGGGAATCTACGGAAGCGCCACCTAGCGGCCAGCGTAAATATGCAACTAAGATACGACGGCGTAAGAGACTTACGCCGCTCGTATCTAAGCCGAATTTATGCGTAACTGATTCTAAGAATCAGGCGCATAGATACGACGACTCTCATTCGGACTTAGGACGGCGTACGTGGCAATACGCCGTCGTAAGTCCTTTGAGAATCTGGGCCATAATGTTTTTATATACTGGCCCGGATTCAGAAAATTTACGCTGCCATATCTATTGATACGCCGCGTAAATTCTAGGATGCGCCAGCGTATCTTCTTTCTGTATTCAGAAAGCAAGATACGCCGAAATTTGGCTAAGATACGACTGACGCAAGTCTCTTACGCCGTCGTATCTTAGTTGCATATTAACGCTGGCCACTAGGTGGCGCTTCCGGACATTTACGCATAGATTATGTAAATTAGGTGGATACGCCGATTCAGAAACGTACATCCGGCGCATTTTTTTATGTCGTTTACGCAAGGCTTCTTCCAACATAAGGGTACCCCTGCTATATGAGGCGTAGCCAATGTTAAGTATGGACGTCGGGCCAGCGTCTAATTTTGCGTCGTTTGCGCAAGTCGTTTGCGAATAGGGCTTTGCGTAAGTTACGTTCACGTCGAAACCAATGAGGCTTTGCGGCGTAATTTGGAGCATACGCACTGGGATATGTCCACGGACGGCGCATGCGCCGTTAGTAAAAAACTTCATTTACGTGGGGTCACCATTCATTAGCATACAACACGCCCACTGCCTGGATAATTTGTATTACGCGGGCTTACGCCGGACCACATACGCTACGCCGCCGTAACTTAGGGCGCAGGTTCTTTCTGAATACAGAACCTGCCTCACTAAGGTACGGCGGCGTAGTGTATCTGAGATACGCTACTCCCGCACAAAGTTACGCCGGGCTTTCTGAATCCGGGCCACTGTGTGCACAATTAGGCAAGTGAGTATTTGACCAAATAATTTTTATGCATATTGTCCAAGCTGTATAAACTTAAATGCTTATTGGATTTATAGTGGAAGTCCAGGCAAAACCTGATTAACGCTAAACCTGCTCTCTGCCACATTCTTAACCCAATATATCTAACCCTGTAAAGGAAAAATCTCTGCACTTAACTATTCTGCAGCCAAACTGGTCTGGTCCTAGCATCAGCTGTCAGCGGTGGCTTCCGTGTGAAGGCGGGTGCAGGAGAGGCAGCCTACAAAGTCCCATAGTAAGTCTATGGCCAGTTACACATGAGGAGTCCGCCTGCTCCCGCCAGTTCAGCAGATCAGTCCGCAGATCTCTGCTGAGCTGGCGGATGACAAGATGCTCACTGAGCGGGGAGGGGCTTGTGCAGCGCCGCCGATTTCTATGGAGCGATCCGATGCTGTACGTTTTCGTCAAATTTCACCCGATCCGATATGGACGTGTACCCATACGTCTGATGTCTCCGCTGACATCCGTCGCTCCATAGGACTGCATGGAGCGGCCGTTCAGGTCCGCCGTCAAAACTGACAGGCGGACCTGAATAGTCCATCCCTGTGAAAGGGGCCTATGGGAGATGTCACTTCCCAGTCATGTCACAGCCGTTGTCGGTCCTCTCCTCCATGCAGCTTCCGCCACTGGAGACCGGACCAGATTGGTTGTAGAATAGGGAACTTTACAGGGTTAGATAGATTTGATTTAGAATGTGGCAGAGAGCAGGTTTAGCATTAGTTCGTTTTCGCCTGACCTTCCACTTTAAAGCAGAGTTCCAGTAATTTTTTTTGTTTATTTAAAGTCAGCAGCAATAAAAACTGTAGCTGCTGAATTTTTAATAAACACACACTGACAATAACCGGTCCTACAATCCAGTGGTGCACTCATTCCAGTCGTGTTCTCTCCCTGTTCTCCCCTTAGCGGCCTCTTAACTATGGGCACCTTGCGGCTTCACAGTCGGGTACCCACCGTGCATGCCCAAGTGGCGCTGCGCTCTGTGACTGGTTCCGAAGTCTTCTAGGACCTGTTGTGTGTCCCAGAAAACTTTGGGAGGGAGTGGGTGTAATAGTACCAGTCCTATTTAGCATCTGTCCCAAGTCCATTTTCTTCACTGGGATACCGGCCCCTAAACCAGCCAGGTTGTCTATGTTTAGAACATGGACATTGCCGTCACTGGTCATACAGTATTTCATTGCCCAGATATAAAATGTGACCACCGTACCATTTTCCTAAGGTACCGGGCAGCCACGCTTCTTCCAGTCGGGCCCATGGGGTTTAATGCCGGCCACCAACAGTACCCCATCCTCTTTACTGTTTGTATTATGCATGTTCCAAGCTCGAAGATCAGAGGTAGAAGAAAGTTTCCTAAACTGTCCTTCCCAATGAGAAAGTTGGCTGTGTGCCCAGGTTTTATAGGATTTGTTGAAATGTTTGAATGTACCTGTGCCTCATGCTATTAGATGTACCGTTTACCACACCCTGTGTCTCTATGCAAGCAGGAAAGGGGGGGGGGGTTGTCCCCAGGGGTGTATATCCACTTCTGTCTGTTCTTCAATAATTTTTTTATGCTTTTATCCACATCTACAGTGAGTCCTGACTAGTGACTGGGTGGGCTGCGGGATCGGGTATTGTCCTGGCACTGGACAAGGGAGCTTAAACAGTGGGCATACTCCTCAGGAGTACAGGGGTCTTCCAATTACGATCGCCTAAGGCAACAGAATTGGAAGTGGGAGCAGGTACCTGCTCCCCTCCCTCCTCCCCAAAATCTCTGTTTCACAAACAGGATCCAGGGAGGCGTTCTTAAATCAGAAGTTCCGGTTTTGGGTGGAACTCCGCTTTAAGCATATCAGATGATGTGTATTTGTGTAACGAGGGAGGGTGTGGCATAAGGAGCGCAACCCCCTATATTCAAGGTGTGCATAATTATTAGGCAGCTTCTTTTCTGCAGGCAAAATGGGCCAAAAAAGATTTAACCTACTCTGGAAAGTAACTGCAAATTTACTGCCAAATTTTTGCGAAAAAACTAAAAACGTGAAGCTATCAGGTACCCATCATCCTCCAGTGCGGTCATACTTCAAAACTGCAACCTATCTGGAGTGCTCAGGTAAGGCCAAGGTAAAGAAGGCTGAAACCCGACCACCCAACAAGACACACAAGTTAAAATGTCAAGACTGGGCGAAGAAATATCTAAAGACGGATCTTTCTAAGGTTTTATGGGCTGATGAGATGAGTCACTATTGACAGACCAGATGGATGGGCTTGTGACTTGATCAGTAACAGGCACAGAACTCCACTTCAACACAAGGTGAAAGTGGGGTACTGGTATGGGCTGTTATGATTAGGAATGAGTTAGTTGGACCTTCGGGTTGAAGATGGACTCAAAATCAACTCCCAAACCTACTGCCAGTTTTTAGAAGACACTTTCTTCAACCAATGGTACAGAAAAAAAAAAAAAAAAAAAGTATTCATCTTTGAAGAAGACCAGGATATGTATGCAGGACCATGCTCCATAGCATGCATCGAAGTTCTATACTGCGTAGCTAGCCAATAAAGGCCTAAAGATAAATGACATGGCCCCAACCCCCCCCCTTCCTCACCTGACCTAAACCCTATTGAGAATTTGTGGGCTCTTCTTAACCACTTGACAACCGGCCCATTGCCAAAGTACGTCCTGTTTTTAAAGATGGATATCTCGGTAACAGCAGCAGCTGCTGCCACAACCGAGGTATCCGAAGGAGGCGGTCCCGATCGCCTCCTTCGCCGGCGGAGGCGATCGGGACCGTTCGGCTGCTGACTGGGGACGAGACTGAAGGAAAAATCTCCTTTGCCCATCCCCATAGCTCTGCTAAGGGGAAGTGACGTCAAAACGTCAGTCCCGCCCAGCCTCTTAAAGCAACATTTTTTTTTTTGTCATTTGAAAAAATGACATTTTCACATTTTTTTTTTTTTTTTTTTGCATTTAAGCCTAAATATGAGAACCGAGGTCTTTTTGACCCCAGATCTCATATTTAAGAGGACCTGTCATGCTTTTTTCTATTACAAGGGATGTTTACATTCCTTGTAATAGGAATAAAAGTGATAATTTTTTTTTTTATTATTTCAGTGTAAAAAATTATAAAAAGGAATAAAAATAAATAAGAAAACAAAAAATTTTTTTTTTTTAAAAACGCCCCGTCGAGCTCGGCCACAGAAGCGAACGCATACGCGAGTAGCGCCCGCATATGAAAACGGTGTTCAAACCACACAAGTGAGGTATCGCCGCGATCGTTAGAGCGAGAGCAATAATTCTAGCCCTAGACCTCCTCTGTCACTCAAAAAATGCAACCTGCAGAATTTTTTAAACGTCGCCTATCGAGATTTTTAAGGGTAAAAGTTTGACGCCATGCCACGAGCGGGCGCAATTTTTTACCGTGTCATGTTGGGTATCATTGTACTCGGTTTAACATTATCTTTCACAATATTTAAAAAATTTGGGCAAAAATTATTGTTGTCTTATTTTTTAATTAAAAAAAGTGATTTTTTCCCAAAAAAAAGGTGCGCTTGTAAGACCGCTGCGCAAATACGGTGTGACAAAAAGAATTGCAATGACTGCCATTTTATTCCCTAGGATGTCTGCTAAAAAAAAATATATATAATGTTTGGGGGTTCTGATTAATTTTCTATCAAAAAAAATGTGATTTTTACATGAAGGAGAGAAGTGCCAAAATAGGCCTGGTGGTCAAGTGGTTAAACAGGAGATTTACGGGGAAGGAAAACAGTACACCTTCCTGAACAATGTCTGGGAGGCTGTGGTTGCTGCTGCATAAAAAGTTGATTGTCAACAGATCAAGACACTGACAGACTCCATGAATGGAAGGCTTGCGACTGTTGTTGAAAAGAAGGGGTGGCTATATTGGTCACAAATTAAAAAAAAAATTATGTCAGAAATGTTTGAGTTTAATATTCTCACTTTGACTGATAAAAATAAACAAGCGAGATGGGAACATTTTAGTTTTTCAATTAGCTGCATAATTCTGCACACAAATAGTTGCCCAATAATTGTGCACACATAGATATTCTACTGAGAAAGCCAAAAACCTCACCTTTTACTTTCTTAAATATTCAGGTTTGAGATTTATTAATATTAATGTTTATTAAGATTTTGGATTGACCGAGAGCACTGTAGTTGTTCAATAATGAAATTATTCCTTAAAAATACAACTTGCCTAATGATTGTGCACGCAGTGTAAACGTGTCCATTTGTCAGCTTATCATTAAAAAAACACAACAGGGTATTAATTAAAACAAATGTAAAAAAAAAATGAAAAGTAAAGTTTACATATGCAAATTAGGCATAAAGTTATTGTAGAAGCGTAAATGTGCCTTCCTTTGTATCTTCGTCCACTCACCTGCTTAGACGTTATATTCTCAAGGTCGCTTTCCCGCAAGATGTCTCGCAGCTTTTTCCGGATGATCTTCTCAGTCTCCCCACTGAAATTAAACACAAATATAGATCTGAGACCACATATAGCTAAAAAACAAACAAACATACATACATACATACATACACAGAGTGCAGAGTGCATCTCTATTAAACTGCTGAAACTTGGGACCCGACTTGTGAGAACCCCCCCCCCCCCCCCCCCCAAGTCACATGACATGTAGTCAATGAGAGCGGTCTTTATTAGCACTACTGAAGTCGCTCAGACTTTAGAAAAGGTTCCTGTACTACTTCAAGGCGACTTCTATCAGACTTGTGCCTCAAAGTATTACTCAAGTCGCCATAAAGTCTCCTGGCAAAGTCTCACCGTAAGTCGCAGTAGTGTGAACCCAGCCTTAAAGGGGTTGCAAAGTCAGAAGTTTTTTTTATCTTAATGCATTGTACACATTAAAATAAAAAGCCTTCTGTGTGCAGCAGCCCCCCCAATACTTACCTGAGGGTCCATCATTGCCCATGAGTGTCTCAGCCGTCCAAGTTCCTTCCCAATTGGCAGAGACACAGCAGCGGCGCCATTGGCTGCCGCTGCTGTCAAAGTCAGCTAGCCAATCAGAAGAGAAATGGGGTGGGACTGAATGGACAGAGGGAGCTGTGACTCGGCTCGGGTGCCCTCAAAAGCAAGCTGCTTGCTGTGAGGGCACTGAACAGGAGGGAGGGGCTAGGAGCACAGAAGAGGGACCCAGTAAGACGAGGAGAGCAGGCAAGCATAACCTTTTTTTTTTCCCTATAAAAATAACAAACAAGAGACTTTACAATCACTTTAACCACTTAACAGGACCCCTTCGTGAAGGACCCCTTCACGCCGATATATGTCAGCAGAAGGGCACGGCTGGGCACGTCGCCTTTAAGAGCCCAGCTGTGGGCCACGAGCGCTCCGCCGCCCTCGCAACCTGGTCCTGTGCTCCGTGACCGCGCCCACGGGACCCGATCGCCACCGGGGGCCGGCAATCGGGTCACAGAGCTGAAGAATGGGGAGAGGTAATTGTAAACAAACGTTTCCTTGTTCTTCCTAGTGTGACTGCCACTGATCATCTGTTCCCTGTCATAGGGAATGACGATCAGTGACGTCACACACCAAGCCACGCCCCCCACACAGTAGTAATTACTCCCTAGGAAACACTTAAACCCTTCGAGGCCCCCTACAGGTTAACCCCTTCACTGCCAGTGTAATTTTCACAGTAATCAGTGCATTTTTATAGCACTGGTCGCTGTAAAAACAACAGTGGCCCCAAAATAGTGTCAAAAGTGTCCGATGTGTCCGCTATAATGTCGCAGTCACGATAAAAATCGCTGATCGCCGCCATTACTAGTAAAAAAATAATTATTAATAAAAATGCCATAAAACTATTCCCTATTTTGTAGACGCTATAACTTTTGCGCAAACCAATCAATAAACGCTTATTGCAAAATTTTTTTAACAAAAATATGTAGATGAATAAGTATCGGCCTAAACTGTGGAAAAAATAATGTTTTTTTATATATTTTGGGGGATATTTATTATAGCAAAAAGTAAAAAATATTGATTTTTTTTCAAAATTGACGCTCTATTTTTGTTTATAGTGCAAAAAATAAAAGCCGCAGAGGTGATCAAATACCACCAAAAGAAAGCTCTATTTGTGGGAAAAAAAGGACGCCAATTTTGTTTGGGAGCCACGTCACACGACCGCGCAATTGTCAGTTAAAGCGACGCAGTGCCGAATCGCAAAAAGGGGCAAGGTCCTTAACCACTTAAGGACCGCCTCCTGCACATTTATGTTGGCAGAATGGCACGTATGGTTACAGGTACGTGCTGTGCTATTATCTTGCCGTTGGCCGTGGGCGCGCACCCGCGACCCGGTCCGAAGCTCCATGACCCGATCGCCGATGGAGTCCCGCGATCGGTCACCGGAGCTGAAGAACGGGAAGAGCTGTGTGTAAACACGGCTTCCCCGTTCTTCACTGTGGCGGCGTCATCGATTGTGTCCCCCTATAAAAGGGATCACACGATCGATGATGTCACACCTACAGCCACACCCCCCTACAGTTGTAAACACACATGAGGTCACACATAACCCCATCAGCGCCCCCTGTGGTTAACTCCCAAACTGCAATTGTCATTTTCACAGTAAACAATGCATTTTAAATGCATTTTTTGCTGTGAAAATGACAATGGTCCCAAAAATATGTCAAAATTGTCCGAAGTGTCCGCCATAATGTCGCAGTCACGAAAAAAAAAAAAAAAAAAAACGCTGATCGCCGCCATAAGTAGTAGAAAAAAAATAATTAATAAAAATGCAATAAAACTATCTCCTATTTTGTAAACGCTATAAATTTTGCACAAACCAGCCGATAAACGCTTACTGCAATTTTTTTTACCAAAAATATGTAGAAGAATACGTATCGGCCTAAACTGAGGAAAAAAAAGTTTTTTTTATATATATTTTTGGGGGATATTTATTATAGCAAAAAAGTAAAAAATATCAAAAAAAAAAATTCAAAATCGTCGCTCTATTTTTGTTTATAGCGCAAAAAATAAAAACCGCAGAGGTAGTCAAATACCACCAAAAGAAAGCTCTATTTGTGGGGAAAAAAAGAACACCAATTTTGTTTGGGAGCCATGTCGCACGACCGCGCAATTGTCTGTTAAACCGACGCAGTGCCAAATCGCAAAAACGGGCCTGGTCCTTTAGCTATAAAATGGTCCGGGGCTTAAGTGGTTAATCTTACCATACGACTTACAAACTGATTGACACCAATCCTGGGGGTTATAATTGTGGCTTCAGACACCAATCCTGGGGGTTATCATTGTGGCTACAGACACCAATCCTGGGGGTTATCATTGTGGCTACAAACACCAATCCTGGGGGTTATAATTGTGGCTACAGACACCAATCCTGGGGGTTATAATTGTGGCTACAGACACCAATCCTGGGGGTTATCATTGTGGCTACAGACACCAATCCTGGGGGTTATAATTGTGGCTTCAGACACCAATCCTGGGGGTTATAATTGTGGCTACAGACACCAATCCTGGGGGTTATAATTGTGGCTACAGACACCAATCCTGGGGGTTATAATTGTGGCTTCAGACACCAATCCTGGGGGTTATAATTGTGGCTACAGACACCAATCCTGGGGGTTATAATTGTGGCTACAGACACCAATCCTGGGGGTTATAATTGTGGCTACAGACACCAATCCTGGGGGTTATAATTGTGGCTTCAGACACCAATCCTGGGGGTTATCATTGTGGCTTCAGACACCAATCCTGGGGGTTATCATTGTGGCTGCAGACACCAATCCTGGGGGTTATCATTGTGGCTTCAGACACCAATCCTGGGGGTTATCATTGTGGCTACAGACACCAATCCTGGGGGTTATCATTGTGGCTACAGACACCAATCCTGAGGGTTATCATTGTGGCTACAGACACCAATGCTGGGGGTTATCATTGTGGCTACAGACACCAATCCTGGGGGTTATCATTGTGGCTACAGACACCAATGCTGGGGGTTATCATTGTGGCTACAGACACCAATCCTGGGGGTTATCATTGTGGCTACAGACACCAATCCTGGGGGTTATCATTGTGGCTACAGACACCAATCCTGGGGGTTATCATTGTGGCTACAGACACCAATCCTGGGGGTTATCATTGTGGCTTCAGAAACCAATCCTGGGGGTTATAATTGTGGCTACAGACACCAATCCTGGGGGTTATAATTGTGGCTACAGACACCAATCCTGGGGGTTATAATTGTGGCTACAGACACCAATCCTGGGGGTTATCATTGTGGCTGCAGACACCAATCCTGGGGGTTATCATTATGGCTGCAGACACCAATCCTGGGGGTTATCATTGTGGCTACAGACACCAATCCTGGGGGTTATCATTGTGGCTTCAGACACCAATCCTGGGGGTTATCATTGTGGCTACAGACACCAATCCTGGGGGTTATCATTGTGGCTACAGACACCAATGCTGGGGGTTATCATTGTGGCTACAGACACCAATCCTGGGGGTTATCATTGTGGCTACAGATACCAATCCTGGGGGTTATCATTGTGGCTTCAGACACCAATCCTGGGGGTTATAATTGTGGCTACAGACACCAATCCTGGGGGTTATCATTGTGGCTACAGACACCAATCCTGGGGGTTATCATTGTGGCTACAGACACCAATCCTGGGGGTTATCATTGTGGCTTCAGAAACCAATCCTGGGGGTTATAATTGTGGCTACAGACACCAATCCTGGGGGTTATAATTGTGGCTACAGACACCAATCCTGGGGGTTATAATTGTGGCTACAGACACCAATCCTGGGGGTTATCATTGTGGCTTCAGACACCAATCCTGGGGGTTATCATTGTGGCTTCAGAAACCAATCCTGGGGGTTATAATTGTGGCTACAGACACCAATCCTGGGGGTTATAATTGTGGCTACAGACACCAATCCTGGGGGTTATAATTGTGGCTACAGACACCAATGCTGGGGGTTATCATTGTGGCTGCAGACACCAATCCTGGGGGTTATCATTGTGGCTGCAGACACCAATCCTGGGGGTTATAATTGTGGCTACAGACACCAATCCTGGGGGTTATAATTGTGGCTACAGACACCAATCCTGGGGGTTATAATTGTGGCTACAGACACCAGTCCTGGGGGTTATAATTGTGGCTACAGACACCAATCCTGGGGGTTATAATTGTGGCTACAGACACCAATCCTGGGGGTTATAATTGTGGCTACAGACACCAATCCTGGGGGTTATAATTGTGGCTACAGACACCAATCCTGGGGGTTATCATTGTGGCTGCAGACACCAATCCTGGGGGTTATCATTGTGGCTGCAGACACCAATCCTGGGGGTTATCATTGTGGCTTCAGACACCAATCCTGGGGGTTATCATTGTGGCTACAGACACCAATCCTGGGGGTTATCATTGTGGCTTCAGAAACCAATCCTGGGGGTTATAATTGTGGCTACAGACACCAATCCTGGGGGTTATCATTGTGGCTGCAGACACCAATCCTGGGGGTTATCATTGTGGCTGCAGACACCAATCCTGGGGGTTATCATTGTGGCTACAGACACCAATCCTGGGGGTTATCATTGTGGCTTCAGACACCAATCCTGGTGGTTTGAATTGCAGCCTCTGATACCAATACTATGAATTATAATTGCAGCAACGGATACCATATCCAAGAGTTATAACTGCACACACTGACACCAACACTGGGGGTTATTATTAGAGCCACTGACACCAATGCCAAGTGTTTTATTTGGGCTACTGAAAACAATGACAAAGTTTATTTTGTCCCACTTTCTCCTCAATGTGTATTGTGGTAAACTGCAAAAATGTAGCAGGACCAACATTTTTGGATGTTTGACGATTTTGCATACGCTGCCGAACAAACTGATTTTTCCGGGCCTGTAGACTTCACCTTACACATGAGCCGTGTGTGGGGAACTGTGTCAAGTGCTTTTGTAAAGTCCAAGTATACCACGTCCACATCCACTCTTTTGCCTACGTTTTTGCTTACTACCTCATTAAAAAATAAAACAAAATAAATAAATTTGATTTGTTTGACAACTTCAGTCTTTCGTGAATCCATGCGGTCGATAGCTGTAAAAATACTGTTTTCAGGCAAACTTCGGTATTTAGGGCTTCTTTCAGGAATCAAGGGCCCTTTCACACGGATGGCTGTTTTGCTGCAGTTAAAAGCATGCAAAATGTTTTGTGAAATTTAAGGCTCCAGGCACTGCGATTAGCTGCATTTGTACATTGCGATTACATGCGGCCGCGTTTAGCTGCGGTAGTCATTCCCATAGCAACCCTTTTAACCACTTAAGGACCGGACCAATATGCTGCTACATGACCCAAGGGGTTTTTTACAATTCGGCACTGCGTCGCTTTAACAGACAATTGCGCGGTCGTGCGACGTGGCTCCCAAACAAAATTGGCGTCCTTTTTTCCCCACAAATAGAGCTTTCTTTTGGTGGTATTTGATCACCTCTGCGGTTTTTATTTTTTGCGCTATAAACAAAAATAGAGCGACAATTTTGAAAAAAATGCAATATTTTTTACTTTTTGCTATAATAAATATCCCCCAAAAACATATATATAAAAAAAAAAATTCCCTCAATTTAGGCCAATACGTATTCTTCTACCTATTTTTGGTAAAAAAAAAAAAAAATCGCAATAAGCGTTTATCGATTGGTTTGCGCAAAATTTATAGCGTTTACAAAATAGGGGATAGTTTTATTGCATTTTTATTAATTTTTTTTTTTTTTTTTACTACTAATGGCGGCGATCATCGATTTTTTTCGTGACTGCGACATTATGGCGGACAATTTTGACACATTTTTGGGACCATTGTCATTTTCACAGAAAAAATAGGATTTTTTGTACTCACCGTAAAATCCTTTTCTCTGAAGTCCATGGACGGACACAGCTCCTTAAATCTTGACAAGTGGGTTATGTTCCCT
Organism: Rana temporaria; assembly: GCF_905171775.1. Taxonomy (NCBI): domain Eukaryota; kingdom Metazoa; phylum Chordata; class Amphibia; order Anura; family Ranidae; genus Rana; species Rana temporaria. The sequence continues at coordinate 158,780,365 of NC_053496.1, read as the reverse complement.
GTTTACAGGAGAGGACTAGGCAGAAACATGTTAAATAGTTAAATACATGTTACATTAACAGAGTTGAACAGCCCCGCCCAGGGGGCGGTCCCTCCAGACATAACCCTCCTCACTGCAGCATGCAGCCTCAGTTCGTAACAAGCAGTACAAACCTAAAAAGGAGGGGTGGGAGCTGTGTCCGTCCATGGACTTCAGAGAAAAGGATTTTACGGTGAGTACAAAAAATCCTATTTTCTCTTATCGTCCATGGACGGACACAGCTCCTTAAATCTTGACAAGTGGGACGTCCCCAAGCAGTGTCAAAAAACGAGGGGTGGGAAATATATCAGTAAAAACAATTTTTAACTTCACCCCAAAACAAGCAGAGCTCCTCAACGGAGGAGGTGCAACTTTAAACAGCCGCCGGCAAAAACTAGCGGCTGAAAAAAACATCATAAGATGCACTCACAGCAACCATGTAAATTCTGGAAAAAGCGTGAACGGACGAGCAAATCGCCGCCTCGCACACCTGTGAGACCGACGCATGATGTCGAAAAAAAAAAAAAAAAAAAAACCCAGGAAGCACCAATTGCCCTGGTCGAAAGTGCCGTGACCGGAAAGGGGGGCCCGCCCCTTAGGAGCATAGGCATGTATGACGGCCTGCCTGATCCACCGAGAAATGGTGGTCGACGAGACCGCCAGGCCCTTTTGTGGACCAGACACCGACACAAAAGAGAGTCAGAAGCTCCGAAATGGAGCTGTAGTAGGCTGGTATACCCGCAAAGCGCGTACCACGCCTAAAAGTATGAAAGGCCGAAACCTCCTTCGGAAGAAGGGAAGGTCGCGGGCGCACCATCACCTAATCCTTATGGGGGATCAAGCATGGCGGCTTGCAAGACAAGACCGCCAACTCAGAAACCCCTCTAACAGAGGTAAAGGCCACTAAAGGGGCCCCCTTCTGAGATAGTGTCAAGAGAAAATCTCTCTGATGTTTCCAAAAGGAAGGTTCCTGAAGAACCGAGAGCACCAGAGTCAAAACTCATGGGGGAAGAGATGGGCCAAGAGGGGAAAGTATATGACAAACCCCTTGCACACAAAAAAAGGGGACCCACCAGGGAACGGGCCGCAAAAAGGCCACTAAAAGAACACAGCCAAGGCTGAAATCTGCCCCCAAACGGTGCTTTAAGCAATTTTTAGATCCAATCCAAGCTTTAAAAACAGCAGGACCCTGGACACCGAGAGTACGCCCGTGGACGTCACTCCATCCCTTCGCACCAAGAGAGGTGCGACGGTAGATCCTCCGGAAGAAGACTACGGTGCCCTGTTGAGATGACCGAGTCAGACAGACCCTGGTCACCTAAAGTCTGGCTTCCAATAACCATGTTGAGCAAGTCAGTGACTGTACAACAGGAGGAAGTATGGGACCTTGAGACAGGAACCTCCTGCCCTGGCAATCGCCAGGGTGCCTCCGCTACCAGGCGCCCGATATCAGCGTACCAAGGACACCGAGGTCAATCTGGAGCGATTAGAACCTTCGGGATCTCCTCAGCATCCACTCTGTGGAGCGGCCGAGGAAGCAACTACCATGGAGGAATGGCAAAAAATCACCGATACAGACAACACAGGGCCACCAGCGCGACTGACGCGTCTGTACAAGATCACTAGACCTGGCCACTAACTTTGACACCCTTGCGGCAGAGACAAGCTGCCAGGAGATCCATGCCATGTGAGGCTCACCTCCTGCAAGGGAGCCGAAACACCCCAAGCACAAAGACCAGTCGCCCTGGTCCAGCATCTGGCGACTCCAGTAGTCCACCTGCCGGCATACCTGATGGTAGACTGAAGCCACGGCCGTGGCGTTGTCCGGCTGAAACCAGATCGGTCGACCACAAGGAGAAGCATAGCCTGATCGCCTAAAATAGTAGGACAATGAAAAGTAGACAGCACCTGGTATTCCCAGGCGGTCTCCCACCAGGCCCGACCCTGGGTAGCTACCGTGACCAGACACATTCAAGGAGGTGTGGTCATAGGTCCACGCAAGTCCAGCGACTCAGGGCCGACTGGACCCCCCAGTTTTGTGAACCTCCAGGTTCACAACCCGTGAGCTGGCATCCGTCGTAAACACCGACCACTGGAAGGAAGGAACAACTTCCCGGACCGAAGAGTCGGGAATCTCTGTCACCAACTCAGAGAGACTCTGACTAGGTGGCGCACAGGAATCTAATGATTTCAGAGACAAGAGATTTTTACCACCTGGACAGTAGTTCCCCTGGAAAACCAGGGTGTGGAACTGGGCATACAGTACCACCTTGAAGGAGGCTACCCACAGACCCCGAACCAGCAGGCGCCCGGAGAGAAGACCGATTGCGTGATGCCAATACCTTCACCGCAGACTGAAGAGTCTGCAATTTCTCCAGGGGAAGAAGGACCTTTGCCACTGAGGAGTCTGGATCAACACTAGATACTCCAATGCTGAGTCGGAACCTAGCATGCCCATGATTTGAACCCTGGGTCGCACACATGGAGGGCAGGCTTGCTGCCACTGAGCTACACTTTCTGGCCTAAACGTTTAACATCCACCCGAATCTTCGGAGGGTCTGAATGGGAATAACCCATCCACTAGGTCGGAGAGCTGCTCTCAGAAGAAAGTCGTCCAAGTAGCCAATGAGGCAAAGCCTCGCTGTCCCAACAAAATTCAAATAAGTGCGAGCTCCTAGCTGAAAACCCATGGTGCTGACGCCAGATCAAAAGGGAGGGCCACAGGCTGACAGAGACCCTTCTCTCATCACGAAGCACAGAAAAAAACACTGTGACATGTGCAAAACGGGACATGCATGTATGCATCCCTGATGTCCGAGGACGTCAGGACATCCCCCGGATGAAGCGCAGCTACCACCGAACAAATGGATTCCATGCGGAACTACCCGGCGCTCACAAAGGTATTTAGGGCCTGAGGCCCATAGAAAACCCCAAAACTCTCGTCCTGCAGGAAAGGTAAAATTACCTCGCAGCTTAGCAAATCCCACACTGCCCAAGGCAGACCGACGGGCCGGGAGAGGAAGACACAAGGACAGAACTTTGTTCTGTGGATAGGAGGAAACCCTATCTAGTACTCCGAAGAGACCACCTCGCAGACCCACTAGTCGGAGAGCAGGGAGGTTTCACTGAATTGTGAACCTGCAAGCCGCCCCTCCCACCTAGAGACAGGAAGGGAAGGCTATATACATTGGCAGGATTTGGGTGCCGGCGTGATCGGCTTATGCACCCAGGGACAGATTAGTCCCCCAGCTGGGCCTTTGACGGCCTGGGAGGGTTGCCCCTAAATAATACACACACATAGTGTGTATGTATATTATGTAGGTGTATGCACACATGTCTTTGGAGGAAACCGGAGTACCCGGAGGAAACCCACGAAGACACAGGGAGCGACAATGCAAGCTCCAGGCAGATTTGCGTCAGTGTGCGGATTCGAACCAATGACTCTTTTGCTGCCAAGTAATGGAGTTAAGCACTACACCACCGTGTGCATAAAACCATTCTGAAACAGACACCCTGGATAACAAGGCGCAGCATTCAATGAAGCATCACAGACCTATATGAGGCCCTGGACCAGCTGGTCCGCTAGGCTAATAACCTCAGGAGAGAGTCGGTGCTCCTCCACTGTCTGGTGCAAAATGCTCACTCTGTGAGTTGTATACAGCACTAGGGGTCAGGACTACTCCAGGATGGCCGCCGAGCGTTCAGAACGCGGCCACAGGAAAATGGCCGGCACAATGTAAGCTGCGCCATAGCGCGGCTACGACAAAATGGGCGCCAATGGGAGTTTTCAATGTAATTGAAAAACCTCCCAAAAAATGGCGCCAGCGTCGACTGAGACCCCAGTGTAGTGGCCACAATAGGCCCGCAAGCCAGACCCCAGCATGGTAAACATGGAACGGGTCAGTACTTCGGATCTTCTATCAGTCAGATCCATAAAAGCGGGGGTTCCCGCCCGGCGGTGAGGGACTACAAAAGCCCTCAGCGGCTTTTCTCATTCCGCATCTCAGAAATTATCAAAGAAGGGAAAAAACCTACACAGCGGTCTGATTTGTGTGATCCAAAAAAGACCGAGCCCTCGGCGGAAACCCAGCTGCACTATGCAGCTTAGGAGAGTCCCTTGCAGCAGTAAAAAGCGCACCCATAAATGCCTTATTCTGCCTTTTTTTTTTTTTTTTTTTTTAAACTAGGTACCTGGTCCATGGCTCCATAACAGAGCATTCCCCAGGGGATAACGGGGGAAGGGGGCACTCTTTTACCGCCCGCCCGCAGTCCACCCCCACCCTGGCACAAACTGTGTCCAGGACTAACAATAAAAACTCTGTGGGAATCCCAGGTGCTAACACCTGCTGCCACCACCAGCATGTGGGGGGAAGGACCCAGATACTGACTCCAATATTTACATAGTGTGTATTATAATATGCACACCTGTCCATACAAATAGACAAAAGCTCCTAGAGCCCTATTCAGGGCCTCTCACCCACTTGCTGCGCTGACCAGGGGTAACCAGGGGACTCCCTCAGGAGGAGACTGCACAGCGCTGCCTGTGAGGAAAAGAACCGTGAGGTAACTTTTGCAGGGACCTGTGTTTAAACAGGAAAAGCCTCATAGGGCTGTTTTATTTAAGGATAAGACACAGATACAGCATAAAAAGCAAAACCGTTACAGGTGTCACCAATCAGTCAGCGTCTGCTGAAGTATAATCATAAACATCTGTGCTCATCACAGGGCTTTTTACCTCACAGGAAAGCCCAATACAAAAAAGAAAAAACACAGGCCAGATAACACAGTCCCCTCAGGAAGGCCCCCTCCCCCCTGACAGCGGGAATGTTAGCAATGCAGCAAGGGAAAGGAGCAGGGAAGTAAGGGGAAGGGACCCCCGAACCCCAGGAATGCCCAGCAGTACCAACCCACCGAAGCAGGAGGGACTGTACTTACCGGTCCAAGCGAGGACTCGCTGACGCATTCCTGACAGAACTACAACCGAAATGGAGGTAGCTGTCGGCCCGGTCCACTGTGAGTGAGACAACACCACAGCCCAGTCATATGTGGACCTCGGAGCAAAGCTCACCGGCCACCCCAGGAGTCATGGGGTATGGCGTGGCAGACCAAGCCTCTTTGCAAAGGTGTGCCCACGCTTGCTGGTCGGACTGAGTAGACTACAAGGATCTATATTATCCAGCCTGTCTCTCAGCCGACAGTTGAAAGAAGATTCTTCAAGAAAAAGTAAAGTAAAATAAAATAAAATAAAATTTCTCCTCAGGGCGCTGGGCCCAAAGGGAGCCATACATCCTTCTCCTTTGCTAGGCAGAACGAAACTGAGGCTGCATGCTGCAGTGAGGAGGGTTATGTCTGGAGGGACCGCCCCCTGGGCGGGGCTGTTCAACTCTGTTAATGTAACATGTATTTAACATGTTTCTGCCTAGTCCTCTCCTGTAAACAGGGAACATAACCCACTTGTCAAGATTTAAGGAGCTGTGTCCGTCCATGGACGATAAGAGAAAAATGCATTTAAATTGCATTGTTTATTGTGAAAATGACAGTTGCAGTTTGGGAGTTAACCACAGGGGGCGCTGTAGGATTTAGTGTTCACCTAGTGTGTGTTTACAACTGTAGGGGGGTGTGGCTGTAGGACTGACGTCATCGATCGAGTCTCCCTATAAAAGGGATGACACGATCGATGCAGCGCCACAGTGAAGCTCCGGGGAGCGATCGCGACGGAGCGGCTATAAACGATAAGGCACGCCGTCGTCCCGGATCGCTCCCCGCGGGAATCCGACCGCCGCATGTAGCGGGGGGGGGGGGGGGTCCCGATCGGACCCCCGACCCGCGGAAAGGCAAGGACGTACCTGTACGCCAATGTGCCTGTACGTGCCATTCTGCCGACGTATATCTACATGCGGCGGTCGGGAAGCAGTCAATGATGTGCTTCCTGTTTTTTTTTTCTCACGCCGCTATCCACAGTTGACAAAAAAAAAAAGACTGCGATTACCTGCGGTTATGTGCATATAGCTGCACTACATCGCACCTGGACACATTCAATTCTATTTGTTCTATTCGCACCAAACCGCATGTAAGGAAATCGCAGGTAAACGCTGTGTGTGAATGGGGCCATAGGAAAGTTTTGTGTGCTTTTAGCTGCGGTAGAAAAATAGAAAATCCGCAGCCAAAAGCTCCATTCTATCCATCCGTGTGAAAGGGGCCTTAGAGGACTGACATTGGTGCAGAGTTTAGTGCTTGAACTCTGATCCCCCTAGTTTACATAAGATCTGGTGGCACTAAGCCACTGGTTAATCTGGTCACATGACCAGCTACCTTGGGAGCCCAGAGCTGTTCTTCCTGACAGACAGACGAGTAATACAGTTTTTTTTTTTGTTTTCTTTTTTTACTATATTCTTCTAATGATTTTTGTCAATTTTCTCTGACCTCTCTTGCGTTGTAGCATCTCTGCGGATAGACGTCAAGTCTGCTGTGGCCATCCAAGCGTGAATACAACCCTGGGGTGAATGACGGTGGTCCTGGTAATATGCCAGCCCAGAATGGATACTATTGCCTGGGATATAGTTATAGGACTCTGCAGCTTCGCAGGCTTTGTGGAGCGTCTGAAGAAGGGACCTGCAATCAAAAAAACGCATTAGAAGCAAGAGACTACAACATAAAAAACTCTATGCAAACCTTATACCCCCCCCCCTTCCTCCTTCCTCACAGGCTGTGATTGGTAGCTGCTGCTGTCTCTGAGCAAATGAGTAGGGAGAAAGCCCAGAGAGCAGCTGCTCTTGTGCACATCACTGGATCGAGATTGGGCTCAGGTAAGTAAAAAGGGGGGAGCTGAATGCAGAAAGGTATTTTTTTTTGTTTTTTACGGTAATGCAGTCAATGTATTAACCACTTCAATACCGGCCTATCGTCATATGACGTCCACAGATGGGATCTCCCATCCTGGGTGGACGTCATATGACGTCCTGGGCTTTGCCGGGGGATATCTGAATGATGCCTGCAGCTAGGGGCATCATTCAGATATCCATCTCTTCAGCCGGCGATCCTGCGCACCATAAGAACGATCATAGCGGCGGTTCCGCCGCTTGATCGTTCTTATAGGCGGCGGGAGGGGGACATAAACCCCCCCCCCGCCGCCATCCGGTGCTTCTCCGGGCTCTCCCGTGCCATCGGGGGCCCGGAGAACGAATCGTCCGGCGCAGGCAGGAAGCATAGAGATGACTGATGACCAGATGGTCACCAGTCATCTCTATGACTGTCGGAGGACCCAGGCGCGATGTGATGACGTCACGCCCGGGTACCCGTAAGTAAACAAAGCCGCGATTGCGGCTAGTGAGCAACACTGATGCAGGGACCGCTCTGTCTTTTCTCCGCTCTACCCAACAGTGTGTTCATCCGTTTCGCAGACGGAAGAAAAAATTGGATTTTCTTCCGTCCGCAAAATCTGAGCTTTGCGGAGGCGGGTGATTACGGGTGTCAGCGGATGTTCATCTGCTGACACCCGCAATCACATAGGGACCAATGTATGTCCCGTTTTAATCCGCAAACGGATGGATGAAAATGCATACATACGGTCCACACATGTGAAAGGGGCCTAAGACCTCCCACATCTTTTGTTTTAAAGGAGCTTTAAATTCTATTGACAAAGCCATCCACAGATTGTACTGTGACATGTGTGTCAGAACAGGCAATATACTGGACTACTATATTGGAAGAACTGCATAAATATTCAAGCAAACACAATTTTAACTTACCACATTGTTTGAACAGATATTGGCTTAAATGATCGGACATCCAACCCGAATGTAACGCTGAATCCACTAAAGAAACATTGAAAGTGATTAGATATGCATAGCCAAAAGTTACTGGCTGACAGATTTATGCATCAACAGAACTTACCCATCTCCATCTATGAAGACCTGTGTATTGCTCCATACTGGCACAACGTTGCCTATAGTGCAGCCTTTGGACCTATGACAGTGAGGAAAAGTTAGTTATCAGAATTTGTTAAAGAGACACAATTATAATCTGTAAAAAAAATAAAAATAATAATAATAATAAATATATATATATATATATATATATATATATATATATATATATATATATATATATATATATATAAATAATATTATTATTATTATTATTAGTGTAACTTTTGTAAAGTTTGTTCGAAAAAAGAAATAAGGGGAGCTGTGTGATGTGCTAAATTGCGCACCACACCGCCCTCCTGCTCCGGATAGCTGGCGGACAGGTTAACTCCTGCGGTTTTACGTGGCAGCTGTCGGTGTGAACGGGTCCTAATGCAGTAGAGCAAAGTACCTGAATTTGGCTTGGCATCGGCCTCTCGCAGCCCCTGCGCAGACAGGGGAAGGAACAAGCATCACATGAAGCCATTCAGTTTATGTGATGACATGGAGCATTCTGATAGGAGGATTGAGCGCACCAGTCTGCTGCTTCTCCTGCACTGCCCAATCACAGGCTGTGGGGCTCCTGCCCTGTCAGACAGGGCTGCACTGTGTGACAGAGCTGTGCAACTCCTAGCACTAGATCAGGGGTGTCAAACTCAATGTCATTGTGGGCCGCATCAGCATTATGATTGCCCTCAAAAGGGCCGGTTGTATCTGTAAGATTAGATGTCCAGCACATCCCCTCCCCTTTACATTAGAGGTCAAGAGCCCCCCACCATCAGAAGTTCAGTCCCCCACATCACAGTGCCCCCCCTTTCCTTATGCTGCTGCTGGGAAGAATCTGGATGCATTGCTTGAAAGCAGAAAGTAAGGGCCTGTAAGAGGACCAGAGGAGGGCTGGAGCTCTCCTGCAGCTGCAGGAGAGGTGCGAGGGCCACATGAAATGGCCTGGAGGGCCGAATTCGGCCCGCGGGCCTTGTGTTTGACACCTGTGCACTAGATGGACAGAAATACAAGAGATTATAAACATGTATTCCATATGTGTGTTCAGCTGCTTACCTTAAAGTGAAATCTCTGCCCATTTGCTTCCATCCCCTTGTCCGCTGCCACATTTGGCACCTTTTTGGGGAGGGGTACCTTGTTTTGACCAGGACATTTTAAAGGATATTTTTTATTTATTTTTTATGATGTCACAATATAGAGTATGAGAGTATGTGCCCAGTCTTACCACAAAGAGTTAATCCAGCTCTGAGCAATCCTCTTTTCTTTTTTCAGTGAGATAAACAGACAAACAGGAGAAAACGTTGGTCCGTTCTTCCCCCTTGCTGTGAGTGACAGGTTATTTACATATCTCATGCACTAGCCTGAGACAGGCATTATTTTTTAATTCCCACCCCCACTCCTTTTCTGAAGTCATGTGGTTACTTTTCTGGATTTTGACTGGATGTTAGTGATCATAGCAGAATTCAGTGTAAGGAATACACAGGAAAAAATGCATGTTGACAAGGGGAGTGTAGAGGTGGGTGGGGAGTCTACTGACATCACGATTCCACCCACAGAGCTCCAGACAACAGATCCACCCACAGGATCTGCAGTTTTTCAGTTCTCATAACAGACAGAGGGGAGACATTTGACAGGTAAGGATACATGCAGGCGGTGTGTATATCCTTATAGATCAGCACTATGGCCGTAGTTTAGAAAGGACGAGAGTGGCTTTACATCTACTTTAATCTATTTTGGCATAAGGCTGTAACATAACAAAAATATGGAAAAGGAAAAGTGAAGCGCTGTAAATACTTTCCGAATGCACTGTATAGCCACCAGCAGTGATCATTATATTCTGTGAGAGAGATCGAGAGAGAGAGAGAGAGAGAGAGAGAGATCGAGAGATCGAGAGAGAGAGAGATCGAGAGAGAGGGATCGAGAGAGAGAGATCGAGAGAGATCGAGAGAGAGGGATCGAGAGAGAGAGATCGAGAGAGATCGAGAGAGATCGAGAGAGATCGAGAGAGATCGAGAGAGAGATCGAGAGAGAGAGATCGAGAGAGATCGAGAGAGAGGGATCGAGAGAGAGAGATCGAGAGATCGAGAGAGAGAGAGATCGAGAGAGAGGGATCGAGAGAGAGAGATCGAGAGAGATCGAGAGAGAGGGATCGAGAGAGAGAGATCGAGAGAGATCGAGAGAGATCGAGAGAGATCGAGAGAGAGATCGAGAGAGAGATCGAGAGAGAGAGATCGAGAGAGAGATCGAGAGAGAGATCGAGAGATCGAGAGAGAGATCGAGAGAGAGATCGAGAGATCGAGAGAGAGAGAGAGAGAGAGAGAGAGAGATCGAGATCGAGATCGAGATCTCGAGAGAGAGAGAGAGAGATCTCGAGAGAGAGAGAGATCGAGAGAGATCGAGATCGAGAGATATCGAGATCGAGAGATATCGAGATCGAGAGAGAGAGAGAGATATCGAGAGAGAGAGAGAGAGAGATATCGAGAGAGAGAGAGAGAGAGAGAGAGAGAGAGATATCGAGAGAGAGAGAGAGAGAGATATCGAGAGATATCGAGAGAGAGAGAGATATCGAGAGAGAGAGAGATATCGAGAGAGAGAGATATCGAGAGAGAGAGAGAGATATCGAGAGAGAGAGAGAGATATCGAGAGATATCGAGAGAGAGAGATATCGAGAGAGAGAGAGATATCGAGAGAGAGAGAGAGAGAGAGAGAGAGAGATCGAGAGATATCGAGAGAGAGAGAGAGAGAGATATCGAGAGAGAGAGAGAGAGAGATATCGAGAGAGAGAGAGAGAGATATCGAGAGAGAGATCGAGAGATCGAGAGAGATCGAGAGAGATCGAGAGATCGATCGAGAGAGATCGATCGAGAGAGATCGATCGAGAGATCGATCGAGAGATCGATCGATCGCTCGAGAGATATCGAGAGAGAGAGAGAGAGATATCGAGAGAGAGAGAGAGAGATATCGAGAGAGAGATCGAGAGATCGAGAGAGATCGAGAGATCGAGAGAGATCGAGAGATCGATCGAGAGAGATCGATCGAGAGAGATCGATCGAGAGAGATCGATCGAGAGAGATCGATCGAGAGAGATCGATCGAGAGAGATCGAGAGATCGATCGAGAGATCGATCGATCGATCGAGAGAGATATCGAGAGAGAGAGAGAGAGAGAGAGAGAGAGATATCGAGAGAGAGAGAGAGAGAGAGAGAGAGAGATATCGAGAGAGAGAGAGAGAGAGAGAGAGAGATATCGAGAGAGAGAGAGAGAGAGAGAGATATCGAGAGAGAGAGAGAGAGAGATATCGAGAGATATCGAGAGAGAGAGAGATATCGAGAGATATCGAGAGAGAGAGAGATATCGAGAGAGAGAGAGAGAGAGAGAGAGAGAGAGAGAGAGAGATCGAGAGATATCGAGAGAGAGAGAGAGAGAGAGATATCGAGAGAGAGAGAGAGATATCGAGAGAGAGAGAGAGAGAGAGAGAGAGAGAGAGAGAGAGAGAGAGAGAGAGATCGAGAGAGATCGAGAGATATCGAGAGAGAGAGAGAGAGATATCGAGAGAGAGAGAGAGAGAGATATCGAGAGAGAGATCGAGAGATCGAGAGAGATCGAGAGAGATCGAGAGAGATCGAGAGAGATCGAGAGAGATCGAGAGATCGATCGAGAGAGATCGATCGAGAGAGATCGATCGAGAGAGATCGAGGGATCGATCGATCGATCGAGAGAGATCGAGAGATCGATCGATCGATCGAGAGAGATTGAGAGAGATCGAGAGAGAGATCGAGAGAGAGAGAGAGATCGAGAGAGAGAGAGAGAGATCGAGAGAGAGAGAGATCGAGAGAGAGAGAGATCGAGAGAGAGAGAGATCGAGAGAGATCGAGAGAGAGAGAGATCGAGAGAGATCGAGAGAGATCGAGAGAGAGAGAGAGATCGAGAGAGATCGAGAGATCGAGAGAGAGAGAGATCGAGAGAGAGAGAGATCGAGAGAGAGAGATAGAGAGAGATCGAGAGAGAGAGATCGAGAGATCGAGAGAGATCGAGAGATCGAGAGAGATCGAGAGAGAGAGAGAGAGATCGAGAGAGAGAGAGAGATCGAGAGAGAGAGAGATCGAGAGAGAGAGATAGAGAGAGATCGAGAGAGATAGAGAGATCGAGAGATCGAGAGAGAGAGATAGAGAGATCGAGAGATCGAGAGAGAGAGAGAGAGAGAGAGAGAGAGATCGAGAGAGAGATCGAGAGATCGAGAGATCGAGAGAGAGAGAGATCGAGAGAGAGATCGAGAGAGAGATCGAGAGAGATCCTCCCCTAGTTGATCAGCGCGGGGAACATTACAGATTTCATTTAAATAGCTGTGTGTTCCCCCCCCCGCCGCGCCTTCTCATGTATAGACACTCCCCGTTGTCTGGGCACTTTGATAGACCGATCACCCCTCCCAGGATTGGATGGGTCATCTGTCTATCAAAGTGCCCGGACAAGGGGGAGGGGCTATATATGACGAGGCACGGCGGGGGAACACACAGCTATTCAAATAAAAGCTGTAATGTTCCCCGCGCTGATCAACTAGATGGCGGCGGCGGCGGGGAGGGGGGTAGAAGGCTTGGCTTTCTCTTGGGGACACGGCTGCATATTTGTGGGGACACATTTATCGGTATCGGCGAGTACATGAAAAAAAGTATCAGTACTTGTACTCGGTCCTAAAAAATTGGTATCGGGACAACCCTACTCGCTATGCATTTTTTTTTTTTTTAAAGGAACACCCTATACATCCATCTTCTTATTCACATGTAAAACCACACAGCTACAGTCCCGGTGCTTCAATTAATGACCTAGAGCAGGTTGTTGGTACAAGAAGGGCTAGTTTGAGTATTTTTGAAACCGCTGATCTTGAGAGATTTTCCTGCATAAAAGTCCCCAGAATGTATTCAGAATTGTGCAAAACACAAAAAACATCAAGCAATCAGCAGTTCTCTGTATGTAAATGCCTTGATAATGGAAGTTCATAGCAGGATGGCCAGACTGGGTTAGGTGACTTTTGTAACTCAGACAACCACTATTTACAACTGTTGTGAGAATAAAAGTCTTAAAAGATTAAACTTCACTTCTGTTGAGAAAAAAAAAAAAAACAATCCCCTCTGGCTGATCAATGTGCAGAGCAGAGGCTAACAAACTTTGTTGCAGATTCTTATCTTTTGTTGCTCGGGAGAACATGCTGTTATGTCCTTTTAATACCGAATCTGAATGGGAGGGTCTGATTCATTATAATAAGCTGGTGCACTCTCAGTGTTCTGAAGAGAAACAGGGCAGGGCCTCTATCCCTTTAGAATTTTTTGACCTCTGGGGTTTAGCTCCCCAAAACTGAAATTCCTACTGCAGAGGGTGACAAAAATTTGACTTGTATCTTAGTGCAAACTTCTGGGCCAATCACAAGTAGGAAAAGACATTTCTCGGGACAATCTGTACACCAACTGTGGTCTCCAGGTTGCCATACTGCATTGGATTTTATAGAAAATTAGAGGCTGCAGATTGAAAAGGAAAGGTCATTTTTAATAACATAACATTTTTAACATGGCTTGTGGCTTGTGGTTTTGTTTTTTGTATATTTTTTTCCCACTAAAGTGGAGTTGTCCTTTAACCACTTAAGACCCGGACCAAAATGCAGGTAAAGGACCAGGCCCCTTTTTGCGATTCGGCACTACGTTGATTTAACTGACAATTGCGCGGTCGGGCGACGTGGCTACCAAACAAAATTGGCGTCCTTTTTTCCCCACAAATAGAGCTTTCTTTTGGTGGTATTTGATCACCTCTGCGGTTTTTATTTTTTGCGCTATAAACAAAAATAGAGCGACAATTTTGAAAAAAAATGCAATATTTTTTACTTTTTGCTATAATAAATATCCCCCAAAAATATATAAAAAACATTTTTTTCCCTCAGTTTAGGCCGATACATATTCTTCTACATATTTTTGGTAAAAAAAAAAATAAAAAAAATCGCAATAAGCGTTTATCGGTTGGTTTGCCCAAAATGTATAGCGTTTACAAAATAGGGGATAGTTTTATTGCATTTTTTTTTTTTTACTACCAATGGCAGCGATCTGTTTCATGACTGCGACATTATGGCGGACACTTCGGACAATTTTGACACATTTTTGGGACCATTGGCATTTTCACAGCAAAAAAATGCATTAAAAATGCATTGTTTACTGTGAAAATGACAATTGCAGTTTGGGAGTTAACCACAAGGGGGCGCTGAAGGGGTTAAGTGCGACCTCATTTGTGTTTCTAACTGTAGGGGGGTGTGGCTGTAGGTGTGACGTTATTGATTGTGTTTCCCTATAAAAGGGATGACACGATCGATGACGGCGCCACAGCGAAGAACAGGGAAGCTGTGTTTACACACGGCTCTCCCCGTTCTTCAGCTCCGGGGACCGATCGCGGCACTCCAGCGGCGATCAGGTCCGCGGGTCCCGCGGTCACGGAGCTTCGGACCGGGTCGCGGGGGGCGCGCCTGCGACCCACGGCTGGGCACTTAAAGAGGTCGTACATGTACGTGCTTGTGCCCAGCCGTGCCATTCTGCCGACGTATATGTGCAGGAGGCGGTCCTTAACCACTTGCCGACCGCTGCATGTATATGTACGTCCAAAGAATGGCACGTACAGGCAGATAGGCGTACATGTACGTCCCCGCCTTTCCGCGGGTCGGGGGTCTGATCGAGACCCCCCCCCACTACATGCGGCGGTCAGATACCCGCGGGGAGCGATCCGGGACGACGGCGCGGCTATTCGTTTATAGCCGCTCCGTCGCGATCGCTCCCCGGAGCTGAAGAACGGGGATGTAAACACGGCTTCCCCGTGCTTCACTGTGGCAGCGCATCGATCGAGTGATCCCTTTTATAGGGAGACTCGATCGATGACGTCAGTCCTACAGCCACACCCCCCTACAGTTGTAAACACACACTAGGTGAACACCAACTCCTACAGCGCCCCCTGTGGTTAACTCCCAAACTGCAACTGTAATTTTCACAATAAACAATGCATTTTAAATGCATTTTTTGCTGTGAAAATGACAATGGTCCCAAAAATGTGTCAAAATTGTCCGAAGGGTCCGCCATAATGTCGCAGTCATGAAAAAAATCGCTGATCGCCGCCAATAGTAGTAAAAAAATAATAAATTAATAAAAATGCAATAAAACTATCCCCTATTTTGTAAACGCTATAAATGTTGCGCAAACCAAATCGATAAACCCTTACTGCGATTTTTTTTACCAAAAATAGGTAGACGAATACGTATCGGCCTAAACTGAGGAAAAAAAAATCTTATATATGTTTTTGGGGGATATTTATTATAGCAAAAAGTAAAAAATATTGCATTTTTTTCAAAATTGACGCTCTATTTTTGTTTATAGCGCAAAAAATAAAAACCGCAGAGGTGATCAAATACCACCAAAAGAAAGCTCTATTTGTGGGGAAAAAAGGACGCCAATTTTGTTTGGGAGCCACGTCGCACGACCGCGCAATTGTCTGTTAAAGCGACGCAGTGCCTAATCGCAAAACCTGGCCTGGGCATTTAGCTGCCTAAAGGTCCGGGGCTTAAGTAGTTAAAAGCAAAATGGAAGGATGAAGTAAGTGAAGGAGGACTGCACTGAGGTAAAGAAAGCTATTTAGGAAAAACTAATTGTACCTTTACAACCCCTTTAATAAAGTTAAAGTAAAACATAGTAAACTTATCCTTTATGCCTGGTTAGCAATTCCCCTTAGCAGCACTAGGTGTCGTCGGTTCCAATCACAACCACGGCACTACCTGCACAGAGTTTGCATGTTCTCATTGTGCCTGTGTGGGTTTCCTCCGGGTACTCTGGTTTCCTCCCACACCCCAAAGATATGCTGGTACGTTAATTGGCCCTAGTATGTGTATGTATGAATGTGCGTTAGGGTCCTTAGATTGTAAGCTTCTTGAGGGCAGGGACTGATGTCAATGTACAATAAAAATTTCAGATGCTGTGTAAATGGACAATGCTATACAAGTACCTGTAATAAATCATAGGAAGTCAGGCCCCAGTAACGAAGGGAGACTAAATCAGAGAGGAGCACATAAAACATTTTGTTCTGAGTTTTTTTTGCTTCTCATATCTGCAATGTCTCCTAATAAAGTGCGTTTTTCACCAAAAGTATCACCAACAAGTCTTACCCATCATGTGGAAAGTCAACACCCAGCAGAATGGTCTGTTCCTCATTGGTTCTTCCCACAGAGGAAACCACCAATAGATATCTGGTTATACAGGACCGGACAGGCTCCAGGCGGACAGCCTGAGGTGGAAAGATAACAAGCACATCACAAGTTGTTAACTTGAACGTAACAAAAAAATCTTCAAAGGATATATATTTATACATTTCATGTTTATTCCTTCTTAAAAAAGGGACCCTGTCACCAAATTAATTACCGTATTTATCGCGGTATAACGCGCTCTGGCGTATACCGCGCACCCCCAAAGTGGCCCCCAATCCTGTGGGAAAAAAAGATTTTTTGTTTTTTTGTACTTACAGTTTTGGTGTCTTGCGCGGCGTCCATCTGCGGCCTCGTCGGGTCCGGCGTCCATCTTCGGCGGGTCCGGCGTCCTTCTGCTGCGTCCTCCCGCTCGTTTCCCGCCACGACTTTGAATACTGCGCCCGCATATAGCGAGCGCAGTACACTCGTGAATCTTCGGGCAGGCTCAGGCGCCTCTCGCACTGACGTCCTGTACGCTCAGGACGTCAGTACGAGAGGCGCCGAGACTGCCCGAAGATTCACGAGTGTACTGCGCTCGTTATATGCGGGCGCAGTATTCAAACTCGTGGCGGGAAAGCGGGTATCGGCGTATATCGCGCACCCACGATTTTGCCCTGATTTTCAGGGCAAAATAGTGCGCGGTATACGCCGATAAATACGGTATTCTGGGCTTGGTCACGGTCAATGGAATGTTCCCCAATGCCCACCGATACCTGCTGGCGCTGTCACAGAGGAAACGGAACCTATCTCCATATCTGGTGAGAATGCGATAGAGTCCCCCCCCCTTCTGGAAATTAATATTTGAGGTACAGTGGAACCTCAGATTTCAAGCTAATGGGGCCTGCAGTACCGCATTTGGCCTGAGGTGGGGGGAGGGGGGGCACCGGAGCTGAGCAGAGACGAACGTCGCCGATCGGAAATGCATGAAAACGCCCGAGGACAGCTCGGCTGACCTCAGCAAATCCCGGGAACAAATAGGTAGACGTGCCTAACTTTAGGCAGGCATAGCGTATCTCATATACGCTACGCCGCAAGTTACAGCGGCAAGTACAGTATTCACAAACAACTTGCGTCCTAAGTTACGGCGGCGTAGTGTAAATGTGCCGGCGTAAGCGCGCCTAATTCAAATGTGGAAGAAGTGGGCGTGTTTTATGTAAATTAAGCATGACCCCACGTAAATGACGTTTTGAACGAACGGCGCATGCGCCGTCTGTGGACGTAACCCAGTGCGCATGCTCCAAATTACGCCGCAAAGACTCATTGCTTTCGACGTGTACGTAAATTACGGCCAGCCCCATTCACGGACGACTTACGCATACGGCGTAAAAATTGAAAAATTCGACGCGGTTCCGACGTCCATACTCAACAATGGCTGCGCCATCTTTTTGGTGGTTTATCTTTACGCCTGAAAACGCCTTAGGTAAACGGCGTATCTTTACTGCGACGGGCAAGCGTACGTTCGTGAATAGGCGTATCTCGCTGATTTACGTATTCTAGGCGTAAATCAGCGTACACGCCACTAGCGGCCAGCGTAAATAGACAGCTAAGATACGACGGCGCCGGCGGTCGTATCTTAGCAACATTTAAGCGTATCTCAATTTGAGAATACGCTTAAATATACGACGGCGCATCTACTGATACGCCGTCGTATCTCTACATGAATCTGGCTAAAAGTCTTTCCGAAGGTCAGCCGAAGTGTCCTCTGGCCTTTTCAGCCGTTTACGAGGCTCTCGGCGCCCCCCCTGGCTCAGGCTTCATGCGTTATTGCATGGCATTAAAGTCATTGCGGAACAAATTATTTTCGTTTCCATTGACTTCAATGGGCAAACTCGCTTTGATATGCAAGTACTTTGGTGTTCAATACTGGAATATCACTGGGGAATGTGGTCCCTGTAAGTGGATGACCACGCTCCAGTGATCGGCTCTCAAATCATCTTGTCTCAGCTACATTGAGAACAAATTATAACAGACACACTGGCCTGGATTCAGGTAGATTTGCCCCTTAGTTACGGAGGCACAGGGCAGCGTTTTTGCCCTGCGCCCCCGCAAATTTCCTACGCTACCCGCGATTCACGGAGCAGTAGCTCCGTAAATTGCGCGTGCGCTGTGTAAACTTGCCCTGCGTAAGGGTGCCTAATGTAAATGATCCCGTAGGGGGCGGGAATCGTTTAAATTAGGCGCGCTCCCGCGCCGAGCGTAGAGCGCATGCTCCGTCGGGAAACTTTCCCGACGTGCATTGCGGCAAATGACGTCGCAAGGACGTCATTTGCTTCAAAGTGAACGTGAATGGCGTCCAGCGCCATTCACGAATCACTTACGCAAATTACGTAAAAATCGAACGTCGCGACGCGGGAACGACGGGTATACTTTAGCATTGGCTGCCCCTGCTATTAGAAGGGGCAGCCTTACGCTAAACACGCCGTACGGAAACGATGTAAATTGCGTACGCAGGGCTCGCGCAACATTGTGAATCGGTGTTAGTATGCAATTTGCATACTATACACTGAGCACAATGGGAGCGCCCCCTAGCGGCCATCACAAGAATGCAGCCTAAGATATGCGTGGCATAAGAGCCTTATGCCACGCATATTTTAGGCTGCAGTCGGCGTTACGATGTTCCTGAATCAGGAGCATTCGTAACGCCGGGGCAAGTAAGCAATTGCGCTGTGTAACCTATGGTTACACAGGCGCAATTGCTTCTTGAATCCGGGCCACTGTATGTATAATGTCCCCCCCCCCCCAATCCCTTCCCTGGTTTACACGAATCTATACGTCCAACTGCTTGGACACACAGAGGGCCAGATCCTCAAAGAAGTTACGCTGGCGTATCTATTGATACGCTGCGTAACTTCTAGTTTGCTCCGGCGTATCTTTGTTTTGTATCCACAAAACAAGATACGCTTGAAGCTGGGCTAGATCCGACTGGCGTACGTCTTAGTACGCCGTTGGATCTAAGGTGCATATTTACGCTGGCCGCTAGGTGGCGTTTCCGTCGATTTCCGTTTCGAGTATGCAAATTAGCTAGATACGGCAATCCACAAACGTACGTCCGGCGCATTTTTTTTTACGTAGTTTCCGTAAGGCTTTTTTCGCCGTATAGTTACCCCTGCTATATGAGGCGTATCCTATGTTAAGTATGGACGTCGTTCCCACGTCGAATTTTGAAAATTTTACGTTGTTTGCGTATAGGTCTTTGTGTAGAATGACGTTCACGTCGTAAGCATTGGCTTGTTGCGGGTTAATTTCGAGCATGCGCACTGGGATACCCCCACGGACGGCGCATGCGCCGTTAAAAAAAAAAAACTTCATTTACGTCGGGTCAAGACGTATTAACATAAAACACGCCCCCATCACATCCATTTGAATAGCGCGCCCTTACGCCGCTAAAGTTACACTACGCCGCAACTTACGGTGCAAATTCTTTCAGGATAAGGAAAATACGCTGTAAGTTACGGCGGCGTAGTGTATCATAGATACGCTACGCCGGACGGAACAATGCGCCACACTACGTGGATCTGCCCCAGAATGTTTATGATGCCGATTGCAACTTTTGCGCAGTTATTTGCACTTACATGACCCAATACTACCCTGGTTCCCCAAAAATAAGCCCTACCCGGAAAATAAGACCTAGCGTTATTTTCGGGGATGGCTGCATTATAAGCCCTACCCCGGAACGTGTATTACCCCGGAAATAAGCCCTAGTTAAAGTCGGTGTAAAAAGGATTATATAAATGTGCAGTATGTCTCCTATTTTTGGGATTACAGAATGTCATAATGCCGACTCCTGAGCTGACAGGGGGAGAGAAGACCGGGGACACGGGAACTTTAAAAAAAAAACAAAAAAACTTTTTGTGTTATTCCAGGTTTTTTTTAGAACATAGGGCCAGATTCAGGTACAATAGCGCCGGTGTAACGTAAGCCGTTTACGTTACACCGCCGCAAGTTTTCAGTTTTAGTGCCTGATCCACAAAGCACTTACCTGGAAACTTGCGGCGGTGTATCGTAAATACGTCCGGCGCAAGGCGGTCCAAATCGAATGGACGGGTAACATTTAAATTAGGCGCGCTGCCGCGCCGGACCTACTGCGCATGCTCTGTTTCGTAACTCCCGCGCGTAGCGTACTTCCGTATTCCCGGACGTGTTACGCAAACGACGTGAAATTTTAAATTTCGACGCGGGAACGACGGCCATATTTTAGACAGCAATACGTTTGCTGACTAAAGTTAAGGCACCCAAAACGACGACTAACTTTGCGACGGGAAACTAGACTAGCGGCGACGTAGCGAACGCCAAAATCCGTCGTGGATCGCCGTAACTCCTAATTTGCATACCCACTGCTGGTTTACGACGCAAACTCCCCCCAGTGGCGGCCGCGGTACTGCATCCTAAGATCCGACAGTGTATATAGGGTTACAACCCGTTTAAAGCGGAGGTTCACCCTAAAACATCCATGTACCATTACATGCAGCATACTTGCGTCAGCTACAGTATGCTGGTATTTTTTTTTTTTTTAATCGCTGTACATACCGTTGTATAGTTCATTTTCTTTTCTTCCTCCTGCGGGGAATAGGCGTTCCTATGAAGAGGCATAGATGATTGTCGTGGGGAAAAGGCGCGTCACGCGTTCCGAAAATAGCCGATCTGAGACTCGCTTATATACAGCGCCTAGTCTGTGCGCAGGCGCCGTATAGCGCTGTCTCCCAGATCGGCTATTTCCGGGACGCGCCATTTCCGCACGTCAATCATCTATGCCTCTTCATAGGAACGCCTAATCCCCGCGGGAGGACGAAAAGAAAATGAACTATATAACGGTATGTAAAGCGATAAAAAAAAAAATACCAGCATACTGTAGCTGACGTAAGTATGCTGCATGTAATGGTACATAGATGTTTTTTAGGGTGAACCTCCGCTTTAACATAGTCATGATGACATGACTGTATTTGAAAAAAAAAAGAGATTTTTAATACAGCTTACCTGTAAAATCTTTTTCTTGGAGTACATCACGGGACACAGAGCGGCATTCATTACTATATGGGTTATATGGAGTACCTTCAGGTGTAGACACTGGCAATCTCAAACAGGAAATGCCCCTCCCTATATAACCCCCTCCCATAGGAGGAGTACCTCAGTTTTGTAGCAAGCAGTATGCCTCCCAAAATGGTCCTCAAAAAAGAGGGGTGGGAGCTCTGTGTCCCGTGATGTACTCCAAGAAAAAGA
This sequence comes from Rana temporaria, assembly GCF_905171775.1. Lineage (NCBI taxonomy): Eukaryota > Metazoa > Chordata > Amphibia > Anura > Ranidae > Rana > Rana temporaria. Next base: position 158,758,967 of record NC_053496.1, on the reverse strand, counting down.
TTTTACAGGTAAGCTGTATTAAAAATCTCTTTTTCTTTATCGTACATCACGGGACACAGAGCGGCATTCATTACTATATGGGATGTCCCAAAGCAATGCTTACAATGAGGGGAGGGAGAACATCTCCAAGACAAAAGGATTTAATTTAGAGATATACTCAAATCATAATAAATCCAACTTAGTTGAGAAAAATAATTTTAAATTTTAAATTTAACTCAAAAAAGAGGAGCCCCCGGAATCCGAGGGTCTCAAACTGCAGCCTGCAGCACTGCCTGCCCGAAGGCAGTATCAGTATTCCTTCTTACGTCCAACTTGTAGAATTTTGTAAACGTGTGGACAGAAGACCAGGTTGCCGCCTTGCAAACTTGAGCCATAGAGATCTGGTGGTGTGCTGCCCAGGAGGCGCCCATGGCTCTAGTAGAATGAGCCTTTAATGATACTGGAGGAGGCAACCCTTTCAAGCCGTAGGCCTGAGTGATTAATTGCTTAATCCACCTAGAAATGGTGGACTTTGCAGCTGCCTGCCCCTTCTTGGGCCCATCCGGTAGAATGAACAGCACATCTGTTTTCCGGATCTTCTTTGTAGCTTTAAGATAGGCCTTCATGGCCCTGACAATATCCAAGGTATGCAGCAACCCTTCCTTTCTGGAAGTAGGTTTAGGGAAGAAGGATGGTAATACCAAATCCTGGTTCAAATGAAAACTGGATATGACCTTCGGTAGGAAGGAAGGATGAGGGCGGAGAACGACCCTGTCCTTATGAAAAACAAGATATGGTTCCTTACAGGATAAGGCCGCTAGCTCCGAAACTCTTCTTGCGGAAACTATGGCAACCAAAAATACTAACTTCCTTGTCAGTAGAACCAAAGGAATTTCAGCCAACGGCTCAAACGGTTGTTTCTGTAAACTTGACAGAACAAGATTTAAATCCCACGGACAAAGCGGGGATTTAACTGGAGGTCTAATACGTAAGACCCCTTGAAGGAAGGTCTTAACCAGCGAGTGGGTGGCCAGCGGCCGCTGAAACCACACTGACAGAGCAGAAATCTGTCCTTTGATTGTGCTTAATGCCAATCCTTTATCCACTCCTAGCTGGAGAAAACTTAATACTCTATCGATGGTAAATTTGCGAGAAAGCCATCGCTTGGACTCACACCAGCCTACATAGGCCTTCCAGACCCTGTAATAAATCACCCTAGAGACCGGTTTCCTGGCTCTGATTAGGGTAGAGACTACTTTCTGAGACAGACCTCTACCCCTGAGAATCAGGGATTCAGCTTCCAGGCCGTCAAATTTAGATGCCGTAAGGCAGGGTGGAGGATCGGACCTTGCGATAGCAGGTCTGGCCGTAGAGGAAGAGTCCAAGGGTCTCCCACTACCATCTTTAGGATGAGTGAGTACCATGCCCTTCTGGGCCATGCTGGAGCTACCAGGATGACTGGTATGTGTTCCACCCGGATCCTGCGCAGCAGGCGGGGTAGTAACTGGAGCGGGGGAAACGCATAAAGAAGTTTGAACTGATGCCAAGGGCAAACCAACGCATCGGTTCCGCAGGCCATCGGATCCCTTGAGCGGGATATGAACCTGTCTAGTTTCTTGTTGAGTCTCGATGCCATGATATCCACGTCCGGCACTCCCCATCTTTGGCAGAGTGCTTGAAAGACTTGTGGATGCAGAGACCATTCCCCCGGCCATAGAGTCTGGCGGCTTAAGAAGTCCGCCTGAAAGTTGTCCACTCCTGGAATGAATATTGCCGATATGCAGGGCACATGCGCCTCTGCCCATAGGAGAATCAAGCTCACCTCTCTCTGAGCGGCTTGACTCCTGGTTCCCCCTTGGTGATTTATGTATGCCACGGCCGTGGCATTGTCTGATTGAATTCTCACCGGGAACCCCTGCAATTTTGACGTCCAAGCCCTGAGGGCTAGTCGAGCAGCTCTGAGCTCCAAGATGTTGATGGGCAACTGCTTCTCTGGCTTTGCCCAAGTACCTTGGCGAGTGCAACCATCCAAAATTGCTCCCCAGCCCGTCAGGCTGGCATCTGTGGTCACTATCTTCCAAGCCACTGGGCTGAAAGACTTCCCCTTCAGTAGATTCTGAGGGTCTAACCACCAACACAGACTTTGTCGGACTCTTGATAAGAGCGGCAACGGGATATCCAAGGCCTGTGGCCTTCTGCTCCATGCTGACAGGATGGCTGCCTGTAGGATGCGAGTGCTTAGAACCAGTAGGATTAATTCCTTGATGGCTTTTACCTTCCTCAGAGGTAGGAACACTCCTTGTTGTTCTGTGTCTAATCTCATGCCGAGATATTCCAACTGCCTTGTGGGCTGGAAAGCTGACTTTTCTCGATTTAGGACCCAGCCGAACCTCTCGAGGTATTGGACCGTGAGGGCCACTGCTCGCTCCAAGCCGGGAGACGAGTGGTCTATGACTAGGAGGTCGTCCAGGTATGCTAGGATCGTGACCCCTTGGATCCTTAGCTTGGCTAGGATCGGAGCTAGGACCTTCGTGAACACCCGGGGGGCCGTAGCCAACCCGAAGGGAAGCGCCACGAATTGGAAGTGACGCGAAGCCACCATGAAGCGTAGATATCTTTGATGTGGCTGATAAATTGGAACATGAAGGTAGGCATCCTTTATGTCTATGGACGCCATGAAGTCGTCCTTCTGGAGTGTGGCAGCTGCTGACCGCACGGATTCCATCCGAAATGAGCGGATCTTTAGATATGCATTTACCATCTTTAGGTCCAAAATTGGCCTGACATCTCCATTGGATTTTGGGATGATGAATAGGTTGGAGTAGAAACCCAGCCCCTGTTCCAGGACTGGTACCTCTACTATTACTTCCTGGGAAAGTAGATGATCTAATGCCGATCTTAATGCGGCTCCCTTTTCCGGATCGTTTGGAATCCTCGACTTCTGGAAATGAGGAGGAGGAAACCTTAGGAAATCTAATTTGTAGCCTGTGGCCACGGAAGACCGTACCCACTCGTCGGGAATGCTGGCTTCCCAAATCTCTGAAAAGAGTCGCAGCCTTCCCCCCACCTTCGTGGGTGGGGGCGCCCCTTCATAAGGTTGGCTTGGGGGCTGGTTTTGCTGGTTTGCGAAACCACTGCCTTTTGCCTCTAACAGCCTGTCCTTGTGATTTGCTGTTGAAGCCGAAGTTTGCTTTTGCAGGAGGCCGTCGATACTGCTTGGCATTAGAGGGCCCCTGCCCAGGGGAATACTGTCGTTTAAACGCAGGCCCCTGAACCTTCTTCTTAGTTGGCAAGAGAGTACTCTTGCCGTTTGAAATGGTCTGAATGTATTTATCTAGGTCTTCTCCGAAGAGTCGTCCTCCATGGAAGGGGAACCCTACCAGGAGCTTCTTGCATGGGGGCTCAGCCTCCCAGCTTTTTAACCATAAGAGTCTTCTCATATGGATAAGGGATAACGATAAACGTGACGCTTGCTGGATAGAATCCTTGATTGCGTCTACCGTAAAACATATGGCCTTAGGGACATCCGAAAATTCTTCTGCCTGCTGGGCAGGAATAAGTTTAAGCATCTGCTTAAATTGATCCGATAATGCTTGAGCGACCCCAATCGCAGCCACAGCTGGCTGTACTACTGCCCCTGCAGTAGTGAAGGAGTTCTTAAGTAGTGCTTCCAAGCGCTTATCAACTGGATCCTTGAACACCTGTATGTTTTCTACAGGGCATGTTAACGATTTGTTAACACATGAGATGGCTGCGTCCACTGCAGGAGTAGCCCATCTTTTGGAAAATTTTTCTTCCATAGGATATAGGACAGAGAACTTCTTAGGTGGTAAGAAGATCTTATCTGGCTTGTTCCAATCTTGGAACAAAACTCCCTCTAATAGAGGATGGATCGGAAACACAGCATTGCTTTGAGGCGCCCTCAGTGAGCCCAAAGCTGAAACCGTCGATACCTGGAGATCTGGTACTGGCAAGTTGAATGCCCTATGGACCAAGTCCGACAATCCTTGAATCCACCAGCTCTCCCTCAGGGAGACTGCCCCAGACTCCTCTGTATCCGGATCCTCGATCCCTGAACCTACTTGGTCCTTGTCCAAGAGGTCGTCCAATTCCCCTGAGGAAAGGACCTCCTCTTCTGAGGGTCCGCGCTCGGGCGACGGAGATCTATTCCGCTTACTGCCCCGCATAGCTGCGGCTATCATTTTACCCATGCTTTTCTGCATCTCTTTTAAAGAGGTGAGTAATACCTCCTCCGTGACCATCTTAGGGTTGGACTGACCCGCGTCAGCTCCAGCCCCAGATCCCGATGGCCCCAAGGCTCCCTGTGGGGAAAGCAGCGGCATAGCTTTGTCCGAGACCTCAGACTCTCTGGGGGAATCCCCACCTCTTGTACCCTTGTTTTTTGATGCCATGGTACAATACCGAGGTACACCTGCTACTTATTGGTACCTGGGACTTATAAATAGTTAAATGCCCAAACACCTGTTTGGGGGATAAAAAAATGCTTCCTCTCCCCTAGATGACACTTTTTTTTTTTTTTTTTTTTTTTTTTTCAAATCTAGGAAAGAAAAAACATTCTGTCCCCCTGAGTAGTATTGCAAGAAAAACTATGAGATGGAAAAGAAACAGCCTATTCCTAGGCTTGAAAACAGTCTTTCTGAAGACTGCAATATTCTTTCTGGCCACTGTGTGTCCTCGGCGCCCCGTGCTTGCCGTTCTGGTCTTTCCTCCTCAGTTCCAAAGTATTGAATGAGCTATATGGAACAAACAAGGAAGGGCCGCCCCTTCCTTAAGCCACTGACCCGCCCTTCCCCCCCAGCAATCTCAAACAGGAAATGCCCCTCCCGACAGGGGGGGGGTGGGGTTGGGAGGAAGGGACCTCTCTGCTCCAGCAAACTGCAGCCTGCAGCCTGGAACCATGAGGAGGTCAGCGTTTTGCCTGCTTTGCAGGCCGTGAGGAGGAAGACTGAATGGAGCATCGCCTGGAGGCTTGCAGGTAAGCACAGCTCTCTGACACACACATATACTTTTATATCACACAGGCCCCACTCAATGCTTTTCCAACACTACAAGGGAGGTCACATCTTATGGGGAATAATACATATAGAGCCATCCTATCTTTATGATATGTGACTAGTTTGCCAGATGCAGTGCATAACTTTAGGCATGTCCCCTGTGACCCCCCAGAAAAAACCTGCTAAGAACCAAGTTCCGCAAGTTTTCCCCTCACTTACCTGCTCCATGCCGCAGGACTTTGCCAAGCAAGAGGCCCAATCTTCCCCCATCTCGGTGGGGATGTCTAGACCTTCAGGCCCTGGGTTCCTATGAAGGATCCACTGTCCTGGGCCCATATAGCACTCTGGCAACAGAAACATTAGGCACCCAAAGGTTTCTAAGTTCTGGGCCCAGGGTCCAGCTCTCTAAAAAGAAAAGCATTATGGGCTATACCCCAAGGGTTTGGGGTCCGGTTACTGACCACTTTAGCGCTGAGGCTTTTTTGGACAGAACCGGTTAGCTCACCTAATCCCAAGGATGTGGAGGCAAGCTAAACCATGACTAACACCTAAGACACTGGCGGAAAAACTGAGGTACTCCTCCTATGGGAGGGGGTTATATAGGGAGGGGCATTTCCTGTTTGAGATTGCCAGTGTCTACACCTGAAGGTACTCCATATAACCCATATAGTAATGAATGCCGCTCTGTGTCCCGTGATGTACGATAAAGAAATGTAGATTATTGTACATACCATAAATAAGACATCCCCTGAAAATAAGCCCTAGTGTGTTTTTTGTAGCCAAAAAATATTATAAGACCCAGTCTAATTTTCGGGGAAACGCGATATGTACCAATGGTTTGTTGGCATTTGTTTACCACTACTCCTCGCCCACCCCCTTTTTTAATTGTGTACCCTCTACTGCTCTACTTGAAACAGGTTTAATAAAAATATATTTAACCTTAATTATTTTGGGCTTTTACCTGTAATTTTTTTTGCGTACTTTAAAATGTGTCATTGCTTTTAATCAACATTTTATTGACTTGCAATGTGAGCTTGCTAGGCGAGTTCAACCACTCCAGGAAGAGTCAATTCTACAACAGAGGAACCTCTTTCCACCAGTTCTTTCCTACTTTGGGAGTGTCTGCTTTGGCCTAGTTCCTCTACCTCTCCTGTCACCTTGCTACATAAAATCATTTTAAACCACTTCAGTGGCGGAAGAATTTACCCCCTTCCTGACCAGAGCACTTTTTGCGATTCGGCACTGCGTCGCTTTAACAGACAATTGCGAAGTTGCACCCAAACAAAAATTGACTTATTTTTTCCCCCACAAATAGAGCTTTTTAAGTATTGATTGGTTAGGCAAGTTGGTCATGTTACTGCATCCGGGGATGCTGTATACTTTTAAATGTTGGTAAGTCGCCTGTGAGTGTGCCAAGGATGCATTTGCAAACATACCGTATATACTCGAGTATAAGCAGACCTGAGTACAAGCCGAAATACCCAATTTTACCACAAAAAAAAAAAATGGGAAAAACGTATTGACTCGAGTTTAAGCCTAGGGTGAGAATGCAGCAGCTACTGTAAGCGGAAAAGAGGGTCAACAATGCTCATTTGCATGCCTCACTGTGCCCATTGCAACCTCACTGTGCCCGAGTCAGTGTACCTAAAACTATTGACAGGCTGCGGGCATCCATTCATTGTTTAAAAGTCGCGGTCTCCTCCTGGTCCCTTCCGCGATAGGCGTTTCTCAGCAGACACAGTTCCGCCTATCACGAACGTTCTCTCAGAATCAGTTTCCCAGCAGACACTGTGTTCAGCCAATCACGGACGTCCTCTTGTCCGAGGATGAAAAGACGTCCGTGATTGGAACACTGAACACCTTGGGGCAGATTCACGTACATTTGCATGGGCGCAGCGTATGCGAGATACGCTACGCCGCTGTAACTTACTTTTCAAAGCTTTGAATCCAGAAAGAATTTGCGCCGTAAGTTACGGAGGCGTAGTGTATCTCTTGCGGCGTAACGGTGCGTAATTCAAATCGGCGAGTAGGGGGCGTGTTTCATTTAAATGAAGCGCGACTTACGCAAACAAAATAAAAAAAAATCAAATTTGACGCGGGAACGACGGCCATACTTAACATTGCGTACGCCACCAAATAGCAGCTTTAACTATACGCCGAAAAAAGCCGAACGTAAACGACGTAAAAGAATGCGACGGCCGCTCGTACGTTTGTGGATTGTCGGAAATAGCTAATTTGCATAATCGACGCGGATTACGACGGGAACGCCACCCAGCGGACGCCGAAGAATTGCATCCAAGATCCGAAGGCGTACGAAGACGTACGCCTGTCGGATCTATCCCAGATGCCGTCGTATCTTGTTTTGAGGATTCAAAACAAAGATACGACGCGGGAAATTTGAAAGTACGCCGGCGTATCACTAGATACGCCGGCGTACTTCCTTTGTGGATCTGCCCCAGTGTCTGCTCGGAAACTCAGTCCGAGGATGAGAGAACGTCCGTGATAGGCGGAACTGTGTCTGCTGAGAAAACGCCCATCACGGAAGGGACCAAGAAGAGACCGCGACTTTTAAACAATGGACTCCCGCAGCCTGTCAAAAATTTCAGGTACACTGACTCGAGTATAAGCTGAGGGGGGCATTTTCAGCCTTAAAAAAGGGGCTGAAAAACTCGGCTTATACTCGAGTATATACGATATGTATTTTAGTTTAATATGAACCAAGTTTCTGGGGAGTTTCGTTTTTTTTTCAATGGTCTATCCCAGCTTTTCTCAACCTTTTTAACACAGAGGAACCCTTGAAATAACTTCTCAGTCTCAGGAAACCCCTGCTAAAAATGACTATATATACACAACTTATGATACATTAGTGTGAGGGTCAGTGGGAAGAATGAGCCTTACACTTGTGGTCATTGGCAGGAATTGCCCCCCTTACAGATAGATAAGAAGATCAATGGGAACATGTGAGGCACAAATCTATCATTGCACAAAAACCCCCTAGCACCCTCTGGAAGAACTTTATGGTTCCACAGAACCCTGGTCTTTCCACTTGAAGTTTGAAGGAATGATGCCAATTTCTTCTTGGGTATCTCTGGAGGAATTACAATTAGTAAACCCATCCAGGGCGAAGGTCATTAGGCTGGACAAGCCCTTAAATATGGTTTCCCAGGTCAAGGACTGAGCAACTTCATCGAATGTGGTAGAAAAATTATTCACGACATCCTTTGAAATAGTCTGGAAAGCAGGAAGGGAAACTGTCTTACCAATTTTAAAGTGTCCTCCTCTCGAAGAAGTCTTAGCATGGCCTGTAAGTGAAGCTGCTGCTCACTAGGGCCTGCAGTCGGTGAGGGTTCTGGTTCTTTAACCTCTTCATGTTCATCCTCATCTTGGAGTAGCAGGGCAGCTCCTTTAACCATGACAAAGCTTTGCCTGTGTGATAGAAATTGCATTTATTGAGGCATAAGTTCAAAGCAGATATACATTTCTAGTAGAAAAGGCCTGCATAAACAGGATCCCCCTTCCTCTTTATGGATGGGGGATCCTTGCGAAGAACCCAAGCTAAGGATGGGGGGTCCAAATGCAAAGCAGGGAAAGCCAAGGAAGGGGGATCCCAATGCAAAGCAGGGAAAGCCAAGGATGGGGGATCCCAATGCAAAGCAGGGAAAGCCAAGGATGGGGGATCCCAATGCAAAGCAGGGAAAGCCAAGGATGGGGGATCCCAATGCAAAGCAGGGAAAGCCAAGGATGGGGGATCCCAATGCAAAGCAGGGAAAGCTAAGGATGGGGGATCCCAATGCAAAGCAGGGAAAGCCAAGATTAAAAAAAAAAAAGAAATAGGCTTTGCTCACCGTCTCTGCATGCGCTTTCTCCTGTTCTTCGCATCTTCCTATCAAATAAAAAAAAAACAGACATCGTTAGTCATGCTCTCAAATCACATTTTACCAAACAATATGTTGGTCTGCAGCAACAACTTGTAAAATGAAAAACAAAACTGAATGTGCAAGCCGCATCTCCCATCAACTGCCACTTGTAAAAGCTTTCTGGGTCTCTCTCATCAACTGCCACTTGTAATGGCTTCCTGGGTCTCTCTCATCAACTGTCACTTGTAATGGCTTCCTGGGTCTCTCTCATCAACTGCCACTTGTAATGGCTTCCTGGGTCTCTCTCATCAACTGTCACTTGTAATGGCTTCCTGGGTCTCTCTCATCAACTGCCACTTGTAATGGCTTCCTGGGTCTCTCTCATCAACTGCCACTTGTAATGGCTTCCTGGGTCTCTCTCATCAACTGCCACTTGACAAGTCATGGGATCCCTCACAATCAAATGCCATTCATGATTAAACCTTTCATGAACTGACCCTTTGTTATGAGACATCAGTCCTCAACTGTTTCTCCTGAATTTCCAATTCCAAAAGAACAAACAAACAATCTCTCACTATTAACTTCCATGTATAATGGAACCACCTTTAAATTTATACTTGAAATAAGTTACTGAATCTCCCATTAACTGTAAGGCCCCTTTCACACGTGCGGACCGTATGTCCGTTTGCGGATGAAAAAGGGACATACATTGGCCACTATGTGATTGCGGATGAACATCCGCTGACACTCGTAATCACCGCCTCCGCAAACATCCGATTTTGCAGACGGAAGATGATCCTATTTTTTCTTCCGTCTGCAGAGCGGATAAAACACGGACATATGGGCCGTGTTCATCCGATCCCCCCATAGGGGAGAGCGGAGAAAAGACAGGGCGGTCCCTGCACAGTGTGCGGAGACCACCCTGTCATCCGCCGGCTCAGCGGGGATCAACAGAGCGATAACCGCTGAGCTTACAGACATACGGAGGCGGATCATTACTGATACGCCCTGTGTGAAAGGGGCCTTGTTTAAAAAAATAAAAAAAAAGGAGAAGAAGAAGGATCTTTCAATTTCAGCTGCCACAAAATAAGGGCTCTCATGAACCTATAAACCAAGGGTCTCAAACTGGTGGCCCTCCAGCTGTTGTAAAACTACAAGTCCCATCATGCCTCTGCCTGTGGGAGTCATGCTGGTAACGGTCATTCTTGCAATGCCTCATTGGACTTGTAGTTTTGCAACAGCTGGAGGGCCGCCAGTTTGAGACGCCTGCTATAAACGAACAAGACTGCTCTCATCAACTGCCACTTTTATTAGACTACAGCAGTGGTCTCTAAACTGCTGCCTGGGGGCCGGATGTGGTCCTTTAGCTTGCCTTTATCTGCCCCTTGAGGCACTACTCCATCCACTAACATCAATAATGGGCCCCATTCCTATTACTGACACCAGCGGTGGGGCACTATTCCTCCCACCGACAGCAATGATGGACTCTTATTCCTCCCACGGATACCAATAATGGGACACCATTATCCCCACGTACACCAACCACAGAGCACGTTTCCTCCCAATAAAACCAATAATAGGGCATTTACTCCCACTGATCCCTGGGTGTTTTCTACTCCCACTGGCCATAGTCTGTCCCTCCTAAAAAGTCTAAAAGGACGGTAAACTGGACCTTTGGAGTCCCCTGTACTACAGGGTTTTTCATCATTACCCATTTTTTACCAGGTGGATCTCTCACACCATTACATGAAATGGGATCCCTCTTAAACAGCCACTCATACCAGGAAATAAGTGGTCTTCAACTGCCCCACACACACACGAGGTTATGAGGATATTTCTAGCCCAACTGTCATATACAATAGGGATTTCCAAAATATGGCACATGTAATGCCCAGTATACACGATCCGATTATCGGACGAATGATTGTCTGTTTTTTTTTTGTATGCTAATCTCACGTCGAATCTGATGCGTTTACTAAAGTCACGAAAATTCTCGTACGGCAGAATAAAAAAATCGGAAGTGATGTCATGTGTTGTAATGCATTTGTATTGCATTTTCGAACGACAGCTGTACTGATTAAACGAAAATCGTACGATCTGGCATCGTACGAAAAAAAATTCTGTGCATGTCCGATAGGATAAAATCGGATGAACTGTCCTGATCGGCTCTCGGAAGCTCTGTACCAACGATCTGATTATCGTACGATCGTTTCGAAAGCGGCATTTTTCGGATCGTGTGTACGGGGCTTTAGACACGGCAACCTCTCATTAACGGCTGAAGAAAAAGAGACCGCCGCTCCAGGCAAATGCAATAAGCAATCAATGTCCTCCTCAAAGACCGTGGGTGCTGGCAATGCACAAGGCAAAAAATCAATGACTAAGCACTGATTGTGCGAAACGCACTGCTTGCTGTGCTGTGTTTTGTAGTGCCTTTTATACCAATAAAGGCTACCTTTTTAGGTTTATTTTGGTGTGCGGCTGTCCATGAATTCTTTTCATTGATTTTTTGCCTTGTGCATTGCCAGCACCCACGGTCTTTGAGGAGGACATTGATTGCTTACTGCATTTGCCTGGAGCGGCGGTCTCTTTTTCTTCAGCCGTTAATGAGAGGTTGCCATGTCTAAAGCCCCGTACACACAATTCGAAAAATCGCACAAAAAAATGCCGCTTTCGAAACGATCGTACGATAATCGGATCCATGAATTATTTTCATTGATTTTTTGTCTCATTGACGTCTATTTGAATTTGGCTACAATTTCCCTCAACTGCCAATTGCATCAGATAATAGGATCTCTTACCTTCCAGCATCATATGGAAGGGGATCTTTACTCAGCTGGTGCTGTATGAGGTCATAGCAACTCAACTACCACTTTTTACCTGCTGGTCACAGTAGTACAGACAGGAATGTTCTGCGGTGCTATATGTATAATACTCTAATATATAATACTCTGTATAATACTCTACAGCAGGGCTCGACAAATCCCGGGCGCCAGGTCGCCATGGCGACTAGAAATAGGGTCCTGGCGACTTGGCTTGGAAGGGGGGCACCATCTGGTGGTGAGCCGTTGGTATTACAAGTTATTACCACCAGATGTGTAAGCTGGCGCCATCTGGTGGTGGCCGTTGGTATTACAAGTTAAGCATTACAAGTTCAACAGCAATTCTAATGTTAATTTTCACTGCCATCTTCTTCCCTCTAATTAGAACCCCCAAACATTATATATATTTTTTATCCTAACACCCTAGAGAATAAAATGGCGATCGTTGCAATACTTTCTGTCACGCCGTATTTGCGCAGCGGTTTTACAAGCGCACTTTTTTTAATTAAAAAATAAGACAACAGTAAAGTTATCCCCATTTTTTTTTTATATTATGAAAGATAATGATACGCCGAGTAAATTCATACCCAACATGTCACGCTTCAAAATTGCGTCCGCTCGTGGAATGCCGACAAACTTTTACCCTTTAAAATCTTCATAGGCGCTGTTCTACAGGTTGCATGTTTTGAGTTACAGAGGAGGTCTAGGGCTAGAATTATTGCTCTCGCTCTACCAATCGCGGCGATACCTCACTTGTGTGGTTTGAACACCGTTTACATATGCGGGCGCTGCTCACGTATGTGTTCGCTTCTGCGCGCAAGCTCATCGGGACGGGGTGCGTTTTCTGGCTCCTAACTTTTTTACCTGGCTCCTAGATTCCAAGCAAATTTGTCAACCCCTGCTCTACAGAATGTTTTATTTTTTATTAACAGCTCCCCCTGCACCCAACATTCAGTAACATTCGTCGTCATGTAAAAAATCCAGTCAGTCAATCAGAGAAATGATCCATAAGCCCTTGTAGACGGCACCTTCAAAAACAAGGCAACTTCCAGACTTCTGCCTGTAGGGTTCCCTTTAAATGACATCTTGGACAAGGTCCCGGCACAACATGGCACCATACCAACTGTAGCAAGAGTCACACTAAGTCAATTTGGCTTATATAAATGCCATAATCCTTTCTTTTATAGTTAGGAGAAGCAGCTTAATTAAATAAAAGACGATGTTTGAAAGCCCATTTGAACTTCCATTTGTATTACTCCAATTCCATCAGGCTGTATAAACAGTAAAGGCTCTGTTTCTTTTTTATGTACTGTGTGCTGCAACTATTGGCAAAAATTTCCCGCGTCAGCAGCATTCTGAAGTTCTGGACCACTACTCAATACTGCACAACAGCGAGGATCTCCAGCGGTCCAACACCCCCCTGCACGGGTCTCTATTATGCATTGAGCAAGCAAAGAGGGCATGTCAGATGGCAAATGTAAAATCAGTTTGTGTGTCTATTCTCGACAACCTCACAAAAATTGTGTACAGCTCATGTAAAGAATAGGGAAAACTGCACAGGGGCTGCAATTTTCTTCCCGTTTCAGATTAGGTAGACGTTCCTAGCTGAGGAGGAGCAGTGGCCATACACAGGAGCTAAAGATGAAGTTCAGGTAGGGAAATCTGTTCCATTGCACATGGCCGTGGTAATGCTCTGCACCATGGGTCTTCAAAATATGGTCCTCCAGCTTTTCAGGAACTACAATTCCCATCATGCCTAGTAGTCATGTCTGTGAATGTCAGAGTTTTACAATGCCTCATGGGATATGTAGTTCCGGAACAGCTGGAGGGCCGTAGTTTGAGGATCCCTGCTCTGCACTCACAACATGTCCTCAGTCTTCTGGGTTGAGTGACGCTGGGTGTCTTTCATAGTTAGGTTGAAAAAAAGACACAAGTCCATCTAGTTCAACCATAAAGTAAATAAAAAAAAGTAATACTAATTGTACAATCCAATATACCCATTTCTAAACCCACAGTTGATCGAGAGGAAAGCGAAAAACCCCAGCAAAGAATGATCCAATTTGCTATAGCAGGGGAAAAATTCCTTTCTGATCCCCCGAGAGGCAATCGGATTTTCCCTGGATCAACTTTACCTATAAATGTTAGTACCCAGTTACCATATTTTTCAGACTATAAGACGCAGTTTTCCCCCCCAGAAACATGGGGAAAAATGTCCCTGCGTCTTATCGTCCGAATAGATGACAGGCTCCGCCCCCCACGCCACTCGCATCGCCTCCCGCCGCCGGCAACGCCCCCGCCGCCAATGGCACTGCCCCCCACACCACTCGCATCCCTTCCCGCCACCACTGGCAATGCCCCCCGCCACCAATGGCACCGCCCCCCACACCACTCGCATCGCCTCCCACTGCCAAAACCCACCGCCGCCGATCGCACTGCCCCCCCAGCGCCGCTCGCATCGCCTCCTGCCGCCTCCACCGGAAGAGAGGCAGGAGAGCAGATTACAGAATCCCAAACCCCCTTCAGTGCCAGAGAAAGGCGGAAGTGACAGCATGAGGTAAAGGCTGTGTGTGGGCCGTGGTCACTCTGCATTTCTTTTGGGCCGTGGTCACTCTGCATTTCTTTTGGGCCGTGGTCACTCTGCAATTTCTTTTGGGCCGTGGTCACTCTGCAATTTCTTTTGGGCCGTGGTCACTCTGCAATTTCTTTTGGGCCGTGGTCACTCTGCAATTTCTTTTGGGCCGTGGTCACTCTGCAATTTCTTTTGGGCCGTGGTCACTCTGCAATTTCTTTTGGGCCGTGGTCACTCTGCAATTTCTTTTGGGCACTGGAAAATATTTTAGTACACCATTTGGTACAGAATTTTTTCTTCTTGTTTTTCCTCCTCTAAAATCTTTGTGCGTCTTATGGTTAGGTGCGTCTTATGGTGTGAAAAATACGGTATATTATGTACATCTAGGAAAGTATCCAGACCTTTCTTAAAGCAATCTACTGAGCTGGCCAGAACCACCTCTGCAGGGAGTCTATTCCACATTTTCACAGCTCTTACTGTGAAGAAACCTTTCCGTATTTGCAAGTGAAATCTTTTTTCCTCTAGACGTAAACAGTGCCCCCTTGTCCTCTGTGTTGACCGTAAAGTGAATAACTCAACACCAAGTTCACTATATGGACCCCTTATATATTTGAACATGTTGATCATATCCCCCTTTCAAACTGGAGGGCAGAGGAGATCTGGATAAAAAGTGGTACTGCGGATGACATCTCTGGAATAGAGTTGAGTATTGCACCCTGAGCTGCTTTTTCTTTTTAAAGTGGTTGTAAACCCACTTTTTTGACTTTTGCCTACAGGTAAGCCTATAATAAGGCTTACCTGTAGGTATAAAGAATATCTCCTAAACCTGTACGGTTTAGGAGATATTCCCCTCGCAATGCGCCGCTGATTGCAGCGGCGCATGCGCAGGAGGGAATCCACGTCGAAAGCACCGGCAGCCGCCGACCCTTGCCGATTTTGAATATCCCCCGCACACGCGCGGGAGTGACGTCATCGCCGCTCCAGCCAATAACAGCGCTGGAGCGGCGAAACCCGGAAGACATGTCGGAGCAAGATGACATCTCGCTCGGCGTGGACCAGGTAAGTGTTCTTCACCTCGTTCCGAGGTAAGTATTTCATAATCAGCTAGTATGCTGTGCATACTAGCTGATTATGCCTTTTGCCTTGCAGGTTTGAGAAAAAAATAAATAAATAAAAAATTATTTATGTGTTTTACAACCGCTTTAAACAAGCTGTGGGACATTTCTAAGAAGTAAAATTAGACTAGAGTTTGGCCTTAAGATGTCAAACAAACACCATCATCATCATTACCCTCTCAGTTAGCCTTAAAATGACCCAGCCCACACGTTGTAGATTGGAGAATAGGTGGTGGAGTAGTACATTGTAAATTTCAGATAATTGTAAAATTGTCTAAGTGAAATCCCTATTGCATGTGTCTAAAAATAAAAATCTCTGTTGCCACTATGAATAACATAAGATTTTTCTATATCCAAAAAAGACAATAAACGACATTTTGACTTCAGAACCCACTAGCTGAGTTCACATTGTACCTTGTTCTGCCTTGGAAGCCACTTTGTGCTCTGCACTTGTGGACCAAACTTCCACACAGTTGACAAATGATGCAATTTGCTTCATCAGAATGTCTGTGGTTTGTAGTCAAAGTATCTTTTTCACTTTTTCTTTCCTTTTTGTAATCAAGCTTTCTTCCCTTTTTGTTCAAAAGATAAAGCCATAAACATAAACTGCAATGATCATGCGATACACAACTAATAATAATAATAATACTGTATATATTAGAGTATAAGCCGACCCGAATGTAAGCCGATGCACCTAATTTTACCACAAAAAAATGGGAAAACTTATTGACTTGAGTATAAGCCCAGATGTTTTGGAACTACATTTCCCATGATGCTCAACTACACTGCAGAATGCATGAGCATCATGGGAAATGTAGTTCCAAAACATCTGGGGTGCCAAGGCTCGCCATCACTGGCCTAGGGTGTCCATGTGCATGCCTCAATGTGCCTATGACTAGACTGAAGTTTAACGTGGGAGTCTATGGAAGGGGTGTCCGGCTTTGAAAAATCGGTGCTCCCCAGCCGTAGGTCCCCCAGACAACAACTTGTAGATGAGAAATGGAGCTACGTGTGTGCCAAGTTCCGGGTCCAGGGAACCTACGACCTACGAGTCACCGGAGAAAAGGTGACTCGAGTATAAGCCGAGGGGGGCATTTTCAGCACAAAAAACAAAACAAAAACTTGGCTTATACTCGAGTATATATGGTAGTCAACGTAAATTAAATCTTTATAAAGGTTATGGAATATATTGGTAGGGCTGATTATCCTGTATAAATGTGTAATAAGTTCAGGGTTTCGACCTAAAGACATTTTACAGAAACTACTACTGGTGTGGGGTAGAGCTGCACGATTCTGGTCAAAATGAGAATCACGATTCCTTTGCTTAGACTAAAGATCACGATTTTCTCACGATTCCCAAAAACTGAATGCCAGAACCCCCCCCCCCCCCCCCCCCAAATAAATAAACCTGTGATTTATCTGAAAATATGAATATATAAAAAACAGACCAGTGATATGTCTATAATGTTAAAGACCATATAACTCCTATGAAAAAAGCAGAATCAAACTTTGATTCTGCTTTTTTCATTGGAGTTATATGGTCTTTAACTACTTAACCCCCGGACCATATTGCTGGTCAAAGACCAGAGCACTTTTTGTGATTCGGGACTGCGACGCTTTAACTGACAATTGCGCGGTCGTGCGACGTGGCTCCCAAACAAAATTGGCGTCCTTTTTTTCCCACAAATAGAGCTTTCTTTTGGTGGTATTTGATCACCTCTGCGGTTTTTATTTTTTGCGCCATAAACAAAAATAGAGCAACAATTTTGAAAAAAAAAAATATTTTTTACATTTTGCTGTAATAAATATCCCCCAAAAATATATAAAAAAAAAAATTTTTCCCTTAGTTTAGGCCGATACGTATTCTTCTACATATTTTTCGTAAAAAAAAAATCGCAATAAGCGTTTATTGATTGGTTTGCGCAAAAGTTATAGCGTTTACAAAATAGGGGGTATTTTTATGGCATTTTTATTAATATATTTTTTTTACTAGTAATGGCGGCGATCAGCGATTTTTTTTCGTTACTGCGACATTATGGCGGACACTTCGGACACTTTTGACAAATTTTTGGGACCATTGGCATTTTTATAGCGATCAGTGCTATAAAAATGCATTAGATTACTATAAAAATGCCACTGGCAGTGAAGGGGTTAACACTAGGGGGCGGGGAAGAGGTTAAGTATGTCCCTTGTGTGTTCTTACTGTGGGGGGGGGGGGGGTGGCCTCACTAGGGGAAACACTGATCTTCTGTTCATACATTGTATGAACAGAAAATCAGCATTTCCCCTGCTGACAGGACTGAGAGCTGTGTGTTTACACACACAGCTCCCGGTCCCCGCTCTGTAACGAGCGATCGCGTGTGCCCGGCGGCGATCGCGCCCGCCGGGCACACGCACGGGAGTCGGGGGCGAGCGCGCCTCCGGCGGCGCGCACGCGCCCCCTAGTGGCCGCTCGAAGAGCGGACGTATAGCTACGGGCTCTCGCCCAGGAGAGCCGACCTGCCGCCGTATAATGACGGTGGCTGGTCGGCTAGTGGTTAACATTATAGACATATCACTGGTCTCTTTTTTATATATCAGAAGCAGTACCGCCAGCAACCATTGGCTGGCGCATGGATACACACAGTTGTACAGAACTGTGAGAAAGATTAATACATCAGAAGCAGTACCGCCGGCAACCACTGGGTGGCGCATGTATACACACTACAGTTCTGCAAGAGAAGCCCAGGCATCCATCCAGCGGCGCAGGCTGCTAAAGTCGGTTTCGATATCGGCGCCATTTGCGTTCCACGCTGGTTACGTGGAACCGGCCGTGAAACAGAAGAATCGCGGGTCATCCCGCGGGCGGGGAGAATCGAGATCGCGATTCTCTCCGCGATTAATCGTGCAGCTCTAGTGTGGGGGATATTTTCTTGCCACACTTTGGGCCCCTTAGTGCCAATTGAACATCATTTAAACACCACGGCCTACCCGAGTATTGTTGGTGACCATGTCCATCCCTTTATGACTACAGTGTCCCCATCTTCTGATGGCTCCTTCCAGCAGGATAATGCACCATGACACAAAGCTCAAGTCCTCTCACCACTGGTTTCTTGAACATGACAATGAGGTCACTGTACTCCAATGGCCTCCACACTGACCATATCTCAATCCAATAGAGTATCTTAGGGATTTGGTGGAACAGTGGATTTGCATCATGGATGTGCAACCGACAAATCTGCAGCAACTGAGTGATGCCATCATGTTACTATGGACCAAGATCTCTGAGGAATGTTTCTAACACCTTGTTGAATCTTTGCCACAAATAATGAAGGCAGTTCTGAAGGCAAAAGGGGGTCCAACCCAATACCAGCAAGGTGTACCTAAGAAAATGGCCAGTGAGTGTATATAGAGTACAATATGACAGACTAGATCCCTATCAGGTCTGTCCGTCTTTTGCATGGCGGGCGCTAGAGCTGCAGTGTTGGGTGGGTGAAGCCCGATAAGAAAGTCTGATACCATTTCCGATTCAGGACCGGCTTCTGTGACTTGTCACTGGCCAAAATATGGGCATTACCATAATTGGACAACGTAAGAATTCCCTGCCCCTTTGTATACATACAGGTTTTAGCTGGGCAATCTCCCGGGTTACAGCTGAATATGGTTGGGGATAGAGCTTGTTGCGGGAATCTCTCACATTTAATGCAGATTCCCAGCCACACACTGAGCCCCGGTGTCTCACCGTACACCAGAGAGTTGGTCTTAATTACCGACAGTTTATTTTCGTATCTATCCCTGCCATAGTGGCTGTACTAAGAGCTTCCTGGATTTGTCACGTGTCGGTATTGTTACCGAAGTTGTATCATCTTAAAATGTTTACTGAATACTTGGGATAACCCCCCTACATACAGTAAACATTAAAGTGGATGTAAACACCATTCATCGAATCAGACCTGGACACAATATTCTGTAATGTTTCCTTATCTTTCCCCAAAGACCTAAGTCCTGTGTCTTTCTGCTACTCCGTTCCTCTGTTATCAGGATGATAACTTCTGACAAGCTCTCTGACACAGGAGATAAAAGCAGCTGGAATTTTGTCGGGTGGTAACTTAAAGCGGATCTCCACCCTAAAGTGAAGTTGCGCTGATCAGCACCCTCCCCCCCTCCGGTGTCACATTTGACACCTTTCAGGGGGAAGGGGGTGCAGATACCTGTCTAAAGACAGGTATTTGCACCCACTTCCGGCCCGGCATTCACGGGCAAAAGACGGGCATTGCATCACATCCCGTCGCCCCCCCCCCGTTGTGTGCTGGGAACACTCGGCTCCCAGCAGGAGCCAATCGGCGGGCGCATCGCGACTCGCGCTTGCGCCGTAGGGAACTGGGCAGTGAAGCCGGAGCGCTTCACTTCCTGGTTCTCTCAGCGTGGATGGAGGGGGGAGCAGCAGGGTGACGAGCGATCGCTCGTCCTCTGCTGCGGACGCCGCTGGACTCCAGGACAGGTTAAGTGTCCTAATATTAAAAGTCAGCAGCTGCAGTATTTGTAGCTGCTGGCTTTTAATATTTTTTTTTTGAGCGAACATCCGCTTTAAAGACAGATAAGCAGAGAGCCTGTCTATTCACAGCACAGCTCTGCAAGTTTCTTAAAGAGGAAGTAAACTCTTTTTTTCCCCCTGCAAAAGAAAAGCATAATGAGCTAGCTCATTATGAATGGCTTACCTGAGATCGAAGCCCCTGAAGCTCTTCTCGTTCCCCCCCTCCGCTGCCATGTCCCTCCCGGGTATTGCTGCTCTGGCACTGTGACTGGCCATAGCGGCGATGACGTCACTCCCGTGCATGCGCGCGGGACCGGCATAATCCCAGCATGATCCCATTCATAAAACCCGGGAAACTCAGTGCGCCTGCGCCGTAGACATCGGTGCAGCGTTTTCTGCAAATATCTCCTTAACCTTGTAGGTTAAAGAGATATTTCTTACACTAAGGCTGCTTTCACATTGGGCAGCGGAGGTGCGGTGACGATATAGCGGCGCTATTTTTAGCGCCGCTATACCGTCGTATTTACCGCGATATTCGGGCGCTAGCGGTGAGGTTTTAACCCCCGGTAGCGGCCGAAAAAGGGTTAATACCAGCCCGGGGGGTATTACCGCGGTTTCCCATTGATTTCAACACCCCGCTCCAAAGATGTGGCTAGCAGGACTTTTGGAGCGGTCCAGCTACCGCACCGCTTCAGTGTGAAAGCCTTCGGGCTTTCACATTGAAGCCTGCAGGGCATGATTTTTTCATGCGGTATAGCAGCACTATTTTTAGCGCTGTACCGCATGAAAAACGCCTCAATGTGAAAGGGGTCTTACAGGTAAGACTTAATCTAGGCTTACAACCACTTTAATTCCTCTGTCTATGTGGAGAAGGGGTGTGTGCCCTTACTCCAATCAGCTCTTACACAGTGTATGCCCAGACTCCACTCCCAATGCTGAAACAGGAAGAAAAACTTCTAACACGATCTAAAGGGTGTAGAAAACTGCAGATATACATGTTAAACTTATGTAGGGAGATTTGTTTCATCTCTGTGCATCATCTGAGGCCATTCACTTCACTGGGTATATGTGAGGGTTTACATCCACTTTAAGGCCTCGTTCACACGTGTCTACGCTCAAAAATAAAGGAGCAAAAAAAGCAAGGAAACCAATGAGGCCACCATATTTAAAGGACTGGGAAGTTGCAATATATTATTTCTGTCCTTGGTTTTTTGACACATGATTATCTTTACACTCGCAATGCAGGAAGGTAATGCTCTGAAATGATAATGCTCGGCAAGGATGTGAAACTGTGCAATTTCATCACCAGTGACAGATATTTATATAGTTATACTACATACCAAGTACGAACTTCTCCTTTCCAACCAGTCTACAACTAGAAATGCAAATTAACAATGTAAACTGAAAGCTCAATCATGTAATACATTACACCCAAAAAAATTGAGCACACAGAAAAGTGTATTATTTGGTCCACGTCCAAGGAGAAAGGACCTCTAACCTCCTTGGCCACAAGACTCCTGACGGAGACCGAGTACTCATGGCGGACCCTATTCTTCGGGAACCCCTCAAAGCAGGGTAGGCTCTCCTAAACGGAGGCCCAATGGGATGGAGAAAACCTGACCATAAGGTAACATGTCCTCCCCCAATACTTTCAGGGAAAGTCCAAGACCAAAAAAAAAAAAAAAAACACACACGTAAGAGTGACAAACTTAAAACAATGAATTACATCAAAATTAAAATTTTCTGGCACCCCTGGTCTGCTACTCCAGAGGCACAAGCAGTGTGGGCTCTTCTCAGCGCCCAGTACTGTCTTTTTACCATAAGATGCCCTCAGTCCATCAGGCTAAATGACCCTCTGGCTGACGCAAACCAGAAGGGCATTCTGTGAGTGCAGGCTGTCATGGACCCACCCCTGAGGAGGCGCCACCATGGCACTCTGCACCCATGGGTGTCCGCTCCATAGGGCAAGGGGGGGCAATTGACCCTCCCTGGAAAATCGAGAAGGTGTTGAAGAGTCTCGCGGTCGTGGGCTGTCTGAAGGGGGGTATGTGCTTAAAGGGGGTCAATCTGTGCTGAAGGGGCCTGTGTGGAATGGGGGGGGGGTCTGTGCTGAAGGGGGGGTCCATCTGTGCTGAATGGAGGGGTCTGTTCAGAATGGGGGGTCTGTACAGAATGGGGGGGGCGGTCTGTGCTGAAGGGGGGGGGCGGTACATTCTTTAGGCTATATTTATATGGGCATGGAGTGAAGCTGAATTATCTCAAGAGCTATTTCACGCTGCCAGCTGGCTGTGTTAAATGCGACTGTATATCGCCGATCCTGAAGCGCCCCCCCCCCTGAAAAAGTTTCAGCGGATGCCCATGTCTGCACCCACTGTATAATGATGTGAGGAGTGGCGCTAATGTCATCACATCATCACCACTCTCTTCATTGACGATTGCCCAGATAAGAAGCAAAGAGTAGGAAGACCCCAAATGTGCCACAAAGACCAGGAAAGTATTTAGACACGATCTGCAGAAAATTGAAGGTGTGGCAAAATTGCGCTAACAGTGGGAGGGGCTTAAACATAGCCTACTCGCTGTGTACTCTAACAATTGCAACAGTCCTTGTACCCAAGGATTTTTTCATTATGGTTCTCAGCAAGAGTCTAATGCCCTGTACACACGATCGGTTCATCTGATGAAAACGGTCCGATGGACCATTTTCATCGGACAAACCGATCGTGTGTGGGCCCCATCGTTTTTTTTTTACAAATCGGTGAAAAAAAAAAAATAGAACCGGTTTTAAAATTCTCTGATGGTTAAAAAACCGATAGAAAAAAAAAAAATGATCGCCTGTGGGGAAATCCATCGGTCAAAAATCCACGCATGCTCAGAATCAAGTCGACGCATGCTCGGAAGCATTGAACTTCATTTTTCTCTGCACGTCGTCGTGTTTTACTTTACCGCGTTGGACACGATCGGATTTTTAACTGATGGTGTGTAGGCAAGACTGATGAAAGTTAGCTTCATCGGATATCTGATGAAAAAATCCATCGGTCCGTTTTCATCGGATGAACCGTTCGTGTGTATGTGGCATAACAGTCATGTATCGTTTAGAGCAATCATTTGTAAAACTGAAACTCTTCCATTACATATGTTTTTTTGCACACAGCCTACCATAGTCACTGACTACGAAGCAGAGATGCCAAGAGTGATGGAACCCCGGTCTGAGGAACAAGCACCCAACGGCTAGTAGCTGGAGGAACACAGCCGTGTCCAAGGAGTGATGGTGCCGCAGATGCAGGAAGGCATAAAGCCAATCTCAATTGGGCCAAGGGACCAGTGTGTCTGCTCGGTTGAGCCTTGCCTGTGGTGAGAAGGAGCCAGCTAGGATGCGGACCGGAGACCCGAATGGGGCCAGAGTGTGGGGCTCGTCAAGATGACGTCAGCGCCAAACCCAAGGTGTCACACTGGATCTGGAAGAACTACATAGAGCACACCAAAGATTTATGTAGGAATACACACTCTTCTGATGCAATATTTCAGTTTAAAAATTTTAAATCGGTAATCTGCAATATACAGGGGCGGACTGACCATTGAGGCACTCGGGCACTGCCCGAGGGCCCCATGCCACTAGGGGGCCCCATCAGGTTTGCCAGGTTCAGTAAAACCAGGGACAGTAGGTAAAAATCTGTGTTTTTTTACATCTGTCCCTGATATGTCCGAAACCGACATACTATCCCGAGATTTTAGCTGCACCGCCTCTGCACTGCCTTCTGACATGGTGGCCATCTGTAAGCCCAGGGGCCCCATAATCTTCTATTGCCCAGGGGCCCCATGATTTGTCAGTCCGCCCCTGGCAATATATGAAATTTCTGTTCTTGGGTTCAGAGGACATGCTTTTACATTATGTGTTAGAATGATGCAATGCATGTTATCGTGTGACACAACGTGTGCACTGCAATGCGAAGGTGTGGAAAGGCCTAAAGCAAACATCAGTTCCAGTAGAAGGATTTTCAATCTGAATGGGAATGCCGACTGTCAATCTTTAGCAGGCGTTGTACAATCTTCAAGCAGTGCTGAAGCCTATTAAAATTTAGATAAAAAGCAAAACTTTCACTTTTAAAGCCATTGAAATTTGGCTGGTTTTGCAGGGACCGGCTGAATTTCACGCCATCTATGGGCAGGCTGGTTGTACTGAAGTCGATCCAATCCACTTCAGTACAACCAGCCTGTATTTTTTATTTCACATGAGCACTGCCGGCGGCAGTGATAATGGTTTTCTAATGACAGGGAAACCTCCCGCTGTCAGATTACATTTTCATAATCGATGGCCAGCCTAAGGGCTTGTTCAAATGGTCACAGGTTAGTGCTAAGGCACATAGAAAGCAATTATTTTCTATATGCCTTGTTCATACTGCAATGCTGGTGTGATGTGCGGTACAGTGTGGAAAACTGCACCATGTCTGCATTTTGCACTGGTAAAGAATAGGGGGTCCCAGGGAATCCCCACAATCCCTGAGGCTCCAACAGGAGAAAAGGTGGGCGGGGAGGACTATATTGTATTTTTTATTTTTGTTTAATGTATTTATGTGAATACATTTTTCTACAATTTATCTAATGTGACTCACTCTGGTTGCCTGCAACCAATCTTTAAAGTACCGCTATAGTCCTCCCCGCCCACCTTTTCTCCTGTTGGAGCCTCAGGGATTGTGGGGATTCCCTGGGACCCCCTATTCTTTACTAGAATATTAGGATGATGGTACATTCTTTATTTTTGATTATATTTTCTTAATGATAAAAGGTTAAATCATACTTTGCATTTTGCACTGGATGGCAACATGCCAATGAACAGCAGGGCATCCCACTGTGCAATGGCAAAAAAAAAAGTTGGAACTGCACTAACCTGCACGGCAAAAGGACGCATTTTACTATGCAGGCCGGTATGAATGTAGCCTTCATTTTGGCTTGAGTGTGGAAGGGTTAGAACCTCTCTGGGAAGATTCACCCTCTATTTGTCCTGGTAACCATTGTAACCTAGATAGTGATGGGTAAAGTGCAAACTATTAGGCCCCTATCACACGGGGCGGACTCTGTTGGGATCAGCAGGGAATGTGGGCAGGCAGATGACAGGTCCGTGTCTGCTTAGTTTATGCATAGCGGACACGGACCGGGCCCGCTCTACTCCATGGGTGACCGGGAGTAAAATGGACTCCGCTGTCCATTTACACCCAACTGCCCTCTGATCCGCCACGATGGAGGAGGATTGATCCCTTCCATTTGTTTATAGTGGACCCAGTGATAGGTGGGTGCAAGTCAGGGCTCGACAAATCCCGGTCGCCAGGGCGACTAGAAATAGCCTCCTGGCGACATGGCTTGGAAGGTGGGCAAAAAAATAAATAATTTTTATTTTTTTGTGAAGTCCCCAGCTCTTCCTCGTTTGAACTGGCGCCATCTGGTGGTGGCTGTTGGTATTACAAGTTAAGCATTACAAGTTAAACAGCAATTCTAATGTCATTTTTCACTATTTTTCACTGCCATCTTCTTCCCTCTAATTAGAACCCCCAAACATTATATATATTTTTTATCCTAACACCCTAGAGAATAAAATGGCGATCGTTGCAATACTTTCTGTCACGCCGTATTTGCACAGCAGTCTTACAAGCGCACTTTTTTGGGAAAAAATTACACTTTAAAAAAAAATAATAATAAGACAACAGTAAAGTTATCCCCATTTTTTTTATATTATGAAAGATAATGTTACGCCGAGTAAATTCATACCCAACATGTCACGCTTCAAAATTGCGTCCACTCGTGGAATGGCGACAAACTTTTACCCTTTAAAATCTTCATAGGCGACGTTTAAAAAAATCTACAGGTTGCATGTTTTGAGTTACAGAGGAGGTCTAAGGCTAGAATTATTGCTCTTGCTCTACCAATCGCGGCGATACCTCACATGTGTGGTTTGAACACCGTTTACATATGCGGGCGCTGCTCATGTATTTGTTCGCTTCTGCGCGCAAGCTCGTCAGGACGGGGTGAGTTTTCTGGCTCTTAACTTTTTTAGCTGGCTCCTAGATTCCAAGCAAATTTGTCAAACTCTGGTGTAAGTGGACACAACTGTTTACATCAACTGGCCCACAGCAGTGAATGAACCATCATATTAAAGTGGTTGTAAACCCTTTACAATCACTTTTACCTACAGGCAAGATTAAGGCTTACCTGTAGGTGCTGGAAATATCTCCTAAACCTCCACGGTTTAGGAGATATTCACAATAATGACGGTCCGCCGTAATTAACGGCACAGGCGCACTTTAGAAACGGCGATCCTGCTGTTCCTAAAAGGAGGCCATGTCTGGCGGCTCCCATGTGCATGACATCATCGCGGCTCCAGCCAATCACGGCGCCAGAAGTAACCCCCAGCAGAGATACCCGGAAGTAACCCCCAGGAGAGATGTCGGCCGCCCGAGTGGTGTACGAGGACGGCTGCTGTGGAGCGCTATGCGCGAGAGGGATGTTATCCCGGCTCTGGCCACTCATGGCGCCAGAGCCTGCGAACCCGGAAGAAACATCAAAGAAGAGGTCAGCCATCTCAGCGTGCGGTTGCTGCTGGAGGGCTTTGTTTTAACCACTTAAGCCCCGGACCTTTAGGCAGCTAAATGCCCAGGCTAGGTTTTGCGATTCGGCACTGCGTCGCTTCAACAGACAATTGCGCGGTCGTGCGACGTGGCTCCCAAACAAAATTGACGTCCTTTTTTCCCCACAAATAGAGCTTTCTTTTTGTGGTATTTGTTCACCTCTGCGATTTTTATTTTTTGCTCTATAAAAAAAAATAGAGCGACAATTTTGAAAAAAAATGCAATATTTTTTACTTTTTGTTATAATAAATATCGCCCAAAAACATATAACGTTTTTTTCCCCCCCTCAGTTTAGGCCGATACGTATTCTTCGACCTATTTTTAGTAAAAAAACAAAAAAAAAAAAAAAAAAAAAAAAAAATCGCAATAAGCGTTTATCGATTGGTTTGCGCAAAATTTATAGCGTTTACAAAATAGGGGATAGTTTAATTGCATTTTTATTAATTATGTTTTTTTTTTACTACTAATGGCGGCGATCAGCGATTTTTTTCGTGACTGCGACATTATGGCGGACACTTCCGACAATTTTGACACATTTTTGGGACCCGTTCTTCAGCTCCGGGGAGCGATCGCGACGGAGCGGCTATAAACAGGTGGGGGGTCCCGATCGGACCCCCCACCCGCTAGAAGGCAAGGACGTACATGTACGCCCATTTGCCTGTACGTGCCATTCTGTGGACGTACATATACATGCGGCGGTCGGGAAGTGGTTAAGGCAAGCATTTCATGATGAGCTAGTATGCAATGCACACTAGCTCATTATGCCTCGTCTAAGTTTGTTTTTGTTTTTAACCACTTGCCGACCCACCCATAGCCGAATGATGGCTACAAGGCGGCTCGATAATTCTGGTAGGGCGTACATTGACGTCCTCCCAGAATCGCGCTCCCGCGCGTGCACACAGAGGACCCGACGGATCACCGTTAATGGCCGCTAATAGCGTCCGTTTACCACGTGTTCGCTCCGTCAAATGACAGAGCAATCACTTGTAAACAAACCGGCGCCATGACGCTGGTTCCTCGCTCCTCTCTGTGTACCGATCGGTACAGTGTGAGAGGAGAGGGATCGGTGGGAGCGCCGCTGCTCTGTGACGATTGCAGTCACAGATCCAGCCATCCATGCTCAGCCATATCCGGCGATAACCAGCCATACTCGGCCTCTGTATGTGGCTAAGCTGTGGAAGTCTCACACATGTGGTATCACTGTGCTCAGGAGGAGTAGGAGAATCTATTTTGGGGTGTCGTTTTTGGTATGTACATGCTATGTGTTAGAAATATTGTGAAGTGTACTACATATGCTGTGGCTGCCATGTCATATTGACTTTCTTTTTTTGTATGTTATGTGAGCAATAAAAACTTTTCTGATTAAAAAAAAAAAAAAAAAAAAAAAAAAAAAGCGTTTTAACCACTTTTCCGCCCACCGGCCGTCATATGACGTCCTTGAATTTGTGCGGCTACAGGCATCATTCAGATATCAGCTTTTTCAGCCAGCGATTCCCTACTCCATAGGAACCATCATAGCGGCTGTTTCGATCGTGGGAGGAGAGAGGGATGTCCCGCCCGCCGGTGCTTCTACCGACTCACCGCTATGATCGAAGCCAGGATCGTTTTTTTTTATTTTTATTTCATGCTTCCCAGCCTAGGAGGTGAGATGTGGGGTCTTATTGACCCCCATATCTCATTTTAAAGAGGACCTTTTTTATGCCATATTCCTATTACAAGGGATGTTTACATTCCTTGTAATAGGAATAAAAGTGATAAAAAAAAAATTGGGGGGGAAAAAAAAGTGTCAAACTAAAATGAACAATAAAAAGAATTTTTTTTTTTTTTTTAAAGCGCCCCTGTCCCCGTGTGCTATATGAAAATCGGTCTGGTTAGGATGGGGGTTTAAGTGCCCAGTGGTCAAATGGTTAACAAGAGTTTACAACCTCTTTTAAACTTCCTCTTAATATACAGGTTCATACCAGTGACCGGCACTGGAGGGGTGTCTGGTGATTGCTTTGATGTCCACTCTAATGGCAATTAACTAAGCAAGTTTCTTTTGAAGAAAGTCAGACAACGCGCTTTATGACCCCGAGAGCTTCCTTATCACAGGCTCATCTTGGTCTGGAAGGTCATCACAATAAAAACCTATTTAACATACAGTATCACTGAGATTCCTTTAACCACTTAAGACCCGGACCATTATGCAGGTAAAGGACCTGGCCAGTTTTTGCGATTCGGCACCAGATTCAGGGCAGCCTCAACAGCGCATATCAGTGAAGGAGAAAAATTACTCGTTTACAAAATTTACCGACAGAAACTTAGGCCAGTTTTCTCACTAGAGCGGTGGGTGCGTTGGCGGTAAAGCGCAGATATTTTTAGACCGCTCCTAATGCGCTGCAAAGAAGACTTTTTTCACACTGGATAGACAGCAGCAGCTCCTTCAGAGCACTTTGCAGGCAGGGGTCTAATAAAAAAAAAAAAATTTCCCCCCTTTTTTTTTTTTAGCAAAAAATTTAAAACCAGCAGTGATTAAATACCACTAAAAGAAAGCTATTTGTGTGAAAAAAAAAAAAATTATAAAAATTTAATTTGGGTACAGTGCTGCATGACCACTCAAATGTCATTTAAAGTGTGACAGCGCTGACAGCTGAAAATGGGTCAGAAAGGGGGTGAAAGTGCCCAGTAGACAAGTGGTTAAGGTTATTAAAACAAAACAATTGGAGGTCATCTCATCCTCGGAGAGGACGTCCATGATAGGCAGAACACTGAACGCAGGCTCTGCTGGGAAACTGAGTGTTCCGCCTATCACGGAACAGGACGAGGAAGAGGAGGAGGAGGTGGTGCGGCTTTTGAAAAACGAACGCCCGATGTCTGGTTTTGCATACAGGGATAAGGTATGGCGATCGGCACAGCGAGGTAGGCAATATGCACGGCGAGGTGAGTCGGAAGTGGGTCATCTTATAAGGTGAGTATATCCCAAAACAAACCTTTTAGCTGGAAAATTAGGGGGGGGACGTCTTTTACACCGGTAAATACGGTACATTCAGAGGTCTAGTGGAGTCCATGCCTCGATAGGTCAGGGTGGTCTTGGCATAAAGTTGTGTGTGTGCCCACGTACATATACAGTATATATTCTATACATGTAAAATACTGACAGTAATGCATATTTTTTCTTACGGATTGATTTTTATGCCTGTGTGTACAGCAGCATTAGGTGGTCAGTTTGAATACCAACCATGGCACTACCTGCATGGAGTTTGCAGGTTCTCCCTGTGCCTGCCCAGGTTTCCTCCCACTTCAAAGACATGCTGGCAAGTTAATTGGCTCGTCTAAATTGGCCCTAGTATGTATGAATGTGAGTTAAGGACCTTAGATTGTAAGCTCCTTGAGGCCAGGGAGTGATGTGAATGTATAATACGCTGCATACGTTGATGACGCTATATACCGATGGTTTTAGATCAATACACACACACTCTCTATCTCACAACAGTGAGTACACCCCTTACATTTCTTAAATATTTTATTATATCTTTTCATGTGACAACACTGAAGAAATGACACTTTGCTACAATGTAAAGTAGTGAGTGTACAGCTTGTATAACAGTGTACATTTACTGTCCCCTCAAATTAACTCAACACACAAGCGCTCGCAAACAAAAGTGAGTACACCCCTAAGTGAAACTGTCCAAATTGGGCCCAAAGTGTCAATATTTTGTGTGGCCACCATTATTTTCCAGCACTGCCTTAACCCTCTTGGGCATGGAGGTCACCAGAGCTTCACAGGTTGCCACTGGAGTCCTCTTCCCCTCCTCCATGATGACATCACAGATCTGGTGGATGTTAGACACCTTGCGCTCCTCCACCTTACATTTGAGGATGCCCCACAGATGCTCAATAGGGTTTAGGTCTGGAGACATGCTTGGTCAGTCTATAATCTTTACCCTCAGCTTCTTTAGCAAAGCAGTGGTCGTCTTGGAGGTGTGTTTGGGGCCATTATGTTGGAATACTGCCCTGCGGCCCAGTCTCTGAAGGGAGGGGGGATCATGCTCTGCTTCAGTATGTCACAGTACATGTTGGCATTAATGCAGGGGGTCGACAATATCCGGGTGCCAGGTCGCAATTGCGACAAGAAATTGTGACCTGGCTCCCGCGATCGCCGGTAATTGAGGGAGGTGGGGGCGCACGGAGGCACAGGATCCTGTGTCTCCGTGCTCCCCCACCTCGCTTTTTTGTGGCAGGCCCGCAACGGCCGGTAATTGAGGCCCCAGCTTTGCGGCCTTGTGAAGTCCCAAGCTCTCCCTTTTGTGAGCTGGCGCCATCTGGTGGTGGTCCTTGGCATTACATGTTAAACAGCAATTCTGAGTGAAAAATTTAAATTTTCACTGCCATCACCTTTCCTCACATTTGAACCCCCAAACATATACATTTTTGATTCTAACACCCTAGAGAATAAAATGGCGATCGTTGCAATACTTTGTCACGCCGTATTTGCGCAGCGGTCTTACAAGCGCACTTTTTTGGGGGAAAAAATACACTTTTTTTTTAATTAAAAAAAATAAGACAACAGTAAAGTTATCCCAAATTTTTTTTTATATTGTGAAAGATAATGTTACGCCAAGTAAATTGATACCCAACATGTCACGCTTCAAAATTGCGTCCGCTCGTGGAATGGCGACAAACTTTTACCCTTTAAAATCTTCATAGGCGATGTTTAAAAAAAAACTACAGGTTGCATGTTTTGAGTTACAGAGTAGGTCTAGGGCTAGAATTATTGTTGTCGCTCTAACGATCGCGGCGAAACCTCACGTGTGGTTTGAACACCGTTTACATATGCGGGCGCTACTCACGTATGCATTCGCTTCTGCACGCAAGCTCGTCGAGACGGGGCGTGTTTTCTGGCTCCTAACTTTTTTAGCTGGCTCCTAGATTCCAAGCAAATTTGTCAACCCCTAACTTAATGGTTCCTTCAATGAACTGTAGATCCCCAGTGCCGGAAGCACTCATGCAGCCCCAGACCATGACACTCCCACCACCATGCTCGACTGTAGGCAAGACACACTTGTCTTTGTTCTCCTCACCTGGTTGCCGCCGCACACGCTTCACACCATCTGAGCCAAATAAGTTCATCTTGGGTATCATCAGACCACAGGACATGGTTCCAGTAATCCATGTCCTTAGTCTGCTTGTCTTCAGCAAACTGTTTGCAGGATTTCATATGCATCATCTTTAGAAGAGGCTTCCTTCTGGGACGACAGCCATGCAGACCAATTTGATGCAGCGTGTGGCGTATGGTCAGAGCACTGACAGGCTGACCCCCCCACCCCTTCAACCTCTGCAGCAATGCTGGCAGCGCTCATACATCTATTTCCCAAAGACAACCTCTGGATATGACACTGAGCATGTCCACTAAACTCCTTTGGTCGACCATGGCGAGGCCTGTTCTGAGTGGAACCTGTCCTGTTAAACCTCTGTATGGTCTTGGCCACCGTGCTGCAGCTCAGTTTCAGGGTCTTGGCAATCTTCTTATAACCTAGGCCATCTTCATGTAGAGCAGCCATTCTTTTTTCCAGATCCTCAGAGAGTTCTTTGCCACGAGGTGCCATGTTGAACTTCCAGTGATCAGTACGAGAGTGAGGGCCCTTTCACACATACGGACAAACGGTCCGTTTACGGACTTGCAATGTATCCCTATGGGATTGCAGATGTTAGCGGATGATGCATCCGCGTCCGCAAAGAAGACGGAAGAAAACCCTATTTTTTCTTCCGTCCGGTGGAACGGATCGGATGAATACAGACACACGGTCCGTATTCATCTGATTCCCCATAGGGGAGAGCGGAGGAGAGACAGGGCGGTCTCTGCACTGTGTGCGGGGACCGCCCTGTCCGCCGACAGCTCAGCGGGGATTACCGGAGGAATCCCCGCTGAGCCAAATGGGCTAACGGAGCGGATCAATACGGATTCCGCTCCGTGTGAAAGAGCCCTGAGAGCGATAACACCAAATTTAAACACACCTGCTCCCCATTCACACCTGAGACCTAACACTAACGAGTCACAGGACACCGGGGGAGGGAAAATGGCTAATTGCGCTCAATTTGGACATTGTCACTTAGGGGTGTACTCACTTTTGTTGCCAACCGTTTAGACATTAACCTCCTGAGACCCGCGCTATAGCCGAATGACGGCAACAGCGCGGATCTGAAAATCCAACTAGACGTCAATTGAGGTCCGCCCCTTTGGGCGTTCCCCGCGCGGGCTCCAGAAACTCTGTTGGCCGTGTCCCTTGGACACAGCCAATTACAGATCGCCGCGAACGGCCAATCAGAGTGGCCGTTTGCGATGCGACCTGTGCGGCCAATGAGAGATGATCTCATATGTAAACATATGAGATCATCTCTCATTGCCGGCTCTCACAGAGACAGCGTCCTGTCTCTGGAGAGGTGACCGATCTGTGTCCATTGTACATAGGGACACAGATCGGTCACCCCCCCCCCCACAGTTAGAACACTATGCAGGGAATACATTTAACCCCTTCCTCACCCCCTAGTGTTAACCTCTTCAATGCCAGTCACATTTATACAGTAATTAGTGCATATTTATAGCACTGATCGCAGTATAAATGTGAATAGCGCCAAAAATGTGTCAAAAGTGTCCGCCATAACGTCGCAGTCCCAATAAAAATAAAAAAAAATAAAAATAAAAAAATAAAAAAAAAAAAAAAATCGCAGATCGCCGCCATTTCTAGTAAAAAAAAAT